>NC_053160.1:14796225-15151225 GCF_016835505.1 Polypterus senegalus
CTTAATTGCTTAAACTGTAAAGCCTCAGCTCTTTTAATCTTCCCTCATAAGTCATCCCCTGTAGCCCCTGAATCAGCCTAGTCGCTCTCCTCTGGACCTTCTCTGGACCTTTTTCTAGTGCTGCTATGTCCTTTTTGCAGCCAAAACTGTACACAGGGATCCAGATGAAAGATATCAAAGGAAATACAGGAAAGTACAGTAGGTTGAAGTGGTATGAGCATGTGATGAAGGGAGACAATGAATTTGTGGGCAGAGGGGTGATGGGAATGAAAGTACAGGGAAAGAGAAAGCAAGGGATGCCAAAGAGGAGGTGGATGGATAAAGTAAAAGATGTTCTGAAGGAAAAGGGTCTGACTGGAGGGGTGGTGCCGGACAAAGTTCTATAGAGAAGGCTGATCAAACACATTAACTCCACATAGAAGTGGGAAAAGATGAAAAGGAAAAAGAGGAAGAAGAATTGGTCTGTAAAGCAAACATATTTAGAATCCAAATAAAATGATGACCTCTTATGAAATTTATCTGAAGACTGCACATACTCAGCCAGTCCCAGGTAAATGTCACCTGCTCTTTTAATACTTGTATTCTTGGGATGATATAAAACAGGTGTGTATTGTTAATGACACTGTGTTTCTGTACTTAGGTTTTGGCTGTAATCACACAGTACAATGACAAATCAAAAATCCTGAGGGATGTTCTAACAAAACAAAAGATGGCTTGATTATTCAGATGTATTCATCTCTGGGGTTTCACTGACATTGTTGGGAATATTTGAAGTGAGAAGAATTTCACTTCACATTGTTATTCATCTTTTATCAACCTCAATCTTGTTAGTATGCTAACATCAAGTTTACACCAATCTATTTTTAAAAGTTTAATGAAAAAACACCTTTATTTTTTAGGGCACCTTTCTCTTCTGTACAGCGCCTAAGGTATTTACAAAGTGTGTGGTTATTGTACATTTGTTGACATGTTTTCTACAGTTACAGGTGAATCAGTACAGAAAAACATCACACTTTTGTTCATTTAGAATCTCCCCTTTAATGTCTGTGTAAAGTCAGGATGTCACTTCACTTGTCACTGTTACTTGTATAAATAAAGTCAAAGTGTCCTATGACTATGCAGTATTTTGGTGTTTATTGTAAAAAAGGGATATATCAGATTGCAGTTTGGGAGATTAATTCATATTTAAATTATTGTCCCATCTTGTATTGTCTTGAATCTTTAATACAAGATATAAGAGATCTGCATTATTATTTTTGTAGTTGTCATGAAATATTTATTAAGAAGGTGACATATCTTTGGCAGCATGCTAGACAGAAGATAAGGAAAGGATTTGTCCTTCATGATTAAGAGGAGAAAAGCAACCACACAATATCAAGATGATTTGACTTGCTTGACAAGATTGTGGACAATTTAAGAAAAAGGGTGGTGTTGATTAGGTTTTTCTTATCCTTTGCCTCATCTCTGCACAAATTTATAACTTAATGGCATCTCCGAGTGTAAAATACACACTGCATCTCAGCTTTCGGGTGGCACAGTGGCGGCGTGGTAGGTTTACTTCCAGGGTCCTCCCTGCATGGAGTTTGCATGCTCTCCCTGTGTCTGTGTGGGTTTCCTCCTGGTGCTCCAGTTTCCTCCCACAGTCCAAAGACATGCAGGTTAAGTGCATTGGCAGTTCTAAATTGTCCCGTGTGTGTGCTTGGTTTGTGTGTGCGTGTGTCCTGCGGGGGGATGGCACACTGCCTGGGATTTGTTTCCTGCCTTGTGCCCTGTGCTGGCTGGGATTGGCTCCAGCAGACCCCCATGACCCTGTGTTAGGATATAGTGGGTTGGGCAATGACTGACTGAGAGTTTTGGTCTTTTCTGTGGTGTGGAAGTAAATTAAAAAGAAAATTTGTGCTCTTAAAAACTTGGGTTTTGGTTGTCACTAAGAAACCATTTAAAATTATAAAGGGAATTAGTGTAGTGGATCGAGACCGTTATTTTAAAATTAGTTCATCAAGAACACGGGGACACAGTTGGAAACTTGTTAAAGGTTGGATAATGGATGGATGGATGGATCTCAGCTTTCATTGTTTGCCTTCACTATTTGTTGTCAATTTTTCTTTTAAACTTAAATGTCTGTAAAGGAGATCTTGGACTAGGGCGCTGGGGTCCATTTCGGAAAACACGATTAGTGTGATCTCCGGTTAAAGTCAGGATTCACAAAAATCAGACAATTTTTGTTCCAGAAAACTTGGATTTAGCCAAAGCTGTGTTTCAATAAAACATTAAGCGTGAATTATGTGAGCTGTGAAGCCAAGTATGCGGATAACTTTCTAATCCTACTTTTTTGGAATGGGATCGGGATTTCCCTGTTCCTGAAAGAAACATTTGACTAAATTCAGCTGAGTTACTGGGGTAACTTATGCCCTGAATGTAACCTGTAAAACAGCAGGTTTAATGTGATGGATCAACGCTTTCAAGTCATGTCAAGTCAAGTCAAGTTGGGGAGCCTGCACTGGTATAGCGCGTTGCCACACCCACCATGCGATGAAACAGCTCAGGATCCCAGTTGGCAACCTCCCACGCAGACACGTGGTCCAGTCTCACCCTCCGGATATGATCTTCTATCTGCTGCAGACAGACGTTACGTGGGCAACCCTTGGCCTGGTCTAGCCACTCAGGTCCCCAACGATGAGGATCTTACAAGCTGGATCACCCTCAGGGAAACGCGCCACATGGCCGAAGTGCTGTAACTGACGCTCCCTCATAATGCAGGTAATGTGCCTCATTCAGGACTCCATGAGCAACCGCTCATTCGACACAAAGTGAAACGACTGGTACCCAAGGATTTTCCAGAGAAACACAATACCAGAGGAATCCAGTCTTCATCTCAGGTCACTGGATAGCATCCATGTCTTGAAACGATGTAGCAAGACAGGAAACACCAGGACTCTAAAGACTTGGACCTTCGTCCTTTTGCAGAGATATCAGGAGCTCCACACACCCCTTTCCAGCGACCTCATGACCCCCAATGGTCTCCCAATCCGTCTACTGACTTCATAGGAAGAGTCACCAGAGACATGAATGTCACTGCCGAGGTAAATAAACCTGTCGACAAGGTCGATACTCTCTCCGCAGACAGACACACTGCTGATGGCCGTGCCCAAGAGATCATTAAAGGCCTGGCTGTTGGTTTTTATCAGGACACTCACAAGCCCAGACACTCAGACTCAACAACAACAACAACAACAACAACATTTATTTCTATAGCACATTTTCATACAAACAGTAGCTCAAAGTGCTTTACATATTAAAGAATAGGAAAATGAAAGACACAATAAGAAAACAAAATAAATCAACATTAATTAACATCGAATAAGAGGTTCAATGGCCAGGGGGGACAGAAAAAATTTAAAAAAACTTCAGACGGCTGGAGAAAAAATAAAATCTGTAGGGATTCCAGACCATGAGACCGCCCAGTCCCCTCTGGGCATTCTACCTAACATAAATGAAACAGTCCTCTTTGGATTTAGGGTTCTCACGGAAGGGCTTGATGATGATGATGGTCACGTAGACTTCTTCCTTTTAATCCGTCCATCATTGTTGGAGCATCATGAAGCTTTGAGTAGGTGGAGGTGGCGCAGGCCACCACCATAAAGAAACCGGAAAAAGAAACAGAAAAGAGAGTAGGGGTCAGTACGGATTTTAGAGCCACCATGAATAGTTATTATAAGGAAATTGAACATACAGAGTATCAGGATTAAGTTAAATTAAATTAAATTGAAGTTATAGAAAGGCCATGTTAAAGTAATGTGTTTTCAGCAGTGTTTTAAACTGCTCTACTGTATCAGCCTGGCGAATTCCTATTGGCAGGCTATTCCAGATTTTAGGTGCATAGCAGCAGAAGGCCGCCTCACCACTTCTTTTAAGCTTTGTTCTTGGAATTCTAAGGAGACCTTCATTTGAGGATCTGAGGTTACGATTTGGAATATAAGGTGTCAGACTCCTCACTCAGTCTCTCGAGTGCCACGATCAGGGCCTCCATGGACTCCACAACAACGCTTTGATGTCACAATATTTAAGGAGCTGAGCATCCCTTCATAAGATGGAAGTCTGTAAACATCCTGCTAGAAATGCTGACCCCAGTTACACTGCACTGTTCAACAAACAGAAAAAGTGGACAAAATGTTAAACATGTTGTGCCTTTCCTGAACGAATAATTGTCATACATGCACATCTCCTTCACCAAATTCTGCCCAGAAGAATTTAATCAGAATGCGGTCTGACATTCTGGCATCTTTAGAGAAATCTGTATAAATGTTGCCATGTTACGACTGAGACTTTAATAGATCTGAGCAGCCTCCTGCAACATAACATGTTCATTGTCATACGTTGATGCAATTCAAAGAAATTTCCTGTCATTGTTTTCACAACACTGGAGATTCACAGATATTGGCAAAGCAAACGCAGATGTGTGCCTAACTGTGAAGCGGTGTCTGCTCATACACACGTGTCTTCTTTGAACAGTAATAACTGATAAGAGACTTGCTGATGGAACAAGCTGCCCACCTTTATCCCTTCTGTGGGGGCCATCACCTTTTAAAGAAATGCCTGTGAAGACTGTCCTCTTCTGCGGATGCCGATACCCAATATGCTTACTAATGTAGTTTTGTTTGGGGTTCTGTAATGAATAAAGCAACAACATGACTTCTGTGTTGTATTTCTGCTGGTAGTGGGATTGGTGAGACCAGTGAGGGCGCTTACCCTGTGGTCTGAATATGGATCCCAATGCCCCAGTGCAGTGATGGGATACTGTCCTGTAAAAATGACGCCGTCATTCAAATGAGAGGTAAAACCGAGGTCTTGACTCTCTGTGGTTATTAAAGATCACTGGACATCCTTTGTAAAGAGCAGGGTGTATCCCAATGTCCAGGCTAAATTACCCACCACAGCCTAGTCATTCTGGCCCCCTAATCATCCCCCATCTCTAATTGACTATCTCTTTCACTCCACTTCACCACATAAGAGCTAATGTGTGCTGACGCAAAAGTGGCTACTGTCACATCATCCAGGTGGATGCTACACATTAGTGGTGGTTGAAGTGACTCCCCACTTGCTATGTATAACACATTGGGTAGTGAGTAAAGTGCTATATAAATGTAAAGAATTATTATTATTTTTATTTTGGATCATCGGGTTGATGACTTTTACGAATAAAGCACAAGTGTGTATATCAAATGGTCAGTACAAATACCAACGTGTCCTCTTATTCATTCTTAAAACAATATAAGATGCCGAACACACATAATTGCTGTACAGATGTTGAGGCCAAATATCTGGGGTCTCAGGTTTGGACAGGGTAACCATTCAAAGAGTGGGCACCGTGATACTTCTGTCGCAGATTTGTAAATGATAGCAGTTAACCTTTTAATTTCTTTTGTCATGTCATTACCAGAACTTACAGGGTTCAGTGCAGGCAGGATAACGTTCGACATGTCACAGTAATGACTAAAACATTTCTATGTATGCTGAACACTCAACGTCAAAAGTCTTGGACTTTTTTGCTGCCATTGATATTGCAAAAATGAATGCTAACTTGAGGGCTTATAAGGTTTCATGTTGAGTAACATAATCAGGGGTACATTTTGCACAATTTCACTGATAGATAGATAGATAGATAGATAGATAGATAGATAGATAGATAGATAGATAGATAGATAGATAGATAGATAGATAGATAGATAGATAGATAGATAGATAGATAGATAGATAGATAGATAGATGATACTTTATTAATCCCAAGGGGAAATTCACATACTCCAGCAGCAGCATACTGATAAAAAACAATATTAAATTAAAGAGTTATAACAATGCAGGTATAACTTTGTATAATGTTAACTTTTACCCCCCCAGGTGGAATTAAAGAGTCGCATAGTGTAGGGTCTCCTCAGTCTGTCAGTGGAGCAGGACGGTGACAGCAGTCTGTCTCTGAAGCTGCTCCTCTGTCTGGAGATGATCCTCTTCATTGGATGCAGTGGATTCTCCATGATTGACAGGAGCCTGCTCAGCGCCCGTCGCTCTACCACGGATGTCAAACTGCCCAGCTCTGTGCCTACAATAGAGCCTGCCTTCCTCACCAGTTTGTCCAGGCGTGAGGCGTCCTTCTCCTTTATGCTGCCTCCCCAGCACACCACCGCGTAGAAGAGGGCACAACCGTCTGATAGAACATCTGCAGCATCTTATTGCAGATGTTGAAGGACGCCAGCCTTCTAATGAAGTATAGTCGGCTCTGTCCTTTCTTACATATTGCTTACATGTACATATTCATGCTATCAGTGATATTTCTCCACATCATTTACTTTTCCTTAGCAGTTTCTACTGCAGTGTTGCTTCTGTTTTGTCAGATATGCCGATAATCTTCATGAACTGCCACCAACACCTCTTGCTCTGTTGGCACGCAGGCTGTTCCCTCTGTTTCTCTGACATGTAATCCGCGTTTGATTAACTGTTTAGTGCTTGACTCAAATGGGCTTATAAATTTTGCTGTGAATGCGTGTTAATCGGGATCAAACTATCCAGAACTGCGTGAGCGGATTTAAGTCAGTGTTTTGGAATGAGCTAATCTGGTGGTGCAAAATCGCGCTATATCAAGCTGGAATTCATTTTGAGATCCGGAATTATCTGTCTAATCTGTTTTTCTGGAATATACCCCTGACCAGTAGAAAGAATTCTGGTTCAGTCAAGGAAGTAAGCCTTAAAACTGGCTCTTTGAAGTTAGAAGGAGGAAAGTCATCAACAGCAGCAGTTTGGTGAGATATTACAAGAGTTTATTTTTATGTAGCCCAAAATCACCCAAAGAATGCCTCAATGGGCCTTAACAGGCCTTGTTAAATTAACAGCCCCCAGTCTTGACTCTCTAAGAAGACAAGTAAAAAACTCCCATACATCTTGCAGGATAACCAGGCAGAAAACTTGGGAAGGGAAATTCAATGAGAGACCCTCTTCAAGTATTTTGGGCATGCAATGTGTGTCAAAAAATAGGATAAATAACAAGATATAAAACACAACGCAAGTAGAGCTGGATGGCTGTTATACTGTAGTTACTGGTCTCATATTAAACGAGTACATTAAGAAACAGAGTCCATAACTTAGTTGTCTGTGATGAGATGAGCTGGGATGGGTCTACAGATCTTTCAACAGAAGACTTTTGCTGGTTTTGGCAACCACACTGGTCTTCAGCACACACTTCCAGGTTGACATGCTCTAAAAAGACATCGGTATGCAATATGGAGTTTGAAACTTTGGAGAACAAGAAGGTTTCAGGACAAGATACGGAACTAAAGACCACATAGTCAATCTCGGGATAATAGCTGAGAAAGCAAGAAAATGAAACATTGCACTTTTGCTTTATTGATTATGCAAAGGCCTTTGACTCTCTTCACCATGATCAGAAATGGATCATTATGTGCAATTTGGGATTTCCACATTACAGTGGTCTACAAAAAAATATTTTTTGTTTGCTACTGGGAACTTCAGAGCAGCTCTTACACTGATTTCATATATGAAATCGGAATTGAGCTAGCACGTCAGGTTTTTGAAATACACATCACTGACGTTTGGAGACTTTTGAATATCAATATAATGTATCAACACAATATCTGGAGTTAGACCTCTGTCCCACCAAAATTATTTTGATGTGTTTATTCTGAAAACAAACCAGAAGACGATACCAGAGACACATTAAAGCATATTTGTGTCAATTTGCCTTAATATAAAAGTGAGGTCAGCTTGCATCAAAATGTTTGAGGCACTCGCTTTTGCGCTTGTACTGCACATCCATCTCTCTTTGCAAGAACCAACAGTAGTCATCCATCAGGCTTGGAGTGAATTTTCCCCGATATCTGTTTTCTATCACCTTTATATCTTGAGGAAATCTTTCCCCATGCTCATCGCTGACATCGCCCAGATTTGGTGGAAAAAAAGTTGAGATGAGAATGTAAAAGCTGCATCTTCAGTGACATTCTGGCTCCCATAAGCTGATACGCTTTCAGCAGGTTCTCCACAAGCTCAGCAGAATTCTCTGCTCTGTGACTGCCAAGAAAATTCTGGACAACCCGCACGAATTCTTCCCATGCTGCTGATTCAGTTGGCTTCAGTTTCCTTTTGAACTCATCGTCAAGCATCAGTTCACGGATTTCAGGACCAACAAAAACACCTTCGTTAATTTCATCTTTACTTTTCTCAAGGCCAAACTTATTTCTTAAATGCATTGCCATTTCTGTCCATCGCCTTGACAGAATTTTCAAAGTAATGGTGAATCTAACGAACAAAATGTCCTGAAATACAATGTTATGTTTAACAGTAAAACCTCAACCTACTGCAGTGTCATGTCTGAGTTGTGTCATTATTCTTTAGAGTCATATAAGACTTGGTAATCAGTAACAAATATTTTTTCTGCTAATTAAAAATTAATAATAAAAAAAATGAATAATGACAAGGTAAACAACTCACAGCTGTTAGTAATGTGTGGCAAAATCATTTATCTCAATGGCATCCCTAGTGGAATTACCAGTATTTACCAAAATGGATCGGTTCCTGCCTTGTGCCCTGTGTTGGCTGGGATTGGCTCCAGCAGACCCCCGTGACCCTATTCGGATTCAGCGGGTTAGAAAATGGATGGATGGATGGTTATCCGTCTTTACTGTCCATTCACCCTAGTTGTCCAAGATCTGGAACACCATAACTAAAATATGGGAGGTGCTGCTGGATGAAAACGGTTTTCAGATTTGGAGTCAGCAAGTCAAACCTGTTAAAGTAAAGATGAAAAAGACTCCCATTAGCAAAATTCTTGTTGACCAGTGTTATCAATCTGATTAGCAAACTGTACAAGAAGCAGCGGTCATGCATCAGAATTGGAATGGAAATCAGTGACTGGTTCGGAATATGCAAGGTTGCCTAATCTCACTATATCTGTTGTGGAAGATCAGGTGTCAAGCAGCCCCCTAACCTGGACGCAGACAGGCTCAGTGACACACAAGTCCCAAAAGCACACTTTTATTTTCTTTTTGTTTAGCACACAGTGCACCAGTCACCAATTACTCAGTCCCTTTGCTTTCTCTCTTTTCTTTCTCGTCTTTTTTCTCTTCTGCCTTCACTCCTCCATGCAGCTTTGTACTCCACCACCTGACTCTAGCTCCCTGATTGGTGGTGAGGCAGCTCCTTTTATAGCACACCCGGAAGTGCTCCAGGTGTTTCTTGACCTTCTTCTTGCTGCACTTCCGGGTATGGCGGAAGAGGTTCCTCTGAAGATACAGATGTGGTGCTGTAGCAACCCAGGGAAGCTGCCCTCTAGCATCCCAGGGGAGATAATGTCCCAAACACGGTCTTTCCCTCGGTCCTTCAACACAGCTGGCATTTCGGCCGGGTAATAGTCCTAGACATCCACCACACTGTTTGACATTTACACTGAGCAGATAATGCGCCAAGCACTGGACGATTATGGAAGGGGATTCTGAACTGGAGTAAGAGTAATAGATAATTTACACAGATGATGTACTTTTAATTACAACAAAAAGGAAGATCTACATGACATGGTTAATAGAGTTAATGAGGACAGCAGACGTGTGGGTCTACAAATCAATGTCAAAAAGACTAATACAATGGTGTGTGCAAAGAAGCAGGAAAAGGTCAAAATCAAGATTGATGGGCAGACAGTGAAACAGGTGGCAAACTTCATTTATCTGGGATCCATCTTTTGTGAGGATGTAATTGGGAAATAAAAAGAGGCCTGACAATGGCTGTGTCAGCGATGTCATTACTAAATATAATCTGGAGAAGTAGGCATATTAGAACATTAGAACACTCTAAACGAGAACAGGCCACTCAGCCCAACAAAGCTCGCTAGTCCTGTCCACTTATTTCTTCCAAAAAAACATCAAGTCGAGTTTTGAAAGTCCCTAACATCTTACTGTCTACCACCCTACTTGGTAGCTTATTCCAAGGGTCTATCATTCTTTGTGTAAAGAAAAACTTCGTAATGTTTGTGTGAAATTTACCCTTCACAAGTTTCCAACTGTATCCCTGTGTTCTTGATGAACTCATTTTAAAATAACAGTCTCTACCCACTGGACTAATTCCCTTCATAATTTGAAATGGTTCCTTAGCGACATCCAAAACCCAAGTTTTTAAGAGCACAATTTTTCTTTTTAATTTACTTCCACACCACAGAAAACACCAAAACTCTCAGTCAGTCATTGTCCAACCCGCTATATCCTAACACAGGGTCACAGGGGTCTGCTGGAGCCAATCCCAGCCAACACAAGGCGCCAGCCTACCACAGGGTACACGCACCTACACATCCACACACTAGGGACAATTTAGAATCACCAATCCACCTAACCTGCATGTCTTTGGACTGTGGGAGGAAATCAGAGCACCCGGAGGAAACCCACACAGACACGGGAAGAACATGCAAACTCCACGCAGGTCTCAAACCCAGGTCTCCTAACTGCGAGGCAGTAGCGCTACCACTGTGTGACTGTGCCGCCCCAGTATTATATACTGTATGTAAATTTCAGTTGAAATTGTTTTGGTGTGTGTGTGGCTTAAATAAGTGGAAGTGGGCTGCAGGACCCAAACGTAAAAAAGTGCTTGACTTAATGATTTCACACATGTGTGCATGGGAGTCAGCTAGAAGGACCAAAAGAAGGTAATTCCATGCCAGGCCAGGGGGTGGCAGGATGCAGTAAACTTTTCTCTTTTAGCTCTGCAAACCATACACAGGAAATTCTGCCTGAATCCAACAACGTAATTTCTGGTTACGCCCCGATGACGTCACTTCCAGTTCCAGGGCCCTCCAACAATGTCATCTCCGGTTCTGGGGCCAAGAACGTCACTTCCGGTTCCACCCCCAGATGATGTCACTTCCACCAACCTGTTTTAAAAGCCAGTCATCCTCCATCTGTGCTCAGTCCTGTTGTTGGACTCAACCTGTACACTTCTGTGTTACCTAATCTTTGTATTTGCAGCCTTATTCAAGTATACGGGTGGCTGTCCCAAACCTCCTTTTGGTGTCAATGTCTATTCATGTCACAATGAGTCGAGTATGTCATCTGTGGTGGGAGTTAGGGGCTTGTTACAAGCAAAGTTTGAAGCTGTGATTTCTAAATGAAGAAACAAAAGCATTATTTTATGTTGTCCAGATCGGTCTTAAATAAGCAGTTACCTACCAGTGTAGAAATGTTCATCTTGCCACAATCAGAAATCTTATAAAGGACATGTGTATGCATTTGGGCTTTTTGCAAAGCTTTGCATTAAAAATGAGGTTTCTATTCAGTAACAAACGTGTGTTTAAAAGTGATTCTGCAACTGAATACACCTCAGGTTTCTTTTATACCCTGCCTGGTAATTTCACTAGAAGTAGCAGCTAACAGAACACCATTCAGCCATCTGTAATTTATAAAGGTTTACATGTTGTGGAGCTTTAAAGTGTAAACATTCCCACAATTAAAAATTCTAGAAGTTTATCTTTGGAAGTAAGTTAAAGATACTGGTAAGAGATTTCAGAGCTCAAACTCCATTATCACTGTCACCCCACTTCTAGGGACCGCACTGTGAGATATCCCAATGGAAATAAGGGCTGCAGAAAGTACAGCTTAATAAAATTACCACATGAAGGGAATGAGGTTTTATTATTGTTATATTTCTTGTACTTTAAAGTGCTAAGAATTACCACCAATAATTTTATGGTAGGAATGTTAAATTGTGCTTTACCATTCTTTTTTTTTTTTTTTCAAAATTGTTAAAATCATTTTCTGGATGATAAATGCAGCACAGAACTTCTTACTTGAACTTCTGACATCTGTAACTGCAGCTAACCACAGAAACGGCAAACATTAGCAGAGCAAAAGTAAAAACATTCATCTGCAAAATGGGCAGGTCAAAGTCTTGAATGGTAAATCTTGGTCATTTTTCTAGACTTTTCACATGCATAAAAGCGAATCCCTAGAATCATTGGGTACCTTTGTGCATCCATATCTCATAAACATGTGCTGATATGGCCTGCCAGTTTGGCAATGGACAGAGAAGTCGCTAGTGATGTTCGCCTTGACCATGACAAGCTTTAAAAAGTCAGCAGCTTAAAGGACAAGCAGGACAAAAAGCCACCAAGAAGACCTGTGCTGTGAAACACAGCAATGTAATCTTAAGAGATCAAACGGCACAAACACTGGGTGTGTCAGCCAGCCTCACCTATAACAGCTTCTGAAATGTTCAGGTTGTGTTGTGTCACATTGGTGTGTCAGCCAGCCTTATCTATGACAGCTTCTGAAGTGTTCAGGTTGTGTTGTGTCACATCAATGTGTCGGCCATTATCTATGACAACTTCTGAAGTGTTCAGGTGGTGTTGTGTCACATTGTTGTGTCAAACAGCCTTATCTATAACAGCTCCTGAAGTGTTCAAGGTGTGCGGTGTCACATCGACGTGTCAGGTAGCACTCATGTACGACAGCTCCTGAAGTGTTCAGGTGGTGTTGTGTCACATCAATGTGTCGGCCATTATCTATGACAACTTCTGAAGTGTTCAGGTGGTGTTGTGTCACATTGTTGTGTCAAACAGCCTTATCTATGACAGCTTCTGAAGTGTTCAAGGTGTGCGGTGTCACATCGACGTGTCAGGTAGCACTCATGTACGACAGCTCCTGAAGTGTTCAGGTGGTGTTGTGTCACATTGTTGTGTCGACCAGCCTTATCTATGACAGCTTCTGAAGTGTTCAGGTGGTGTTGTGTCACATTGGTGTGTCGACCAGCCTTATCTATGACAGCTCTTCAAGTGTTCCAGTTCTCTTCTGTCACATCCATTTGCTTTTGGATTCTGCCATTGGCACATTTAAGTGTAATAAAGCTAAAGACTTTCATAATTGAATAAAATATCTAAACCTGCGCCCTTCTTGAATTGTTCCTCCGTCTTGCCACTTGGAGTCTAAAGGCTAGTCGTATTGAAGTCCCAAGTCTACATCGTCTCAAGAGTTGGGATGGAGGACATATCTGTAGGTCTACTTGACAAAGTTAGGGATAGGGTCTCTCCAAAACCCTTCCATGAAGAAACACCCCCTAAAATAAACTGCATAGAAGTTCTTTAGATTAGCAGTAATCACAATACATTTTGTTTTGGGTTGCAGATCAGGGACCTCATGTATAAATGGTGCGTGCACACAAAAATGTTATGTAAGAACGTTTCCATGTTCAAATCGCGATGTATAAAACCTAAACTTGGCATAAAGCCACCCACATTTCCATGGTAGCTCATACCCTGTCGTATGCAAGTTCTGTGCTCGGTTTTGCAGACTGGCAGCACCCAGCGTCAAAGCAGTGCTACTGTTACTGTGTGGTTACCCTTTCTTTTTTAGATCCACATCCCTGACGCGGCTTTATCAAATACACTGAAATAAGTTGGTATGTAAATTTGCTGAGCCTCCCACTGTCTTGACTGAAGTTAGTTATGAAATGTTGTACTACTGAACCAAGCAGCTGTACCTATGGTCCAGAAGAGACTCTTTCTCATCGGATTCAATCAGGTTGTCCCTTACAGCTCATCACAACAGATACAGTAAAATCAAGAAGGACACAGAGCTTTTGCTGCCGTCCTTCAGGACAATAGAATTGCATCACCAGGAAGATATTTGCGGAAAAATATTTACAAATGTGAGTCGTGCCAAATAGATGCTGGGTATATTGGGAGAAGAGTTCTAAGGATACAGTTGCCTGGTAAGAGGAAAATGGATGTGGTGAGAGAGGAAATGCAGGTGGACAGAAAGATATGGAAAAAGATGAGCCACTGTGGTGACCCCTAACAGGAGCAGCTGAAAGAAGAAGAAAAAGAAGAAGAAGAAGATGAAGAAGTCATGCCAAAGCAGGAGGGCTGGAGAAGAGACAAGAGTTGTAGGCCCCCTGGTCACATGACCGGAATTTTATTATTTTATCTGAACCAGAGAAAGCATTCATCTAGGCCACTTCTTGAGAGGAGCCTCAGGACATCCTTGAAGGGAAATATACAAGTAGGAGGAATAGAAAGTGAAGCAGGAGTTGAAAATCAGGAAAAGTACTAATGGCTTGTTTTAAAAAGCTGTAACATGTTTTTGAGCCAAAAGGTTACAACAAGTATGGAGAAATAAAGCTGACCAGCCACAGTGAATTCAGAAGATATTCACACCCCTGCACTTTCAAAAACTGGTCACCAATTAAGAAAAGGGTTAGAATGAAAACCTGCAGCCACTGTGGCCCTCCAGGACTGGACTTTGAGACCACTGGTCTAAAATGTCAAGTTAATACATTTGAAGTTGTATCTACAACACAATAAAGTGTGCAGAAGGTTAAGGGGTGTGAATACTTTCCGAATCCACTATATTTCTTGAATGGAATAATAAAAAGTTGTCTTTATTATCAATGTGAAATACCATAAAACAGGGTGTCTTGACATGGGCACTATATAATACGGCCATTACTTGTAACCCTGCACCCAAACATGCCTGGAAAGGCTGTGGTAGAAATCAACATCTTAAAGAAAGAAATTTATCCTCTAACAGGACAAATCTGATAAAACCTTTTAGTCAGTAATCAGGGAGGAGAAAAGACTGTCTGCCTGTGGCATTTATTTCACCTTCAGTGCCAAGCTGAGGAGGGAGCATTCTTTACTGTTACAGCATGATGAGAATGGTCAGAGAGACAAAGGATAGAGGTTAATTTTATAAACTATTGAATTTACATACAGTATCAACTTAATGCATACATTTACTCTGGTTGGTTCGTTTACTTACATAAAATAAAAGTCTGTCTTCTTATATAATACCCTACCGTGGCTGTCTGTTTGTCTGTTCAGGATTTTAAATCACCTGTCGCTCGCAAGCCATTTTGACCTGAAATTTAGTACACATATACTACGTAACATCTACAATACGCTTTTGGGGTGATGATTGACCTCCAAGGTTATTCCTCTTTTTATTTTTATTTTATTGTTGAATCAACTCTCAGCAGCGGCCAGCAGAGCGGCACATGCGTATGGGCGCCGTTCTCATCCCCTACCACCTTCGCCGTCACTTCCCCTACCTCTTCATATCTTAGATCATTCTTGAGGCAGATTAAAGATTTAAGTGCCAGCTTAAGTGAAAAATGAAAGAAAACATACTAAATAATTGCAACACAAACACTGACTTAGTCAGTTTTAATGCAAAAAGATGCCGACAGAAGAAGAGAAGAAGCGGGACGCTACGGTGGAGAAAAGAAGAGCTGCTCAGGAAGCAGCAAGTGCATCAACTTCTGAGCAAACGAATGCTAAACGTACAGGGAGAAAGAGGATGAAAACTGTAAGTCAAATGTATTCACTGCATGTTATCGAGCAGTACGCCTTTACTGGTTATATTATATTCTGATTTGTCATATACCTTTTGGGTAGAGCTACCACCCATGAAATTTCTGTGCATATAACAACTGTCCATTCAGGTTGTTCACTGGACATCTGCTGACTTCTTGGTCATCTCTTAGTCATCTTTCAGTAGATTTTGTGTATTACATCTTTGTCTCTGTTGTCCACTTGATATTTATCTGGTTTCCTACTATGCCCAAACAGGTTTCTGACATTTATTAACCCTTTTTATACTTCTAAGATGAATACTATATTTTAATGTGGAAAGCATATCAAAACACTTTATCCTAAATGACTATGTGAGCCCTAAGTCTATTTTTTTTCCCTTTGTGCAGCTGGGCTTCTTTAAGGAGATCCAGTTCTTTCTGAATTCACTGTAAATCCACCAATCTGCCCATTTTCTGAACCAACGTTTTCCATTATGCATTCACAGTAAATTGAACTCATCCCAACTGTGTGGTAGGCAACAATCAACCCTGGTTGAGACATCAATCATTTCTGAATGCTCACCCACGCTCTCAATAAAGCAGGCACATTTAGAGGCATCTCTCAACTAAATATGCAAATTATTCTGGAAGGAAATTAAGAAAAACCGATACAAATATCAAGGACATGCAAATTTGAGATAGACAGTGAGAGGCTGGGGATTTCCTCCTGATCCCTGGGGCAATGAGGCAAAAGTGATAACAGCCCTGCCTCTTGAGAAAAAAAAAAGATTTATTAACCTGAAAAAGAAAATGAAATGGCATACATGTATGTTGTAAAAGGTATACCAATCATGCACAATTTTCTATATTTCTTAAATAGGCAGTTGTGCTCAAAGATCAATTTTTAGATTCTACAAAATAGCTTCAGGAAAAAAATATACTTTTTTTTTTGAACATTTTATTAATTTCATTAAAATCAAACAACATTCCATACAAGCAAGTTTAATATAACTAGGTTTGAAACAAATCAACCCTCACCCATGAGAAAGAAAGCTAGGCCAGCAGAGTAAAACTTTAAACTAGTAAAAATAAGCAAATAGATAAATTATTAAATAAATAAAAATAAATAGAATAAAAAAGTAGGAAGAAAATCCACTTTCTCAGCTTAAATGCTTATTCTAAAATGTTATTGATTAGATCCTGCCAAGTTTTAAAAACTTTTTGTATAGATCCTCTAAGTGAGAATTTGATTTTTTTCCAATTTCAGATAATATATAACACTAGACGGTAACGTTATCGTGCAGTGAATACACTTGACCTTCATTGACCATGTATGTCTACAATGATTTAAGATATGAAGGGGTAGGAGAAGTGACAGCAAAGGTGGTAGGGAATGAAGAACGGCGACCCTGCTGCCAGCTGCCAAGAGTTGATTCTACAATAAATAATAATAAAAAGAGGAATAATTCCAAAACTCTTCGCTTTTAATATAAAGCTGTAGTGCAGAGTTTCAGCGTAGTATATGTGTGCCACATTTCAGTCTTAGTTTGACCTTTGACACCCTGAAAGCGGATATTAGACGTCACGTAGTATCTGTGTACCAAATTTCAGGTCAATAGTTCAAACGGTTTGCTAGCGACAGGTGATTTAAAATCCTGGACAGACAAGCAGACAGCCACGGTAGTGTATTATAGAAGGAGATCAGTTACCCACTGACTTAGAATAATTGAGTTAGGATTATTCCAGTTAAGCAAGATAAGCCTATGTGCTAATAGTAAAGTAAAGGCAATTCCAGTTTGTTTGTCCGTGTCCACTTTAAGCCCCTCTGTGAGGCCACCAAACACAGCTGTTCGTGGATTAGGAGGGATTGGGACACCAAGGCTGTCCGAAATCCATTTAAAGATTTTGCTCCAGAATGATGTTAATTTGGTGAAGGCCCAGAACATGTGGCCTAGCGAGGCTGGAGCTCGATTGCAATGTTCACAGGTTGGATCTTACCCTGGAAACATTTTGGGTAATTTTAAACAAGAGAAGTGCGCTCAATATATAATTTTAAGTTGAATAATTGTATGCTGTTTCCTCCCACAATCCAAAGACATGCAGGTTACGTGGCGTAGTGACTCTAAATTGGCCCTAGTGTGTGCTTGGTGTGTGGGTGTGTTTTTGTGTGTCCTGCGGTGGGTTGGCACCCTGCCCAGGATTGGTTCCTGCCTTGTGCCCTGTGTTGGCTGGGATTGGCTCCAGCAGACCCCAGTGACCCTGTATTCGGATTCAGCGGGTTAGAAAATGGATGGATGGATAATTGTATGCTTTGCACATATGGAGCTCCAGTGAATTCTATGCATTGCTACCTTCCACTCCTTTTCTGAGATGTTAAGTGAGAGATCCTTTTCCCACTATACTCTGAGGACTTTGAAAGTAAGGGACTGTAATATAATATTAGTACTTTTTAATGAATAATTAAGAAATTGGGTAGAATAAATACCCACAGCTGCGGACATTCGCCAGGATTGCATTTGGGCAAGTTGGGCACAATCTGCGAAGTGCTGTTAACAGATATTGTCCATTTTCCACTTTTATTTCCCTAGAAATTAAAGAAATCCAAACGGTGAGCTGTGTTCACTTTTCATGCACATCTCTCTGAAATGAGAAAGAAAATAGCTGCTGTGTGCTTTTCAGCATAATCTGTAATTTAAAAAGCTTTTTAGTTCAGTCACTGAACCCAGTAATGTATCTTTTCAAGAAAAATACACTTTATCTTTTTTAAAAAAGGTGCTATCATCTATTGTATCAGTTTATTGTTACAGCAGTTTTCACAGTAAGTTAACTTACTGCAAATATGCAAAAACATGCTGATTGCCTCCCTCCTCCGCCTTAAGAGCAAGCCCTCTTGAATACGGGGTCACTCCATCTACCTGAAGACACTCAGCCGGAGCGCCCTTCTTCAGCCCCTTTGAGCGGAGCGTCTGCCACACACGCTCCTCCTTGGGACTCTCTGCCCAGCTGCCCGCTGGCACTCTAATGCATGCTGGTTCCTCACGATTTTGCCGTCTTCGTCATCCATCTTTTCCATTCTTTAACCTTTGTCTCTTGTTACTCACCTGTGCAGTCTCCCTTTTTATACCTCCATGGACATAACGTCTCAATTACAATCCACAGATAGTCAATGAGGGCAATTGGAACCAATCACGCTGTCATGTGCATATGCGATCAGCCCCAATCACCCCATCAGATATCCCGAGGCTGCACACACGTACACACCCGCGGAGTTAGAGCTGCATACTTTATTTATTTATCCAAAAACATGTCTTGTCAAAGATCTCTTCCATCACATCAATTAGTTAAACGAAACTTTGAGAAGTTTCAATTCTCAGTAAAAAGTTTACTCTTCTGTTAAGGTGTCTAAATAATGGGTTATGCTTGCCTCGTTTTGTTTCATTCTTCTTCAGACATTCTTGACCGATATTTCAAGTAACTTAGCAATAGCCATTATGGTCATCCCGATCTGTAGATATATGCTGACCAATATCAGTGTACAGACAGCACAGTTGATGATCTACATAATTACATGCTTCAGGTCTTGTGGAGATTAGATCTTGAATGCGTTCAAAAGATGTTACTGTAGCAGCTGGAAATTCTTGTCCTGTTTCCCAGCTTCTGTTACGCCAGCCCTCTCCAGCAACCAGTCATCAGGAAAGAGAATAAAATTTTCATTTACATCACCGGCTGTACCTGTTCAATGAGACAGAGGATCCCCTGCCTTATCAACTCCCCCTTCACCATCTTTAGCCCTCAGTGAACACAACTGCGATTGGAACACCTCGTACCCCAACTTACCCCTCTTTTTGACTCTGATTGGTCATTTGATTACATTGCATGTGTGGCCTTCCACTTCCACTTCCTTCTTTCCGCAATAAAAGACCATTCGCCTGTTGCTTTACTGAATTTTCTTCTGATCAGCAGTTTTTATGAATTGATTTGTGTTACAAAACATTTTGAGAAAATAAAAAAATGTAGCATTACGCTGCTGTGCCACCTTGTCTTATACATGGCCACCGCTGCCATTTTGTGAGTCTCGTTGCTGAGATGCGACTCCTGGTTGGTGGAGGAGGTCTTACAACTGAAGTTCTTGAAGAACTTACAACTCTGTTCTTATTTTTGATTCCTCGATTTTTGGTTTGCAGTTTAAACTTGATGACTGATCAGCGTGACATTTGGTTACGTTTCATTCACGTTACATTTGTCCCCCACTCTGAATAAAATAGCAGCTGAAATCTGTACGAATGCACTAGGTCATCGGAGAAACGTGTCATTCTCAGGTCCAGATGGCAGAATTTTAAATATTGTCCTCTGATCATAAAAATAAAATTTAAAGAATTGTGTCTGATCACAATTATTTTTTGAAAGTTAAAAGGGACAGAGCAGAGCTGAAAATGGACTAAATATGTCCTCAGTGCTTGCAAGAATTCATCGTTACTGCAAAAGCATCATTAAATGCACACCACTGAGAATGTAATATTTAATTTAAATGTCATTAATCTTAGAAATGCATTCGGTTAAATGAGTTTCCTCAATGCAAAATACCCAACCAGCTGACATCCATCATGAGCTGATTAAATGCTGCAGCCTTGTAGTTTACTACCCACCATCTCGCCTGTACGCCACACTGCTTCTTGAAATGCTCTTGATGCTTTCATTTATTAAGGTGGGATTAAATAAATGGAAAAATGATATAAATAAATACATAAACAAACAAATGTATTGTTAAATGTGACAATATATAAATAAAAAACACAATGAATAGTGAGCATAAATAAATAATTGTTGCTTATTTATTTATTTATTTATTTCATTAACACCACATATAACATTAAGTACATTTATTTATTTAAATTTTTTCCAAATATTCCTACCTAATTAATAATGGAGAGTGAGTGCCAGAGATGGATAAATAGATAACACTTTATGTGTCCCAAGGGGGAAATTGAGCTTTTTACAGAAGCTCAATAAATAAAATCATAAATGAATATTAAAACAAACAACAACAACAACCCCCCTTAAATAAGCACCAGAATTACTAAAGGAAGAAAACTTCTATAGAAGAAAAACACAACTAATTAATTCATTAACAAACTAAGAGGTTTCATTAACATCAATGGACTTGAAATTCCTCTGAATTCTAAGTAGTGTTTCCTATGTTCAGCATTTCATTTTAAAGTTTTAAAAACATACTTTAAATAAACAGGCTTGATGGACTGAATGGTCTCCTCTTGGTTCTCCAGTTTCTTATTTTCTTATGTCAGGACACCCCATAACCTTCTCCCTTACGTCATATGCGATTGGAGAGCTTTTTGTGGACCACCCAGAATATCAGTATGTGAAACAATGAACAAAAGTATGACATATGTACAATTTACAATTAGAATTGGCTGATGTTAAGAGTGGTGTCCCTCAAGGGTCAGTGCTGGGGTTGCCACTATTTTTATTTTAATGATTTGGGTAGGAATATAAATAACAAGCTGGTTAAGTTTGCAGATGATACCAGACTGGGCAGATTGGCAGATAACCGAGAATCTGTTGAATCATCACATAGGGACTAGGACAGCATGCAGGTTTGGGGTAGACTTGTGGAAGATGAAATTTAATGCAATAAGAATTACATATAGAAAGTAAAAATGTTAGGTTTGAATACACAATGGGAGGTCTGAAAATTTAAACCTTAAGACAAGGATTTAGGAGCCACTGTGGACTCGACACTATCAATAGCCAGACAGTGTTCAGAAGCCATTAAGAAGGCTAAAAGAATGTCAGGTTATATAGTGCCTTGATGATAGATAGATAGATAGATAGATAGATAGATACTTTATTAATCCCAAGGGGAAATTCACATAATCCAGCAGCAGTATGCTGATACAAAGAAACTATTAAATTAAATAGTAATAAAAATGAAAAAAATTAAAATAAAATTAATGTTAGCATTTACTCCCCCGGGTGGAATTGAAGAGTCGCATAGTGTGGAGGAGGAACGATCTCCTCAGTCTGTCAGTGGAGCAGGACGGTGACAAAAGTCTGTCACTGAAGCTACTCCTCTGCCTGGAGATGACACTGTTTAGTGGATGCAGTGGATTCTTCATGATTGACAGGAGTTTGCTTAGTGCCCGTCGCTCTGCCACAGATGTTAAACTGTTCAACTTTAATCCTACAATAGAGCCTGCCTTCTTAACAAGTTTGTCCAGGCGTGAGGCGTCTTTCATCTTTATGCTGCCACCCCAGCACACCACCGCGTAGAAGAGGGCACTCGCCACAACCGTCTGGTAGAACATCTGCAGCATCTAACTGCAGATGTTGAAGGATGCCAACCTTCTAAGAAAGTATAGTCTGCTCTGACCTTTCTTACATAGAGCATCAGTATTGGCAGTCCAGTCCAATTTATCATCCAGCTGCACTCCCAGATATTTATAGGTCTGCACCCTCTGCACACAGTCACCTCTGATGATCACAGGGTCCATGAGGGGCCTGGGCCTCCTAAAATCCACCACCAGCTCCTTGGTCTTGCTGGTGTTAAGGTGTAAGTGGTTTGAGTCGCACCATTTAACAAAGTCTTTGATTAACTTTCTGTACTCCTCCTGCCCCCTCCTGATGCAGCCCACAATAGTAGTGTCATCAGCGAACTTTTGCACGTGACAGGACTCTGAGTCATATTGGAAGTCTGATGTACATAGATTGAACAGGACCGGAGAAAGTACAGTCCCCTGCGGCGCCCCTGTATTGCTGCACACAATGTCAGACCTGCAGTTCCCAAGACGCACATATTGAGGTCTGTCTGTAAGATAGTCCACAATCCATGCCACAAGGTGTGAATCTACTCCCATCTCAGTCAGCTTGTCTCTAAGGAGCAGAGGTTGGATGGTGTTGAAGGCGCTAGAGAAGTCCAAAAACATAATTCTAACAGCACCACTGCCTCTGGCCAGGTGGGAGAGATTATGATATAAATATAAATATATTAAATATAGATATTTATATATTTTATATATATATTTTTATTTATATATTTTATATATATATATATTTTATTTATATATTTTTATTATATTATATTATATATTATATTAATATATATTTAAATATAAATGATGTGTGGAGTACAAGTCATAGGAGGACCTGCACAAGCTTTATAACACACTGGTGAGGCCTCATCTTGGGTCCTGGGTGCAGTTATGGTCTCCAGGCTACAAAAAAGACATAGCAGTGCTAGAAGAAGATCCAGAGAAGAGCAACTAGGCTGATTCCAGGGCTACAGGGGATGAGTTATGAGGGAAGATTAAAAAAGCTGAGCCTTTACAGTTTAAGCAAAAGGAGATTAAGAGGAGACCTGACTAAAGTGTTTAAAATTATGAAGGGAATTAGTCTTTAACATGAGTTCATCAAGAACACGGGGACACAATTGGAAACCTGTTAAGGGGAAATTTCACACAAACATTAGGAAGTTTTTCTTTAAACAGAGAACCACAGACACATGGAATAAGTGACCAAGTAGTGTGGTAGACAGGAGGACATTTGGGACTTTCAAATCTTGACTTGATGTTATTTTACAAGAATTACATGAATAGGACTGGAGAGGTTTGTTGGGCTGAATGGCCAGTTCTCGTCTAGATTGTTCTAAAAACTCTGATTAATTCACAGTCCCTCACTTTGGACTACAATTGTAAACAGGACATTAGTCTACTGTAACTTCCCTAAAACACAGAATAAGGAAGTATATTTCCAGTGGTTGCAGTCCTTAAGGGAATGGGTGAACTAACAAACCACGGAATGAACCAGATAAATTATTCTTATGAGCTGCTTAACAAATCAAGAACTACTTAGAAGATGCTACCGTTTTACAATTTCAGATATGCATTTCAGTAAATTCTGTCCTTAATATCTGAAACAATATGATATATATTGTAGCAGATTCTAAAAGGAAGTCAATATTTCTTAGATGAAAACAGCTTTGCAATTAGGCAAAAAATGTTCAAGATTAGGCTTATACAAACACTAATTAATATTGATTAATACCGTCAAGCGTATGTGCCTGTGAGGTAGCATAAGGGCTCTGGTGATAGTAATTACCCACCGAACCGTTGGGGGGCACGGTGTGCTAATGTCTTCTCTCTTCCTCCATGTGCAGAACAGAAGGCTGATGGCTGTTCCACCACTTACGCCACTTCTATTGTCTGCACTCCTTGTCCGCCCCTTCCTGCCAATATGACTGGAAGATCAACCATTTTGAGACGGTTCTATTCTAAGCTCTCATCTGAAAAGACACATCTGCAGCTTGTTGTGTGTGTTTTAGTGTTTATAACATTTGTGATGGCCAGGGTAGTGCCCCAACACTTTAATGTTGTTTTGTATCCTCTTCACAATTGATAAAAACAATCTTTCATATTTCTGACTTGGCCAAAGATAAAAAAAAAGAGTAATCACTATTACAGTAAAGCTTTTTCAAAATATATTGCAAACAACTTTAAAGGATAGAACTTTGTCCACAGTGGAGGATTTGACTTTTTACAGAAGCTCTTTAAACAAATAAGCAGATAGATGGATAGATACACACACACACTTTGATCTGAACACACACCTAAATGACTAAAATGGAAAAAAATTAAAAGAAAGAAAAACCTCTGACTTATCAGTCCCAGTGAGGAATTACATGGGTGTATTGCTGTTGATACAAAGGAGCCCCCATAGAGTTTCTTGACACACATCTGATGAATGATTTGTTGGCTGAAAGTCCTCAGTGTTGGTGTGTCAGAGAAAGGATGAGCAGCATTGTTCATAATGCCACTCGGTTTTGTCTTCATTTTCTCCTCCGCCACTACCTCCATTGTGTGTCCAATAACTGAGCCTGCCCTTTTAATTAGTTTATTCATTCGGTGGGCCTTTTTTAAAGTGACGTTACCGGCCAAGCACACCACAGCATACAGGATTGCTCTGGCCAACATAGATTAGTAGATGTGAAGGATGTCACTTTCCACATTAAACAAGCACAGAATTTGAAGGAAGAAGAGCCTGTTCTGCCCTTTCTTATACTCTCTTTGTTATGAGACCAGTCCAGCTTGTCATTGACATGGACCACCAAATACTTGCATGGACCACCTCTACTGCACATCCACTCCTTGAATAGTGACCAGCTCTTTGGTATGGCAAAAGTTAATCACCATTTCATTGGTTTTGTTGATATTACATTGTAGACAATTCTGTTTGCACCAAGAAACAAAGTTCTCCACCTGACTCCTCTTCTCTGTCTCATCCCTCTTTATCAGTAGATAGATAGAGAGATACTTTATTAATCCAAGGGGAAATTCACATACTCCAGCAGCAGCATACTGATAAAAAATAATATTAAATTAAAGAGTGATAACAATGAAGGTATAACAGACAATAACTTTGAATAATGTTAAAGTTTAGCCCCCCGGGTGGAATTGAAGAGTCACATAGTGTGGGGTCTCCTCAGTCTGTCAGTGGAGCAGGACGGTGACAGCAGTCTGTCGCTGAAGCTGCTCCTCTGTCTGGAGATGATCCTGTTCAGTGGATGCAGTGAATTCTCCATGATTGACAGGAGCCTGCTCAGTGCCCGTCGCTCTGCCACGGATGTCAAACTGTCCAGCTCCATGCCTACAATAGAGCCTGCCTTCCTAACAAGTTTGTCCAGGCGTGAGAGGTCCTTCATCTTTATACTGCCTCCCCAGTACACCACTGCTTAGAAAAGGGCACTCGTCACAACCGTCTGATAGAACATCTTCAGCATCTTATTGCAGATATTGAAGGACGCCAGCCTTCTAAGTAAGTATAGTCGGCTCTGTCCTCTTACACAGAGCATCAGTATTGGCAGTCCAGTCCAATTTATCATCCAGCTGCACTCCCAGGTATTTATAGGTCTGCACCCTCTGCACAGTCACCTCTGATGATCACGGGGTCCATGAGGGGCCTGGGCCTCCTAAAATCCACCACCAGCTTATTGGTTTTGCTGGTGTACAGGTGTAGGTGATTCGAGTTGCACCATTTAACAAAGTCCTTGATTAGGTTCCTATACTCCTCCTCCTGCCCACTCCTGATGCAGCCCATGACAGCAGTGTTGTCAGCGAACTTTTGCACATGGCATGACTCCGAGTTGTATTGGAAGTCTGATGTATGTTGGCTGAACAGGACTGGAGAAAGTACAATCCCCTGCGGTGCTCCTGTGTTGCTGACCACAATGTCATACCTGCTGTTCCCGAGACGCACATACTGAGGTCTGTCTGTAAAATAGTCCACGATCCATGCCACCAGGTGTGAATCTACTCCCATCTCTGTCAGCTTGTCTCTAAGGAGCAGAGGTTGGATGGTGTTGAAGGCACTAGAGAAGTACAGAAACATAATTCTTACAGCACCACTGCCTCTGTCCAGGTGGGAGAGGGATCGGTGTAGCATATAGATGATGGCATCCTCCGCTCCCATCTTCTCCTGCTATGTGAACAGTACACCCCGTAAGTGCAGAATCATCTGAGAATTTCTCCAAGAGACATGAGCTGGGGTTATATTTGTATTCAGAGGTGTAAAAAGTGAAGAGAAAAGAAGACATAACTGTTCCTTGTGATGCTCCAGTGTTACTCATACAGTCAAAAACTGCGGCCTGCTGGACAGATAATCCATTATCCAGGGCGCCAGAAGCTCACCATATCTCTAATATGATAAAAAAAAATGGTTAGTCATAGCTTGCATAGATACAAGGAGTAACAATTGGCCAAAACATGAAAACCAAACCCAGAAATCAGGAACCAGGGGGATATTCCACAAAGCATGCTTAGTGAGTAAGCCTTGTTTAAACCAAGACGTCAGGCTTACCTGAGCTGGTTTCAAGTTCCACCAAAGACAGTCATGTCAACTCGCTCCTGTTAACCAGTAATAATAAATTAATAATAATAATTCTTTGCATTTATATAGCGCTTTTCTCACTACTCGAAGCGCTCAGCAATTGCAGGTTAAGGGGCCTGCTCAAGGGCCCAACAGAGCAGAGTCCCTTTTGGCATTTATGGGATTTGAACCGACAATCTTCCGATTGTCAGTGCAGATCCATAGCCTCAGAGCCACCACTCCACCTAGTAACCATATACAGTAAAATACAATTTTTAGGTTGATTTATAAGACTAAAAATGGACTACTTGTGCTTATAGTTGAACGGGTGAAATTAAATAATATGAAAATGCATCCTGTATTGTAATATTCATGATATTGCTTTGTATAAATATTTGAGAGACACTTTCAGTGTCGAATAAATTATAAAATATCACATAAGGCACTAAGTGGTTTAGTAATGTACTCTCAGTTTTTTGAGAACTATGTAAATCATGTTTTCCCATTTTTAACCATCTCTGATGTTACATTTAATGTTTGACCTTTTTGAGAGCTGCTGAAATCCTTTAGTGTGTCTTCTGCAGGTGTAACATTTTGTCGTATTATGATTACGGGTAGTACTAGAACACTGATTTGCATCATTTAAGCAATTAAGTTCTTTTAATGGTGCAAAGAACAGCAAAATTGCATTAAAAAGAAACACTTTAAAATTGGGTCTAAACCTACATGCTGGCCTTACATAGCAATGCACACAGAAGATGAAAGACGGAAGAATTAATGTTATATCACAGTAAGAGCTTATTGAAAGAAATACTCTATTTGCAGCTGAAAGGGGTTTTGAAAATTATATATGAATATGTATTAAGTAAATGCTTCTTAAATCAGTTTCTTTTGAAAGACAAATGGTTTCATAATTTTCAGTAAGGCAAAGATGTTAAGAAATTATTATCCTCTATGCCAGTCCCTGAAATAGTTTTCATTCAGTGCCAACAGATTAAATATTCTAGCTTTTCATTTTACCATTCGGTGGTTTAACTTGCAAAGTGAACTTATACAGAATGATATACTTAATATCTGTGATTCAGACTGAGTGTGTTAAATATTAATATGGAATACAGAGAAGGTGATATGAATAGAGCAGAGGTTTACCCTAACGTTTTTTTGTCTGATTATCAAGCAAAATTATCTTCACCAGTGAGAAAAGGTGTGAGAAACGATATTCATGAAATAAACCAATGATCTACTGTAGGGGTTTGTTATGGGCTGCCTGTAGGCCTTTTTAGCTGGAAATTATTTTTATGCATTTATGCTTATTATTAGTGATGAGCGAGCACCAAAGTGTTCGGGTGTTCGGTCCGAACACATCGCGATGTTCGTGTGCTCTACCGAGCACCCAAGTATAATGTAAGTCAATGGGAAACAACCAGGCATCCTCCCCTCTTCCATTGGAAAAGGTCAGAAAGTGACAGAAACACCACCCAAATGGACCGGGAACAGCATGGGGACGATGTCTGGATGCATCTTGGACTCCCAAGTCGCTGCTGGGAACCAGTTTGTCCAAGTTGTACGGCACTTTTACAGACTGACAAAAACACGCCCAAAACCCCCCAAAAATCAATTTTACAGGAAAAATGATGCTCTAAAACATTATATGCCAGTGCCTGCAGGTGAGCTGACGCTCTAAAACATTGTCGGGCAACCGGTGCGCGTGGAATTTTCTAGGGGCGCCGTGAAAACTTTTGTAAAATAAAACTTTTGGTTGATTAAAAAAAAAATTTATGTTGGAAAAACAGATAACGGAACACTTACGGAGATGAAGTCTAAGAAATGCGAGAGACTTCAAATGATCGACAAGGAAATTGCGTCTGTCTTTCGAAAACTGATCCTCGCATCAATCTCATATGTGCTGAAAAACAATCTCAACATTTACATTAATTAAATTTAAGATTTATCCTTTGATTCCTTTATTAATAAAATGTCTTTCAAACTTGTAAAATTAACTGTTTTTATTGGCGATTGTCCATAGATTGTGTCATCACGACTTTATTTATGGTCAGTCCCTCAGGTGCGCCGCAAAAGAAAATTTTTGGACTTAGTGCGCTGCAACTCGAAAAAGGTTGCCTTTCACTGCCCTAAAACATGATATGGGAGTGCCTGCAGGTGAGCTGACGCTCTAAAACATTATATGCGAAGACATGCTGTTTAGCACCCGATGACGTGTTCCGGCCAGCCAATCACTGTAATGCCAGCACCTGACATGGCTACTGGCATTACAGTGAGGGCAGTACTTATCTGCCCCTTGATTGGCTGTCTCCAACCCACGAAACGTGCGGGGCGGAGACTCGAGCATGGAGCACGAGCACATGTGGTGCTCGTTCGAGTAGCGCCATGCTCCGAGCATAGCAATGCTCAAGCCAAACACATGTTCAGCTGAGCATGCTCGCTCATCACTAATTATTTAATTATTCCAGCAGCTTGAAGCTACAGTTGTCACACCACTTAACCAATGACAGAATAAGGGTGCAGATCTTTTAATCTTATTATAAATATTTGCAGATTAGTCTTACTGAAAGTTATGAATTGATCATAAGTTTCTGTAGTATTGAAATTAACATAAGCTTACTATTGTTTGCAAATCTTTAGTTATATACCCTTAGAAGGAAATATGACAATGGCTAAGAGTCTCTTCTTATCTGTAACCTCAGAGGTTAAGCATCGTTTAAGTAGCGTGTGCTCAATTCTGAAACTTCGGGGGCTAATTAGCTATCTTAGCATGTGTTACTCAAATATTACATTACTTTCAACCTCATAGGCTAAGTGCTATTCCTTAGCGTGGATTTAAGAATAAAACCTCAGACATAATGTACATAAAGCATGTAAGGAACATGAAAGAGAAATTGTCTTAGTGAGTTGTATGGCATGCGAACTTTAGGAGTGTTTAATAGGTTCTGCCCATAGGAATCATGGGAGGAAGGTTAAGGAAGTGACACAGGAAATAACCACTTGTCTGTTTCTGCCTTTAGAATGCAAGACAACTGACTGGAAGACCTATGATGTTACATCTGGGAGAACGATCTTGTCTCCAACTCTTCTACCTGCCCACCTCTATAACCTTGAAAATAACCAGAAGTCGGTATTAAGAGCGATTCCAGCTATCAAACAGTCGTAACTCTAGGCAGTGACAAATTAACTTAGAAATCAATTCCCTAAATCTTACTGTTTTAGTGCTTTGGCAGCTTTTTTCTTTCATTTATATTGGAACATTAAATGGGTCATCCTCTGGGACCCAAAATCTTTATCCTATTTTGTTCACAGGGTATAAGGGAGGAAGGGAAACAAGGGGTGATAAAATCTGCCTTTGTAAACAGTGCCAGGATGGATGGATTTTGTTTTCACTCCGTTATCCTTCTGTTATGGTTCAGCCAATCAAATTCCTATTTAATGTCTTTTTTTGTTAAATTTTTGATTATTTTGTATATGTTAATTTTTTTTTTATTATTTACATTCATGGTAGTGTTTATTATTTAATTTCTATGCGGCTATGCCTGTTCAATTAGGTGCCCAGCCGCCTGTCCATCTCCATCGAGGAACTGCCCTATAAAGGCTGAGGGAGGACAGAGTCCTTGGTGGTTCATTGATTGCACTTAGTGGTGTTGGTGAGTTCTTTTGTGATTTATTGTATTTTGATGATTCTCTTGATTTGTTTTAGCCTCTCTCTCTCTGTGCTCTGAATGTTTTGTTTTTGGTACTTGGATTGCCTTTGTTGCATTTTGTGCTCTTCACAGATTCTTTGTTTCTGCGCATTTTTGAAAATAAATCTTTTATTTATGAAGATTCTTTGACCCTTTTTGCTTCAAACTGAAGGCTGATGGATCCTTCCACTCGTACGGTTTATGAAACTGTTGTGCTTAGGAACTTATTTTTCATAAAATCTTTTACTTATTGATCTCCTTATTAATCTTATCCTGGTGTAGCACCTTTTTCATAACTGATATAATTAATGTCTGTCCCGGGCTCCACTATTTTTTTTTTTTACTCCATTATAGTAATTAGGTTTTCTTTTAAGTATTATTTAATTTCCTCATTTTCAGGCTGCCAGAGCTTAACTGGGCATTGCCCCCAGTTACAGGTGTCTGTTGAGGTGTGTCCACTAATTACAGTACAGTCACTTTGACTGGGAGTTGAGGGTAGATAAAAGAATAAGCTTTCTCTCCCATTGTTGATGTCTAGGTCTGGAATTTTCAGAATCTTTGATTCAGGTATTAGGATTTAGAATGTGTGATTAGAAATGTCTTTTTTGATTCCGAGTTTTTGATTTGTTATTTAAATTGGTATGTAAAGGCTTTGATTTTCAGAGTTTGATGTTTTTCTTATTCTTAGAGATTTACTTGTTGACTTTTGATTTGTTTTAAGTGGTGTTTTATCAGTTGGTCATTTAGAGTTAATTACAGTTTTCCTTATTCTTCATTCATGGATGATTGCTTGAAAAATTGTCCTTAAGGTATATTAAGAAAGAAAATAGAAATCCACTGTAAAATCACTCAACTAACCCTTCAAAAGTTCTTAATTTTTTTCTATAGCTTTTTAACAACATTTTCATGCTTTATTTGACAATTTTTTTTTAGTTTCCTGTAGTGTAAGTAGGAAAAACGCATTGCGAAAAAACAACTGAAGTCTGAAAAATGGAAGGAGATGGTCAGGCACACTAGGTCTCTGGTGAGTTTCATCCGTCAAAACAATTCCAACTGGCTCTCGGAAAACAGTGGAGAATTGCTGTCAAGGCTACAATACATCAAACACCTTGGACTACATGTCCACTGTGACCAATGCTGGATTAAACTTGTTTTGATTTTTCTTCCTGTGAACTTCTGTGGATCCATTTATACCGGTTATAAGTGCCAAGGGAGCAGACCAGGTACAAAGTATTTGATGCATGTGATTTAAACTAAGGAAGGTAGTCTTTTTATTTGTATGAAATTCTTGCTTTTAATTTACAATGTCCTAACAATGTAATGTAATATTTATAGCTTCAACACACAGAGCGGTATTTACAGTATTAGACTAAATCACATGTTATCATTACATAATATTATAATCAATTAAAGAAATGTATATATTAATGAGAGAGGAAAACAAAAGGATCTAAACCTGGCAAAAAAATGAGCACAGGAAAGTGGGAGAAGTGCTAGGACAAGCGTACTGCATCTCAATGAGAGTATTTTGGAGGCAACTAAAAGGGAATTGCTGTAGGTTTCATTTTTTTAGCTTTCTAGTATACGAAGTATAGAGAAAGTATAGTAATCATGAAAAAATTCAACCTCGAGATTTTGATGAATCTTGACTTTTTTTTATTGATTTTATTAAAATCAAATAACATTCCATACAAATAACTCCAGTTTTACAAAAAAAAAAAAAAATTGAAACAAATTTACCCCACCTCTCGAACCTTGACGTTTTAGGTCTCCCTTACTTTCTCGTATACGAAGTATAGAGAATGCATAGTAATCCTGAAAAAATTCGACCTCGAGATTTTGATGCATCTTGACGTTTTAGACCTCCCAGAGTACGAAAATACTGTTTTTTGGAATTGTGTCTGTGTTTGTGTGTGCATAAACATGATAACTCAAAAACGCAATGAGTTAGATGGATGAAATTTGGCGTATGGTTGATACATCAAAATTGTAGATCTGTATTAACTTTTGGGCTAAATCCATCAAGTGGAAGTGGTACTTTACCCAAACACATACTCGATTTTCTTTTTTTTTTATTCATGCAGCTGCAGAGGCAGATTTATTCAACTTTACTTTTATAATAATTGTTCAATATATTTGATTTGTTATTGACAGTTCTTTAATATACATAATATAAAAATATAATCATTGTCTTGCGGTTTACTCCTTAAATATCCATCTCCATATCTGAGTATATGAGAAAGTCTAGGGGAGACCACTCCCGATTTTATTTATTTTTATTTGCAATTCCAGGAATTTTTGGGTACCCTCTTGTATACAGGCCATCACTGACCTATACTATGTTTTTAATGTTCAATCAATCAATCAATCAACATTTATTTATATAGCACATATTCATACAAAAAAAAATGTAGCTCAAAGTGCTTTACAAAATGAATAGAGTAATAGAAGACACAATAAAAGATAAACATAAGTCAACATTAATTAACATAGAATAAGAGTAAGGTCCGATGGCCAGGGTGGACAGAAAAAACAAAAAAAACTCCAAAAGCTGGAGAAAAAATAAAATCTGTAGGGGTTCCAGACCAAGAGACCGCCCAGTCCCCTCTGGGCATTCTACCTAACATAAATCATCATATTTTCATGGAAGGACCTGATGATGATGGTCACGTAGACTTCTGGCTTTCAGTCCATCATTGTTCATCAATGTTGATAACTTAAAAGCACAGGCCTTCATCACGGTTTTTGACTGCTCTGATCCATTTACATTTTACAAGAAATGTTAGCAGTCTTTTAGGCCATGGGGGATAGGAGAACACTTAATCCAGTTACTGAAATAAAATGAGTAACTATGAACATTAAGGGAGCACAACCATGCATTGATTAGCACTTGTACCTCACAGCACCCTTGATCGCTGTATGACGGTTTTCAGTTCTCCTCTTATCTGCGTTGTATCCCTCGTACTAAGGAGTAACTTCAACATCCCAAACATATATGTCATATGTGAATGGAGGACCTTTAAGTCAGCTAATTGTGTGATTGAAGGCCAAGGATGAATCCCTGCTTGCACTCAAGTGCGGCTTGAATAGGCTGTAACCACTCAACCATATAAAGTAATTATGAAGAATCAGTAGATGATGAATTTGACTGTTTAGAGTTCATCCAACGTAATAGGCTATATTTTCAGGAAAATCTGATGAGAATGCACCCTATAAAAATGAACCAAAGTTAAACTCCTTCTCACAATGCAAAAGATTTTAATGTGAAAATCCACTTAAATTGCTAAACTATTGAACATTATCAAGTTTTCTAAACTCTGAAGTCCTTTGTAAATCACTGAGAATAATGCAATGGCGCATATGTCTTCTGGGGTGAGCTTTCTTCCGAGAGCTGAGCTGGGTTTGGGTTCATTTATAGTAAGTCATTTTCTGTCACATTCTTTATATAGGGTTAGATGAATTGCTTCCTTATCCTTAGTCGAGTCTATTTTTAACGTTTTCTTCAAAGATTCTGCCTTTTCGCTCTGATGTGTGCTCACGCTGACCTACTTCGAAGCATTTCATTGTACGTTTAGCCTCCTACTGATTACTAATTGAGCAGCGAACGCCTGAAAGTGACAGCACAAGGCAGAATTAGTAATCATAGTCTGGAGTAACAGAGCCGGCACGTTGCTGTCAGAGACCTGCAGTATTTAGAAATAGTTTACCACAGTTTGACCCTCTTTGCTGAAACAATTAGGACCGCTCAGTTCTTAGTCAGGCTAATACACAAGACATTACTTATTATGCTGTAACTGAAATAGACTCAGCAGTGTTGTGAAGAACGCGTATGTCTCAATTTCCTTTTCCTTTGTTTGGGTGCTTTTTCACTAATACCATATGTTTATTTTATTTATTGTCTCCATATATTTTATATTTTTATAATCTTATGACACTTTAGTTTCTAGCCTAACAACTACTCCTAGCTTCATGTCTGACCAATTTTCACCAATGCCAGTTTCAGTGCAGCAGAGGTGACCCTCATTGGGGATTTAACACCTACAGAGGCATGACTGGCGGCATCCATCACATTCACTCTTCTTGGTTTTGCCTGCCAAGTGCTTCTGTTGTTTCACCTTTAAGGTGTACATATAAGATTTTGATAAATACCTTAATTTACTTTAAAGCATATGTGGCCAATGGTTGTTATGCCTGAACCAAGTATGGGCTGGATGAAAATCCACTGTAATATATTAAGAGTCCATGACAAGGCATCATTAAATGGTTACTTAGGGTGACGCCATTCAAATTTTTTTTTCTCCATTAATGTTATGACTATAAGAAGGAGCGTGAAATGAGCAAAAGCATAAGCCTTGTGGTGCCTATAGGGACTTGAGGTAAATTTATGGTAAGAGCTTACTGGCTAAGGCTTAGTCCACACCAACACAGATGCATTTGGAAATGACTGTTTATTCATTGTGATTGGGTCCTGCCTTGTGCCCAGGGCTGCTACGAAGGCCCTTTGAAAATCTGATTTGGAAAATGTGGGTTCATTAATTAGTTAATCAAACAAAAGATCCTAGGTTACATCACAATTATAGAATTGATTGGCACAATTATGGACAATTTCTCATATTCTCTGATTTTTTTGGTTTTTAACTTTTACACCATCAATGATGTTACACAGTGGAAATGGCCCACAATTTTGGATAAAAGGTAAGCGCAACACTTTCAGGTGCTTTGTTTAGCAAACCCAGTCAGGTTCCTCAGCTGCTTTACAGTAATTGGTTTTGTTAGCTGATGATTCCCGCTTTGTTTTTTAGGAATCCAAGATGGAATGTGACTATGTTGTCACAAAAACGAGACATGAACAGATAAAGGTTTGGGGCAGCCACCCGTATAATATGGTATCCTGGCTGCAAAAGTCGTGTTTATCAGAAAAACAGCACTGAAGTGCATATAACTGAGTCCAGAACAAGACTGGGGGAAAAGGGGCAGGCTTTTAAAGGGGAAGACAGGAAGTGAGGTCGTAAGGATCGGGCACGTGTTCTTCATTCATTGGATCGAGCCCGGACGTGACGTCAGAGGGGCCGGAGCTGGTAAGGCCTAGTTCCATTGGCTCGGTCCCGGAAGTGACGTCAAGAGAGCCAGGTGGAATCTCCCTGGAATGGTCTACAGGACAGGGAGAAAAAGAGTCAGTGCACTCTGCCACATCCCGGCATGCCCCAGAACTGCCTTCACTCAAGCCCTTTAGCTGCCTCCCATGCGCACTTGTGTGACAATGTATAATATGTGTTTCCACACTACATACCTGTGACTTAGGGGCATTGTCATGTAGTCTTGGCAGTCGTTTGGAGTACTGCATAAGTAGGACTTCAAGAAGAGTCAGATGTTGGGCTACTCAACCTTAGATGCCAGTCAAAAGCCATGTTGTGCTACTATGCAGTGTAAGAGAATGAGACGACCACGATAAAGAGTTTGGGTACCACCCTGGTTAACCCGTATAATTGGTTTGCAGAAAACAAAGAAAACACACAATAACTGCAGAGACGTCTTTTACAGATGTGAGTTCACAACAGAACTGACAAAGATGGCGGAACATCCAGTTTTGAGGCCATTTTCAAGTAGTAAAATGCAAGTTCCGGTGGACGGAAACTGGAAGTGACGTCAGAGGTGTTATAGCCGTCAGTCATCTGGGGGCTCATGTATAAATGGTGCGTATGAACGTTTCCACACTCAAATCGCGATGTATAAAACCTAAACTTGGTGTAAAGCCATGCACATTTCCACGGTATCTCATACCCTGGTGTACACAAGTTTTCCGCACGGTTTTGCAGACTAGTGGCACCCAGCGTCAAAGCAGTGCTACTGTTCCTGTGTGGTTTTCCTTTCTTTTTTAGATCCACATCCCTGACGTGGCTTTATAAATACACTGAAACTAACCACATATTGTTTATTAGTTTAATACAGCTGATTGTAATTAACCTGTAACAATATATGGTCCATGGAATGGCCAAACTATTCTAAATACCATAGCTGCTTTAGCGTTGTTACTCTCACTGCACCTTCATCTTCTTCTTTCAGCTGCTCGCGTTAGGGGTTGCCACAGTGGATCATCTTTTTCCATATTACTCTCACTGCACCACTCAGAGTATTTATATCACTGTATCTGAGTGGGGAATCAAAGATCTAAATAAGCTGAGAAAGAGACTTATCGGTATACAGCATCAAGCACACGCTGCCTCAGCCATGCTGTCGATTGAACTGCTCTCACACGGCAAACATTTCAAAGCTTGTACGGACCTCGCGATTCAGAAACAGTTTCATCCCAAGCTCTCTAAACACACTCAATCAGTCCATCAAGTGCTCCTTGTAGAACTGTTTGTACTTATTAATACAATCACCTCACTGTAAACTTGCAGTACAGTTATAATATTGCACAACCTGAGCCACTTTATAAAGCGCATATATACATATGATGACGATATCATTTTACGATGAAATGCAGCAAAATATGTTTATTATATTATACAGATAAAACTTTAACTTCATTTAAATAATCTATATTGTTAATAATTAAACATGCCAGGACACGGTGCTGCAGTGCTAGCAAGGAGCTGGTGCCCCGTTCAGGGATTGTTCCTGCCTCGCACTGTATTCTTGTTTGTGCTGGCGCGACACTGGAAGGATAGATGGATAAAATAATTAAACATGGACTATGAAAATATGTCAATGTTCCTTAAAAGTTTTGAAGAATCAGCGTTCTAAGCTTACAGATGGCTTAATGTCTATTACAGAGCTGATTGTGTGGCGATTAGGTATTTGGAAAAAGGAAAGTAAGGACAGGATTTGGAGGTTAGTACGTTTGAATGAGACAGTACTGCTGCAATAAAGTATTTCATCGAAGGTAGCACATGGCACAGCAAGCATCTTGCAAGAGACATGAACAATCACAGCGCCACTGTGTTTCCATGTTTAATAACATGCTTTATCTCCTGTCATCATGAAAATAATATCACGTATACATCTCAGGATTTTAATTGTTCAGAGAGCTGCAATATCACAAATGTAATGGATTCTGTGTCCTGTTGGAGGAAGAGAAAGCCCATTTAAGAAGCACATAGTGATTCACACACATAGAGCACATAGAAGATCAAATACAAAATAAAGCATTTAACATGCTACTTTACTAGTTTCTCAAATCCCATCGTAACTAAATTAAACGATTTTAAGATGAAGTTTATGATGTTCTACTTTAATGACAAAATAAACTACTTGATTAAAATGGAAAACTCGAGATTTAAGTTGATATTTCATGCTTTTTTCCCACTGTGTGCCTATTTTTTTTTTTCTCTGTACCCTAATAAGCTTTCATATGACACTCAGACGTTGGGCTACGACTCGCCTTTTCATGGCAACTTTGATATCCGACAACTTCTTTTTTATTTTGGGCACTGTGCAACTTTGTGAACTTGAGCTTTCGAGTTTCTCTGACACTCTCACTCAATCAACTTCCTTTTGTTGTTTATACCACTGTTTAAACCAACAAATAGTATGTTTTTCTTCGCCTCCACTTGGTATTTGCTGAAATTCTTCTTTTTTCCCTCTTGCTTTTCCCCTTGTCTTTTCACAGAAGGCTGAGCTTAAGGGCTATTTATATTGATTTGCATATTGAAAGAGGCATAATTCTGGGAAGTGTTGGGGTGGGACAGCAGGTGCATGCACGTGCGTTTTCAGGCTGACCGGGATTTATATAGCGGAAGAACGTAGAAGTTTGCGTACACACAGATTTATGCATCTGGATTTTTCTGTGCGTACGCACATTTCTGCTTTTGTGCTTATGACATGTTATAGTGTGAGTTCTACGCACAGTGTTATACATGAGACCCCTGGTCTCTAGAGGGAAGAAGAGAAAAAGTCATTGGGACACAGCGCCAACCTTAGGAGTGGCGGTAGAACTACAACCACTAGAGCCCCATATGAGCTGCCCCCTATGCACATGACAAAAGACTTCCCCGTGCTTTACAGAAATCTGCAGACATGAAGGACGTCTTTTATTACCATTTTTTACCTTACAGTCAACAATTAATCTGAATTTTCGCATATGCGAAGACCAACTCTGGCATGATTTTCAGTTGCAGTCTGCTAGTGATTACTCTCACACTGATGACATTTCAGAGGAGTTATCTTTAATTTTTTTTACTAAAAAATTGCGTAATAACAGCAGGCTAAGCAATTTTCTATCCTAAAACAGCCAGTTACTGTTCAGTTGTATTTAGACTAGTCCACGTTGCATTGTGGGACATTTTCAGTTTGTGCATTTTCATAGCCTATCATTTATATGTCTGTTAAGGTGACAGTTCAAAGTGAAATCCTGGTCACAGGGACACTGATGGAAACTTGTGTGATAGCATGAAAAAATTAGAAAGTTTTCATTCACTCAGAGAACTACAAGGAATAAGTGACCAAATAGTGAGGTGGACAGCAGAAGGACTTCAGAGACGTTCGAAACTCAACTCAGCTGCTCAGTAATTATCCATCTGCTCCACAAGCTTTATTCTCACCTGGACAAACTGGCAGCAGTGTCAGGATGATGTGTTTTGATTTCTCCAGTGGCTTCAGCACCATCCAGCCTTCCCTGATAAGGTGTCCGCTCAGAGATGTGCAGATGGTTGAGCTGATGGTGTCCTGGATGATGGACTATCTGTCAGACCAATCAGAGTTGCTATAAAGACCATTATCTGTGTTAGGAGGAAGCAGAAGAGCCTGAATGAGAAACCCAACTCAAACCCTGGGGACAACGTGCCTGCAAACTGCCCACAAACAGAGACCAAGGAAAAAATAACACCCGAGTCCTGGAACCTTTGAGGCAAAAGTGGTAAGTGCTGCGCAACTCTAGCACTGAAAACAGATTAAACAATAAAAAAATCCATTAGACTAGCTTCATAAAAGGATTTTCTACAGGAAGGGAATTCAGAGTGGGATGTTGGCAGTGAATACGATGAATGTGTTTAATTTTTTTTTGGGCTTTTCCAAGAAAGCTATATCTGGTTCAGCAGACAGATGCATTTAATGCTGTAATGTGTGCAATGGAATAAGTGCGAGAAGCCATTCAGCTGATATATCTGTGCCTCCTATTCCCAGTGTGACCTGCAATAAAGATGATGCAAGTTGCCAGTCTGAAGCTTTGCTTGCTGAAGGGCTTAAAGGGGTCTTTTGTGGACACTCTTTAATGTTGTCTTATTTTTAAGACTTGCATATCTCAGGCAGTTGTACAAAGACTCCATTTTACTGCCTTGCTGATTTGCAATGGAACTCATCAGATTTAACAGTCATGGAGTTCGAACTTGTAAGGAATTAAAAACTGATACCTGATGAAGGCCGCAGGTAGCAATACCAGGAATGCTCAGAATATTCCTGTTAACAGTTCAGATCTTTTTTAAATCCTTATGCAGGAAGGTTCTCGATGTTTGTTTTTGTCGGATGTACAGTTCTATGTTAATATCAGATTGTAGCAGTCTGGTGCCGCTAAGATTCACACCGTCGAGAAGACAGTGATTTATTTATTTTTATGGTAGAGATTTCAGAGACACACAAACAAAGACAAAAAGAAAGCAAACTGGTAATCAAAAAGCAATTAAAGAATGTAATGAAATAAATGAAAACAACAATACCACCCCTGTTCTCTTACTGTGATTATACATTAAATGCACAAACAAAACTCACACAGTAAAATCCATGAAAAAAACCGCAACAAATGTAATGATGAGATAGATAGTCCAGAGATCTGCACGTTGAATGGGAATGTAAAGTTAGTCCTACCGCTAGTTCCTGAAATGGTGAAGACGGGTGGACGGGTTCAGGAACGCTCCTTCCTTTTGCAGGATGGCGATGAATCCACATACTGTCCTCATGTACACAGGCAGACCCCAACAGCAAAACGGTCCAGGACAAAACGACAGTTTTGGCAGACAGACAGGAACTTGAAACACAAATTACAAAAAAAACCCTTTTGTTATGGTCACCGGCCCCCTTTTTAAAAGCTGTGCGGACCTCCTTTGACCCCAACAGCCCCTGCACTCTCAGCAGAAGATCAATCAGAGCCACTGCAGAGACTGCTGGGAGTTGCAGTTTCAAATTCTAGTAGCACCGCTACAAGATCTCCATGGAGGATGAGGACAGGCCGGAGTTAAATGGTGTGCCTATAAAAATAAAAATAATGTGATGTATAGAAGTGTCAATGTAATGGATTATGATAAAAAGCTCTGCACGTTTGTCATTGGTATTCAGGTAACTAAACAAGGCAACAGTAAAGATTTGTTAAATCAAAAGGGCAGAGACAAAACATTCAGCCCAGCAACACTTGTCCATCCTATTCACCTAATGGCTCCAAAATAATATCAAGTCCAAACTCTGAAAGCCCCTAAAGTCCCAATTTCTACCATGCTATTTGTTAACTCATTCCATGTTTCTGTGTGAAGACAGTCGTCCTCCTATTTGAGCAAAATGTACCCTTAACTGCGGCCCCCTTTGTTTTGTTGAACTCATTTTAAAGTAACAGCCTGGGTCCACAGTGCTAATTCCTTTCAGAATTGAAATTCACTTTATTGGCCAGGTACACCAATGTGTACTAGGAATTTGGTGCAACGTACGAGGTTTGGTCATAAAGTACGGTGAATGTTGATGCAGAGCGCCATCCAAGAGCAACGCAAAACAATTCAATGCAGGTACTGACATGTCCATCCTAGAGCCGAGTTTGTGACTTGATACTGTCAGTCATTTGTCAGCCACTGTTCAAGTGTGTTTTTCAAGTTTGTCCTTAATAATGGATATCGAGCAACGCATTAACATGAAATTTAGTTTCAAATTGTAAAAAGCTCAGGAAACCCATCAGATGTTAGAATCGATTTATGGTGACACTGCACCGACAATTACGATTGTTTACAAGTGGTTTGATCGATTTCGTAATGGATCTGACTCGATTGACGATAAGAAAAGATCAGGACGTCCTTCAACATCAATTGCTGAGGAAAATGTTAAAACGGTTTCATTCTTCATCATGACAACACTCCTTGTCACACATCCCTTCTAGTACGACAATTTCTGTCAAATAAAAACATTACACTGTGTCCGCATCCACCTTATTCGCTGGATCTGGCACTGTGTGACTTCTGGCTGTTCCCTAAATTCAAAATGACCATGAAAGGCAAACCATTTCAATCCACTAAGGACATCCATGACAGCCCAACTAAAGATACATTTGAAAGAAAACTTCCAGAACTGCTTCACAAAGTGGCAGGAGCATTGGGATAAGTGCATTCGAAGTGAAGGAGAGTATTTTGAGGGTGACTAGTAGTTGTAAATCTTTTACTGCAATAAGCGTTTCTTTTTTTAAAACATTCACCGTATTTTTTGATCACACCTCACATAAGGACAACACAGAATACAAATAAGAAAATATAAAAAGATACAATATGATGCAGAATACAAGGGCAATACAAGGTAGTCTAGTGCGCAGGTCTACACAGATAATGAGTAGAAGTTCAGACCTGATTAGTCAGACTGCCTGCACAGTTTAGGTAACGTGAAGTTATAGCTTTCACTGCACAAAGGAGCTTGCCAGATGTGAAGTCTTTGGAGTCGGTGATGCCCAGCGTGAGTCAGATCAGCAATGATCCATATGGCCATCTTCTTTACCCTCGACTCACACAGGAATTCAATAACCCTAAACCTTTGATCTTCTCACAGGCTTTGATGATGTGTTGCACATTGGCCTTGGCCTAAACAGAGGCAGCACCATACCAGACACTTAGAGATGAGGTCAGAATGGACTCGATGATGGCTGTGTAGAACTACACTTTAGTCATGCCACCTCCTAATAGCCTTTGATTAAATTGAAAGGGTCAGTTACAGTGTACCTGATATAGTACTGCTAGGTGCAGATTAAGATGAGACTAAGTGGTGCCACACACGTGCGTATGGGAGGCAGCTAAAGGACTCAATAACATGTAGTTACACGTCGGTGCAGGGGGTGGCAATGTTCTCTACATCTTTCTTCTTTTCTTCAGCAGACTAGCCGAAGGAAATCCATCTTGAGCCTAAAGCCATCACTTCTGGTTCTGGTCCTTATGACATCACTTCCGGGTCCACCCATTCTGACATAATTTCCAGTCTGCTCGTATAACCGCCACATTCATTGTACCCTTAGTTCTGTAAAGATGTGTTTTTTTGCATGTAATTATTTCAAGTATACAGGGTGGCTACCCCAAACCTTTTTCTGCCCTTTGTGTCCTCTTTTATCTTCACAGCGGTAAGGCAATAAGAGTAGACGATCTTTAGGTCTAAGCCTTCAAAAATGTCTCTGCTTAATCTCATTTTGCTTAAACTGTAAAGGCTCAGCTCTTTTAATCTTTTCTTGTAACTCATCCCTTGTAGCCCTGGAATCAGCCTAGTTGTTCTTCTCTGGACTTTTTCTAGTGCTGCTATGTCCATTTTTATAGCTTGGAGACCAAAACTGCACCCAGTACTCCAGATGAGGCAATGCTAGTTACTGCACTTACTAATAATTAGTCAGTCAGTGCTAATTTTATATAGTGCAATACACTGCATATACTAACGAAAATTACTTTTGAATGCTATCATGGTATAAATTTGTTTATAATCAGTGATGATCAACAACCTACATTATAGCTTTCTGTACACAGCAGAATGCTAGTTATTTGCAGAAAATGTGATTTATTTACTTTTCTGGTATTACAGAGTGTCCTTGTCTATTTGAAAATAATTGAAACTCGAATGTCTGCTTTTTGGAAATTAAGTAACAATTATGACAAACAAATACCTGTGTACTGTAAAATAACCAATCCTAATGAAATGTTTTTTTCTCGATTAATATAAGACTTACAAAACACCAGTAAGAACACGTTAGATTACAGTGTGTAAATTAGTCAAGCGCTGCTCTGTGACATGACTTGAACAAAGGCTTTACTTGTGTGACATCAAAATGAGTGACTCACAGACACACTAATACGAGTCTTTAAAGCCACCGCTATTAAAGGCGCTACCAAAACATCCTCTGCAGCATTTTGAATTACCGCCATTTAGGGGCTCGTAAGATTGCTATCTGTCACAATAAAACCTGACTTAAACGGCTAACCATAGAATTGATTGGGAGTCTGAATGGACATGTACATGTTCTGGATGGTCTGATTCCATGCCATTGCAGTTGCACATTCGTCTCGATTTAAAAGGACAGAGCACAGTATATCCTCATGTAAATAAAATAAAATTAATTGCAATGGTTAAGGTAAATTAGCTTGAAATGAGTGTTGCTGACATTATTATAATAATAATTAATAATAATTCTTTGCATTTATATAACGTTTTTCTCACTACTCAAAGCGCTCAGCAATTGCAGGTTAAGGGCCTTGCTCAAGGGCCCTTGCGCATCTGAAAAGGCCATGGAATCTATGAAAAGTACAGCGGTGCCTCATACTTGAAACTTAATTTGTTTCAGGAGGCCATTTGCATTCTGAATTATTAGAAGTCCAAGTCAGTTTTCCCCATTAGAAATAATGGAAAGTGAATTAATGCGTTTGCAGACCCTAAACAGTACCAATTTCTTAAACAGCAAATACATATAATTTAAGGTAAAAATAACAAAATGAAATGCCCTAAATAATAAATTAAAACATGAAAATAAATAAAATGTGTAAATACTGTATAATAAAATGAATAAATGAAATGAATTGCATTTGCTTAGTGAGGAGTGTTGATGTCCCATGTGGCCCATGGTTAATTCCAGCATGATTATGCACCATGAAACAAGACATCTGTTTCAAGAACATGAGTGTGAGTTCAGGATTCTTCATTAGCCTTCCCAGTCACTCGATCTGAATTCGATTATTTTTGAGAGTTGGTAGAACGGGAGATTCACTGCATGAATGTGCAGTTGACAAATCTACAGAAACTTCATGATGTGATCATGTCAATGTGGACCAGAACCTCAAAGGAACATTTCCATCTTGTGGAATCCATTGCATGGATAATCGTGGCTGCTTTGAGAGCAAAAGGAGGCCCTACCCAGCATTAGTATAGTAAATCTACGACAGCAAGAAATCTGTATTAAGCATAAGCTAATATTGTTCCTAAATTAAAAACACGTTTCTTTCATTATGTGATGATCACAGATGGCTGCCCGTTGTGCTTTTGAAAAAGCCCTTCATCTGTGGTTCTGATAATGGGTTCATCTCTTCCCTCCAGGCTACAAATTAATTTGCTAAGAGAGAGAGAGAGAAAAGGTTAGAGCCAAACTTTATCTAATAATTTGCTATTGCGATTATTGCAATCATCTTTTAGGCAGTATTCATACTTAATAATTGTAAAATATAACAGTCTTTGTATTTCTGTTTTTTCATAGAAAATGACTTGTTTAATTCTCCCACCTTGTCTGCCTACACTGCCCTTCAGTTACTGTTCATGAACTAAATCTCATCCATTTGCCAAACCTGCTGTTTTCATAATAGGTTTGCAGGGAGCTCAATGTTCTGTCTCTTTGATGACTAGCAGTCTCCTAAATCTTTGGAAAGAAGATTTGTATGTTTCGACTCCCACCTCTTAGAACCACATATCTGATTTTTTACAGTTGACTGCCTGTAGACATTGCCTGTATACACTCTATATATTGCAAAGTAAAGAGACCAAAGAAGTGCTGGGGATCCAGGGGACATCCTATTTAATGTCCGAGTTATCGAAAAGTTTCGCTCTTGCTGTGAGATGATGACGGCAGGAGGGAGCAGATCCATCTTCATTAGAATTCATGTCTGAAGTGAATAGGGTCTTCCTGTGTGGAGACTGTTACAGTAAGTAGGTGAGGAAGCAGATGGGGTGGAGCTAGCGATGTTCAGGTTGAAAGTACTATCAGTAACCTTCCAGAATGGGTACTCCTCCATTCTACAATAAATATAAATTGCGTTAGTGGCACTATCACAGCAAAAACCTCCTCTGCATTTTTTTGTTGAACTCGCACCTGTGAGACATTCCTGATGCTTTTGTGTGTGATGATATACATTTTCACTGATGAAATTATTCTGAACGTCTGTACACCTTCTTATCCATATGATTACGTAATGAGCCAGTCATGTGGCAGCAGCACAATGCATACAATCCTGTAGATACAGTTCAGGAGCTTTAATTAATGTTCACATCAAACAGCAGAATGACGACCGTGGCATGATTGTTGTTGCCAGGTGGGCTGGTTTGAGCATTTCTGCAACTGCTAATTCTCCTGGTATTTTTGTGCATAACAGTCTCTGGAGTTTATTCAGAATGGTGTGGAAAAACAAAAAACGCCCAGTTAGTGGCAGATATGCGGATGGAAGTGCCTTGTTGATGACAGAGGTCCGAGGGGAATGGCTAGACTAGTCTAAGCTGACAGAAAGGCTATGGGGATAACCACTCTGTGCAACTATGGGGAGCAGAAAATCATCTCAGAATGCACAGCACGTCGAATGTTGAGGTGGATGGGCTACAACAGCAAAACACTGCGTAAGGTTCCATTCCTGTCCACCAAGAACAGAAAGCTGAGGCTGTAGTGGGCACAGGCTCACTAAAACTGCACATTTGAAAACTGGAAAAAGGAAGCCTGGTCTGATAAATCTCAATTTCTTCTGAGTCACACAGAAAGTACTCTTGGAATTTCGGCCACTAGCAGTAATCCATGTACCCAACCTGCCTTGTTTCAACAGTCCAGGCTGGTGGTGATCGTGAAATGGTTTGGGGAAGGTTTTCTTGGCACACTTTGGGCCTGTTAATTCCAATCAATGCTTGAATGCCACGGTCTATTTGAGAATCATTGCTGAACATGTGCATCCCTTCATGGCCACAATTGACCCATCTTCTAATACCTACTTCTAGAATGATAATGCAGCATCGTCACAAAGAAAAATCCATCTCAAAATGGTTTCACAGATGTGACAATGAGATCAGCGTTCTTCAGCAGCCTTCATGGTCATCGACTTTGAATCCAACAGAACACCTTTGGGATGTGGTGAAACAGGAGATCTGCAGTAAGTGCATGATGTGATCACATCAACATATCCTGGAATCTCAAAGGAATGTTACCTACCATACATCTTGTGGAATCCATAGCAGAAAGAATTGAGGTTGTTTTGAGGACCTACCCAGTATTAGTATAGTGACCCTAATAATATGCTCAGTGACTAATATATACATTTAGGACCATAAAGAGTTTCATCATTTTGTCTCTGTACGCCACCACAATGGATTTGAAATAAAGCAGTCATTATGTGATTGAAGTGTAGACATTCAATTTAAATTTAAGGGGTTTACGAAAAACATCGCATCAGCTGTTTAGGAACGACGGCCATTTTTAAACATTGTCTCCCTATTTTCAGGGGCTCAAAAGTATTTGGACAAACTAACTTTGACATCAAACTTTCAAGAAGAACAATCAACGCCCCAAGGGTGTATCACAGACTTCATTAAAACATAAAAGCATATGAAATTTGACAAAAGAGAAGTGACCATTCAGTCCATCAAGCCTGTTTGTTTAGCTAAGAGCTAAGCTGTCCCAATATGTCTTCCAGATATATACCGTACTGTATATGCTCACATATAAGTCGAGTCTTGAAACTCGAATAATCGATCATAAAATCATACCCCGACTTATATGTCCATCTTAGATAAGTGATGCTCTTACGATAAAGGTGTATGAGGGTGTGAGATATAAAAAACACAAATAAGTGCAAACGTTGCTTTGGAATAGTTTGGATATCACCGTGTGGTCATGTAGGCACAATAGAGAGTGAGAGTGTGAGCGAGAGAGAGAGAGGTTAGGAGCACATGCTGATACGGTGCATTGCCGCAGCCACATAGAAAAAATGACAGTGTGCGTGAGTTTTCTGCATTTGACTTATACAACTGACATTATAAAATACCAGAAATTATACTGTACAGTAAAATCAATCCCTGATTTATCCATGGGAGAACTCATCCACGAGTATACACGGTATGTGTTGTCACACACGTGCGCATGGGAGGCAGCTAAAGGGCTTAAATGAAGGCAGTTCGGAGGCATGCCGGGATGTGGCAGAGTGCACTGACTCTTTTTCTCACTTCCCTGTAGACCATTCCTGGGAGACTCCACCTGGCTCTCTTGACATCACTTCCGGGACCGAACCAATGGAAACAGACCTTACCAGCTCCAGCCCCCCTGATGTCACATCTGGGCCTGATCCAATGAGCAATGAACACATGCCCGATCCTTATGACCTCACTTCCTGTCTTCCCCTTTAAAAGCCTGCCCTTTTCCCCTTTTCCCTCAGTCTTGTTTTGGACTCAGTTGTATGCACTTCAGTGCTCTGTATTTCTACAAAACGGAAACCAGATTATACGGGTGGCTGCCCCAAACCTTTATCTGAGTATGTCTCATTCTTGTGACAGTATATATATATATATATATATATATACAGTGGTGTGAAAAACTATTTGCCTCCTTCCTGATTTCTTATTCTTTTGCATGTTTGTCACACAAAATGTTTCTGATCATCAAACACATTTAACCATTAGTCAAATATAACACAAGTAAACACAAAATGCAGTTTTTAAATGATGGTTTTATTATTATTTAGGGAGAAAAATCCAAACCTACATGGCCCTGTGTGAAAAGTAATTGCCCCCTTGTTACAAAATAACCTAACTGTGGTGTATCACACCTGAGTTCAATTTCCGTAGCCACCCCCAGGCCTGATTACTGCCACACCTGTTTCAATCAAGAAATCACTTCAATAGGAGCTGCCTGACAACGAGAAGTAGACCAAAAGCACCTCAAAAGCTAGACATCATGCCAAGATCCAAAGAAATTCAGGAACAAATGAGAACAGAAGTAATTGAGATCTATCAGTCTGGTAAAGGTTATGAAGCCATTTCTAAAGCTTTGGGACTCCAGCGAACCACAGTGAGAGCCATTATCCACAAATGGCAAAACATGGAACAGTGGTGAACCTTCCCAGGAGTGGCCGGCCGACCAAAATTACCCCAAGAGCGCAGAGACGACTCATCCGAGAGGTCACAAAAGACCCCAGGACAACGTCTAAAGAACTGCAGGCCTCACTTGCCTCAATTAAGGTCAGTGTTCACGACTCCACTATAAGAAAGAGACTGGGCAAAATGGCCTGCATGGCAGATTTCCAAGACGCAAACCACTGTTAAGCAAAAAGAACATTAGGGCTCGTCTCAATTTTGCTAAGAAACATCTCAATGATTGCCAAGACTTTTGGGAAAATACCTTGTGGACTGATGAGACCAAAGTTGAACTTTTTGGAAGGCAAATGTCCTGTTACATCTGGCGTAAAAGGAACACAGCATTTCAGAAAAAGAACATCATACCAACAGTAAAATATGGTGGTGGTAGTGTAATGGTCTGGGGTTGTTTTGCTGCTTCAGGACCTGGAAGGCTTGCTGTGATAGATGGAACCATGAATTCTACTGTCTACCAAAAAATCCTGAAGGAGAAAGTCCGGCCATCTGTTCCAACTCAAGCTGAAGCGATCTTGGTGCTGCAACAGGACAATGACCCAAAACACACCAGCAAATCCACCTCTGAATGGCTGAAGAAAAACAAAATGAAGACTTTGGAGTGGCCTAGTCAAAGTCCTGACCTGAATCCAATTGAGATGCTATGGCATGACCTTAAAAAGGCGGTTCATGCTAGAAAACCCTCAAATAAAGCTGAATTACAACAATTCTACAAAGATGAGTGGGCCAAAATTCCTCCAGAGCTGTAAAAGACTCATTGCAACTTATCGCAAACGCTGGATTGCAGTTATTGCTGCTAAGGGTGGCCCAACCAGTTATTAGGTTCAGGGGGCAATTACTTTTCACACAGGGTCATGTAGGTTTGGGTTTTTTTCTCCCTAAATAATAAAACCATCATTTAAAAGACCGCATTTTGTGTTTACTTGTGTTATATTTGACTAATGGTTTACGAAAAACATTAAATGTGTTTGATGATCAGAAACATTTTGACAAACTAACTGTGTGACAAACATGCAAAAGAATAAGAAATCAGAGAAGGGGCAATTAGTCCATCAAGCCTGTTTGTTTAGCTAAGAGCTAAGCTGTCCCAATATGTCTTCCAGATATATACCGTACTGTATATGCTCACATATAAGTCGAGTCTTGAAACTCGAATAATCGATCATAAAATCATACCCCGACTTATATGTCCATCTTAGATAAGTGATGCTCTTACGATAAAGGTGTATGAGGGTGTGAGATATAAAAACATGCCGGGATGTGGCAGAGTGCACTGATTCTTTTTCACACCACTGTATATATATATTTATATATATTGTGGTGGATTGCCGGCATGTTACTCCGGCCCTCACCCCCAGGCCGCCAGGAGGAGCCCTCCTGGCAGCACGATCATGCCCCGAGTTCCAGCAGGGCATCATGGACTTTGTAGTGTTTATACACAGCCCTGCTGGATACCTTGGGGGCCAAAAGGTGTCGCTGTAGGGGGGCTCATGGGTTCACATGTGCCTTATAACCCGGGAGTACGTCATAGTCATGTGACGGGAAGAAACAACGTGCTCCTGGGGTGAAGAAAAGGACTGTTTGCCCTGACCCGGAAGGAATAAGGAATTGTGGACTGATTGGACAGGAACACTTCCGGGTCAGGGTGTATAAAAGGATTGTGGGCAAGCCCAGACAGTGAGCTGAGCTGGGAGGTAGGAGGGCGAAGTGTCTGGGCGAGGAGGAGAAAATTGTAGTATTGTTGTTTGTGGTTTATGAGTAGTGTAGATTGCTTGGTGCACATTGTGATTATAATAAAGAATAAAAATTATTATACTTTTACCTGGTGTTCAGAGTGGTACCTGAGGGTGTTAGAGGTGGACCACGTCTCTATCTGCTACTATATATATATATATATATATATATATACATACAGTATATATACACTATATATACATATATTTATATATTGCAGATGTCTCATGTCGCTTTACCACCACCTGGATGTTACACAGTGCTTCAAGAAGAATGTTCTCTGTACAGAACAAAACTTGAACTTTTTGGCAAAAATTCACAAACTCTGTTTGCAGGTAAACAGGCACCACACAAAACATCACCACCTCATCTCAGTTGTGAAGCGTGGTAGAGAGAGCATCATGATCTGGGCCTGCTTTGCTGCTTCAGGGCTCGGATGCCTTGCAGCCTTTGAGGGAACAATGAATCGAAAGGTGTATCAGGACATTTTGCAGGTGAATGTAAGGGCATTAGTTTGAGTTGGGTTTGGGTGAAGCAACAAGACAATGACGCAAAGCAAAAGAGTAAATTGACTCAGGAATGGCTGAAAAAGATTTTGCTTTGGAGTCCTGAGATTAACTAGATCGAGATGCAGTGGCATGACCTGAAGAAGGCTGTGCAGTCAAGAAAACCCAGAAATACTGATGAACTGAAGCAGATTTGTAGGGAGGAAATGGTCCAAAACTGATCCTCAGTATTGTGTGAGGCTTATAAGGACCTTCAGGAGACATTTAGTGATGGTTGTTGATGCTAAAGGAGGATCTACAAGTTATTAAACCCAAAAGGGTTCTGTTACTGCACAGTGAAAGACGAGTCTATTTGCTCATTAAAGACATAAGTACAAAAGTTTTTTTTTTTTTTTAGTTTAGTCAGATTTTGCTTCTCTGGAACTGTGATTTAGATGAAGGTCAGACCACATTTTACTAGTAATAATTGCAGAAATCCTGGAAATTTCAAAGGGTTTGCTTAAACGTTCTTGCAAGTTTATGTGGCTCCACACTCCTCCTCCTTTTAATAGAGTTGAAATCTGAGGTTGATCTTGGCCTTTATAAGAAGAATATTGGGGTCTAGGATTGCAGGGCCACCCTCAAGAACTCTACCTTGATGACACAGGTTTCCTAGTTCATTCTTGACTCCTGAAATCCTTTCTTGGAATTAGCTCTTGGTTGGCCTTAAATCTTCTTCTGAGTTTGGAATTAGGAGAACAGTGCAAGGCTAGGGGCTCAACTGGCAGGACGAAAAGAGGCCCTGAGAATGGAGAGAAGTTCAAATGATTGAGCATGAAGAGACTTTACACAACAATTTTCAGGCAAGCAAGTGATGGGTAGAAACTGAAAACCTTCTGTAGGTAGCACATACGTTTCTTGTTTCTTATTAGAGTTAAACTTTTTATCAGTTTTGGCCTCCTTGGAATTGTCTTAAGTTTGGAGGTGAGATCAAGAGTAATCCAGCCCCCATTTTGGTGCCAGTCTCATGCCTGGGTAATGGGAAAGGTTGACATCAGGAATGTTATCTGACCATAGAAATCTAGCTGTATTGGAGAAGACTAGTCAAAAAGTCGAGCTCCCATATAAATGTATAGCTATGGAAGAAAAAGGGGGGGTTTGGGGGGCGCAGATCAAGAGTGCTCCCTTCTTAGCCACTTATGAACTACACAAACCTATTCCCACTGTATTTAAAGAATGGCCGCAACCCATTTACGCAAAACGCAATTTGTAACCAAATTAATTGGGAGCGGCAGCACTTTAATCTTGAATGGGAAGTCTGTTGGTGTGATAGTCATCTGGGGAATAAAAATGTTTTGTCCAGGGGCTTTTCATAGTTGTCTCATTATCAGCTACCTCATATTATGAAGTTGTTTAATTATTAATCTTCTACCATTAGAAAGATACGAAGGATTTTAATTTCAGAAGCTCAACTAGGGCTTCATTTTTTAATTTAAGTATATACAAGTATTGCTAAGCTCTTAACTTTCAACGCTTTAAAAATTGTGCAGGAAAAGCAAGTGGTCTGCTCTGCCTCGATAATAATACATTATGTTCTTTTGAAAATGTCTCCTTAATTACTTTACATCAATACTAATTGTTTATTGAATATTTTCAAAATAATATAAAAGTAAGGTAAGATGTGATGATAGTATAGTATTACTTGGCATTATGGTATGTGGCCTATGATTCTGCCTTCCCATATTTAATGATTGACCATTGATAAAATAGAAAAAAACATAAAGTTTCATATTCTTCTTTAATTACTGCAGATAAAAAATATTTGCTGTTTCCCAGATACACTTACAAATTTAACATTTCATTTAGCCGTGGATGTACAATTTCAGATAAAAACTCATCTGAACTTCTTAAACATCTCTGAAGAAAACTAAACACTTTGATACTAGAATTGGGGGGATGGCAGACACTGAGGAGGCCGCAAAAATAATTCAATATGACTTGGACAATCTTCAGATCTGGGTGAACACTTGGAATATGCAGTTTAATGCAGAAAAGTGCCAAGTGCTACACGTGGGCATCAGGAACATCAATTATGAATATGAGATGTAAGACACCATACTAGAGGAAGGATGCAAGGTCTGAAAAGGATTTAGTGGTATATGTTAAAACAACGTTCTGATTGTCTAAGCAATGTGCAGAAATGATTAAAAAGGCAAATAAAATAATAGGTTATATTGTAAAAAGTGTTGAATATAAATGGAGGGATGTTATGCTTACACTACAAAATGCATTAGGAGGCCACATTTGGGGTATAGTGTGCAGTTCTGGTCACCATGCAAAAAGAAAGACATACAAGTGCTTAAAGTCATGCAGAGAAGAGCAACTGAGAGCATCCCTGACTTAATTCTTTGAACTCAGCATAGCAGTACATACCCAAAATGCCAGTGTAACGGCCTGTCTATCTATCATCATGATGGCCAAACCACTACTGCCATGCTGCTCTACTCTCTAAATCTTGCAGACCACTGCTGTAGATGCATACCCTTGAAAGGCTGCTACACCTCTCTGCCATCATAAACTGGCTGGCTGGATTACCAGACTGCACACATAATATACCGCTGTTTAGTTACACTGTTCAACAATCATTAAACAAATAACACATAGGCAAACTCCCACCCAAATTCCCCTAACGGTGATAATAATGGAAAGCCCTTGTGAACAGTCTGCTGAATAAAATGCAGTTTTGTCCTACCAGGTTCCAGCTGTTGCTTGAACATTTAGTGTGATTGGCAGTGCTCCATAGACGAAGATGTACCCAACCAAGATGAAATCGCACAGACAAGCAGGCAAAGGACAACCACATAAATTCGGCAAGAACTGTAATTCATGGTGGTTGCATTTGTAATCCAATAAAGTTTGAAACAAACAGACACGAATGATTGCAATTTCCCTTCAGCGTCTTTTGTCTCTTCTCTTGTCACATAGAAGATGGACAATGATGTAATATACTACCCAAAGATTTGTAAGCCATGTACCTGTAAGTCGAACTGCTAAAAATGAATTATTTAAAAGAAGAGAACAGCTTTGTGTAAAGTAAAGTGCATATACATTCTGAGTGAAAAGTCAAAAAAAGTGTATGAAGGTGGCATTGTTTTAGGAAGTCATGTATCTCTGATGAAAGTGGCCTTGTGATATGATGTTACAAATGTTTACTTATCTATCCCCCTATGTCTTTGGGAAATTCAGTTAAGTGCTTGTTCGGGACGTGTAATGCAGTGGATTACACAAGAATGCTTTGTTATAACAAGAAGTGTTCCTAACATAGCTTATAACTGACTAGTCGGTGCTTTGATATTCCATCTGTAACAAAAGAAGCACAGATTTACTTTGTATGAGACTGAAATATCAAAGACAGGGACACGTTATATTATGCAAGCCTGAAATAGAAGAGACAAGTGCATTTATGACTCTAGAAGAGAAGCTGGTTTGAAAAGGCAGTTTACGACCCAACTACCAGTACATCCTTTCATTCTTGATTGTCTAAAATTGGAGAGTATGCAGTTGTGCACAGCTGAGAGATAGAGTGAGACCTGTGTACACACACTCAAGGCTGTCATGGCAGCTGTCGACTAAATACTGACCTGTTGGGGGGAATTCTTATGGTATCCATTATTTTGTGTTTTAAATTTGTAATTAATTTAGAACATTTTACACAGATTTTTTTTTTCTTTGACATTAAATAGTTTTTTGTTCTGTTAATCACTGTCAAAATAGCCAAATTCACACCACTGTGATTCAATGTTGTGTAAAATTAAAATGTAAAAATAAGAAACCTCCATATCTGAAGCCATGGTCCTCTGGAGGAAAAAGCTGGACTGTCCTCTCAGAGTGGGAGGTGAGTTACTGCCTCAAGTGGAGGAGTTTAAGTACCTCGGAGACTTGTTCACAATTGAAGGGAAAAGGGATGGTGAGTTCAACAGACGGATGGGGCGGTGAGCGCAGTTATGCGGTTGCTTTACCGATCTGTATTGGTGAAGAAGGAGCTGAGTTAGAAGGTGAAGCTCACAGTTTTCTAGGTGATCTATGGTCCCTACCCCCACCCATGGTCATGAGGTTTGGGTGACCGAAAGAATGAGATTGTGGGTACCAGTGGCCTAAATGAGCTTTTTGCGCAGTGTGGCTGGACTCTCCCTTCTAGACAGAGTGAGAAGTACAGATATCTGGGAGAGTCTCGGAATAGAGTCACTGACGCTCCACTTCAAAAGGAGGCAATTGAGGTGGTTTGGAGATCTGATACAGGTGCCATCTGCATGTATCTCTGTGGAGGTCTTATGGACACAATTAGCTGAGAGGAGACCCCAGGGCTCACTGGGAGAATTTACAAGTATATCTCCAAGATGGCCTGAGAATGCCTTGGGATCCCACAATATGAATTGGCAAGTGTGGCTGAGGAAAGAGACGTATAGGACTTATTGGTAAGACTGTTGCCCCCACGACCCAGCACGGAAAAGTGGTAGAAAATGAATGAATGAAGGAACTTCCAGTAAGGGTGGATATTTTATTATCGCTGTAAATTATTTGTGTGTGTGTGTATACTGATCTACGATTCTAGTCATCCAGGTCAGACACTTACACTTCATTTTCCTGTCTTTGGAAAAGCATGTTATAAAAAAGGTAATATTTAAACCACCATTGTCGGATCCCTTTTTACTTTTTAAAGGGCAACAGAAATGAAGATACTGGTTAGATTGTTTTATTTATTTATTTATTTTAATTTTTGCATGTCAGAAATTCAGTCAAATTAAATCGATACAAATGATTGATGGAATAATTACATTTTGCCGCTTACCCAAGATAACAAAGGAAGACTTTTAATAATTAATGCCAATATAATACAGTTTTCTAGTCACAAAATAAATATGTCACTTATTGAAATTATCTTCAAACATATTGATTTACCAGTTTGTATTTTACACCGGACACAGATGACATTCTTCAGCTTCCCTTGGGTTTTATATTTTCTAATATTGCAGACTATAATGCATTGATTTATACAGTAGTGATTTTTTTTTATTACAAAAGATACAACTTTGATGTTCTTTCTGTAAATGTCACAACCTAAAAAAGCACACTCTTTGTAGCTGAATGCAGCACACTATCAGAGAAAAAAAAAAGTTCAGAAAAGCATAGAAGACTGATATGAGCATGAAGACACGTTTTATGACACTTGACTCGACTTGGAGCCGACAAAGAATAAGAAAGCAGCCGATGAATCGTTGCAGTTCCCTGTACTGCAGTGGCACAAAGTTTCACATTTTCAAAGGGCTGAGCCAAGGTCACAGTTCTTTTTTTCCCATACTGATAGCCTTTATGTACAACAAAGAAGCTCACTCTTGCTGATTATTTCATTTTCCAAAAGAATTTATTGCAGTACTGTGTTGCAGAGAGGCTAAACCTATCCCAAATGAATGGGACTAAAGGCAAGGACCAACCATGTATGGGGCAGCTTCCATCGTAGGACACACATTTACCCAATCTGGCCCTATTTAGAGTTAAAAATCAACCTGACTTGAATGTTTTAGACAAGAACAGGCCGTTCAGCATAATGAAGCTCTCCAGTCCTATTCACATAATTCTTTGAAAATAACTTTCAGTCGAATTTTGAATGTCCCGAAAATCCTACTGCCTACCACACTACTTGGTCAATTATTCTATGTGTTTATGGTTTTCTGTGTAAAGAAAAACTTCCTAATGTTTGTGCAAAGTTTAACCTTAACAAGTGTCCAACTTTGTCCCTGTGTTCTTGATGAACTCATTTTAAAGCCCCAGTCTCAATCCACTGCACTAATTCCCTTCATAATTTTAAACACTTCAGTCAGGTCTCCTCTTAATCTTCTCAAACTGTAAAGGCTCAGCTCTTTGAATCTTTCCTCCTAATTCATCCCCTGTAGCTCTGAATCAGCCTAGTCGCGCTTCTCTGGACATTTTCTAGTGCTGCTATGTCCTTTTTGTAACCTGGAAAACAAAACTACACTCTAGATGAGGCCTCACCAGTGTGTTATAAAGCTTGAGCAGAACCTCCTTGGACTTGTACTCCACACATCAGGGCGCTATATAACCTGACATTCTGTTAGCCTTCTTAATGGCTTCTGAACACTGTCTGGCAGTTGATAGCGTAAAGTCCACTACGACTACTAAATCCTTCTCATAAAGCGTACTTTAAATTTTCAGGACTCCTATTGTGTATTCAAACCTCACATTTTCACCACCTACATGTAATACTTTACATTGACTCACGTTAAATTTCATCTGCCACAAATCTGCCCATTCCTGATTTGTTGTTATTTCTACATGGTGTGACTGAAATGTATGCAAATCTCCTTAAATTAAAGTCTGCAATGTGCATTTTAAACAAGTCTGAATTGTTTGATTAGAAAATTCAAATTGTGGAGCAGAGGAGGAAATCAAGCGAAAACGAGTCTTTGTCCCAAACATTATGGAGGTCACTGTAAGTCTAGAATTGTAGGAATGCTACTGTCTGGTGATGTTTGGTTATAAGAGATAAGCAAACGCATTGACAACGGAGTGCAATTTATAATGGCACAAAAGCACTTCTTATAACCAGTGGTGTAGTACTTCATGCAAGGCAGAGGAGCCTCCAGACCCAAAGGGCTTCCTCATCAGACTTCCACAAAATATGCCTTAAAAATATAGAATAAAATTTTTGATAACAGAAACAATATTTGAGCCTTTTTAGGTTAAACAAAACAGTGAGAAACCATTATGTTGCGTCACTTGACATTACTGAGTACAGACGAGTTGATGGCTGGGTGCAGTAATTCTTGAAATCTGCAGAAGCTTCCAAGTAGACAATGAAGAGTTGGATAAGTGTGCTTGGGAGGCAGACTAAGGGCTTAACCGAGCACAGAATACGAGAGCAGGCTTTGATGAAGTACACTAACCTTTCTTCTCCCTCTTCTGCAAATCACCCGAAGACAAACCAGCCTAAAAACCCTCCTCTCGTTCCTGTAGCCCTTTCCTAGCCACACCTCCCATCGATGTCACTTCTACCTCTTTGATCCTGGACCCACCTCTTCCTCCCCTGCCACTATAAGAGCCCAGCACCTTCCCTCCTTAGTTTGTCCCTATTTGGACACGGAACCAGAGAGCCATTATTTTCTGTATTGTATTGCACAATATACGGGGTGGATCCCCAAATCTTTTTCTGTTCTCCCTTTTTGTTTTGACAACATGCATTGAATTTGTTTTTGCATGTTCTATTATTTTTTTGTATTCCTGTTTTGTTTTTGCATATTCTGATTTGTTTTCATCCATCCATCCATTTTCCAACCCGCTGAATCCGAACACAGGGTCACGGGGGTCTGCTGGAGCCAATCCCAGCCAACACAGGGCACAAGGCAGGAACCAATCCTGGGCAGGGTGCCAACCCACCGCAGGACACATATAAACACACCCACACACCAAGCACACACTAGGGCCAATTTAGAATCACCAATCCACCTAACCTGCATGTCTTTGGATTGTGGGAGGAAACCCACACAGACACGGGGAGAACATGCAAACTCCACGCAGGGAGGACCCGGGAAGCGAACCCGGGTCTAACTAACTGCGCCACCATGCCGCCCTTCTGATTTGATTTTGTGTATTCAATTTGTTTTTGCATTTTCAAATTATTTTTGTGTTTCCAGTTTGTTTGTTTGTTTGTGTTTCCTGATTTATTTTTGCCTTTTCTAATTCAGTGGCATAGCTAGGGGCAGGTGAAGGGGGCGGTCTTCCCCAGGCGACACATTTTTGGGGGTGGCATTATTGGCCAAAAGGCTCGGTACAATTCGTGTGTAAGCAGCAGGGTTCGGAAAAATATCCTATCATGAGTTTTATCCACAAATGGTTCAAAAATAATTTTCCGACTGTCCTTCTGTGACAGCATCAGACACAGCAGTTGAAATTTATGAGGCAATAACAAAAATAAACATTACACCAATAATAATTTCTAGGAATATTAACAACTAATTTATAATTTGGCTTTGGTATCAATCCGAATGCGTTCTTGCTCTGCACAGAAAACATCCCCACCTATCACTTGTACACTACATTGGTTCTGGTTTACGCAGCATAATTATATTAAACTAATAATTAGAACACGGCTTACCAGTGCGTCGATACGATATTCTTGTCTAGTTGATGCTTATAAATAATTATATGTGAAAAAGTATTGCTGTTTCACTATATATAAATAAATCTATGCAAAATGTATCTTAATTTTTCTCTATACAGTAATCCCTCCTCGATCGCGGGGGTTGTTCCCAACCCCCACCCCCGCGATAGGTGAAAATCCATGAAGTAGAAACCATATGTTTGTGTGGTTATTTTTATATATTTTAAGCCCTTATAAACTCTCCCACACTGTTTATAAATATTCCCCAGAGTTATACAGCATAATCCCTTTGTATTCTCTTAGATATTAGGTAAGATTCACTGAAATTATGTATATAAACACACTGTTTATATAAAGTAAAACCTAAATATTATGTTAAAGATATCGAGTGTCTCCGATAGCACATATGTTAGAGCCATTACGATAGACAGGCCACCAGCAATAAATACGTACAATGCAAGAAAAATAGTATACAGTAAATGTGTGTACAGTGACACTAAACGTACGTACATGTACTAAGTACTGTAAGTAGAAAATTAATTATGGTTACTCACCAACAATGACACGATGACTTGTCCGATAACAATGAGTTTTATTTTACTGCACAACAAAGGAGAGCGTTACAGCCCTTAAAGGAGCCACTTCAGGCGATTGTGTAGCACTGCCGTTGTTCTTCTTCAATCCAAATCCCTAAAGCAGATTCCATCCAGACTACTGCCTTATTACATCCACTTACAACTCGTTTTGCACCCTGGTTAAAAGGACACTGTGGCTGTAGATCTTATATTCCCTTCCTACTTTTTAAATAAAAAGAATCGTAGCCTTCAACAAATCCAAAACGTTTACCTTTTTGGCAATCGTTAACATCTTCCACTTGCGCTTGGGCACGGCCCCTGAAGCAGTAGCAGATCGTTTTGGAGCCATAATGAAGGGCTTGACTAATCACAAAGATAAACACAAAAGAGCAAGTTAACTCTTTACACAGCGAAACACGTTGATGCTGAATGAGCGAGACGAGACTTCCTGGTTAACACCGCATTCAGCAGGCAGGAACTGCGTGCTCTGATTGGTTAGCTTCTCAGTCATCTGCCAATAGCGTCCCTTGTATCAAATCAACTGGGCAAACCAACTGAGGAAGCATGTACAGGAAGTAAAAAAGACACATTGTCTGCAGAGCCCGCGAAGCAGCAAAAAATCTGCGTTATATATTTAGTTATGCTTTCATATAAAATCTGCGATAGAGCGAAACCGCGAAAGTCAAAGCGCGATATAGCGAGGGATTACTATATGTCATTTTAATTTTCTATTTAAATAGGTTAACATATTGTAATAAATAAAGAGTCCTTTCAAAATAGAAAAAGGTTTGGGTGTTGTCCCCATATATTGTCGTCCAGACAGAAATGAAAAGAAGACGATTCAAAATGACTTTTATGAGTGAATAATGTATTGCAACAAAATGGCGTTTATATAAAAGATGGGATGATGGGAGATGAAATGGTTGGCAGGAAATGACGATTGGAGGCGGGACCACGGAACCAACGTCATCCTGAGTAGACCGGAGTAATCGATTGTGGAACCGGAAGTGACATCATCAGATTGGAACCGGAAGTGACGTCATTGCGGCCATTTTGGAATTGAATCTGGAAGTGTTTATTTTTCTTCCGGTTTTCTGTAGATAGAAAGAGATTCAGGTAAGCACCACGTGATAAACCCTTGTCTCGCGAGATTTCACTCACCTTTAGGCTCTTTGACTGCCTCCAACTCGCACGTGTGTGACAATATTCAGATATGTTGGAGGGCAGCAAATTAAAGCACCACCCTCCCTGCCCCGAGCAGCACGAACTAGAGCTACGCCACTGTTCTGATTTATGTTTTCTGATTCGTTTTGGTATGATTTCATTTCTTTTTGTGCCTTGCCCAGGAGTGAATACTTTTTGTTGGCATGTAAACCCGACATAGACAGTAGCTTGGTAAGAATTTGAACCAAGAACTCTAGAATTGTGAGGCAGCACTGCTCACTATTTGCTTCACCATGCCACTCACTTTCAATTCCATATGCCAGTAAAATAATTTTATTTCTAGCTCATACCGTAAGTGAGAAAGACATGAAACTGTTGCCTTTTCTTCATCAATTGCAAACATTAAATTGCTGTATGAAATGGACTTGTATTGTACAGCACATCTGTTTATTTATTCAGCTGCTTGTGGTTTAAGAAGTTTAAATTGGACTTTAGGATTTCAGACAGCAAGCTATTAAGAAGCCAATTTCTCTGCCATGAAAGAAAGTGAGATAGGAGGTGATATGAAAGGAACCGCGTGCATTACAGTCCAGTGTTTATTTTGTCTAGTGTTCACTTCAAAGGGATCATTCACTCATAGCTTTTCCTACTGAAAAATAAAATATTAACTTTTGAGAGGGTGCAATGTGTAATTATATATACACTAAGTATATAACACTAAAGAAAGGCAACTTCTTTTAATGTCAGCTTACACTGCTAGTAAAAATCCGAAGGAAGCTCATGACAAAGACCAGTACTGGTGTGGCATCCCAGGAAGCCAGCCTCATCAACAGAAGTGCAGCTTCCATTTTTCTAGGCACAGGTAGAAGCAATGCCATCCATTCATCTGTAGATGAGCCTCCATGCTAGGTGCAATTGCCAGAGCTTTTACACTTCCCTCACAGTCTTTGGTTCCAAAAATAAGAACTTCTGCTGAACTGAGTTACCGTATATACTCGCGTTTAAGTTCTTTCATGCATAAGTCAGGGCTTCATTTTACCATATCATTTCCGGTATTTTATAATGACGGTCGCATAAATTGAATGTGGAAAACTCACACTATTGGTCCAAGAGATTATGATATGCTAACATCCACCTGAGAGAGTAACTATGGAGCACGTGGCCTTTTTTTTCAATGCATTGTGCCTACGTGACCACACGGTAATACCCGAATTATTCCGATGCAACATTTGCACTGTTTTGTGTTTTTTGTATCTCACAGCCTAATACACCTTTATCATAAGAGCATCCCTTATCTATGATGGAGCATTCGATCAGAAGAAAATATGAAGCTGGTTTTAAATTAAAAGTCATTGAAGTGGTGAAAGAAATTGGTAACTGCGCTTCTGCAACAAAATTCGATGTGTCTGAGAAACTGGTGTGAGATTGGAGCAAGGAAGAAAAAAAAATGTCATATTTTTGAACAGGCGTATAAGTCGGGGTCTGATTTTATGATCGATTCTGATTATATGATGGAGTTTTTGGGTTTCAAGACCCAACTTATACGCAAGTATATACGGCAAATTGAAATAGCACACAACTGTTGGCCATTAATGACTGCCAGACCACAAGGTACACCTGCTGTCTTTTAATAGCCTGTCCGACTTGTCTCCTTTGGTCTCTTCCCATCTCCTCATCAGGTTGCTTACACTGCAGTAATGTGTTCTCCCTATCAGATGGTTTTGCATAGCTTAGATGTTATCAGCTGTGTCAACTCATGACCTTGGTTACTCGTTTTGTGTAAAATAATGTATTATGGAATAAACGTCACAGATCACAGTGGCACACATCAAAGCTTTGGATACACATACATAAAACACGAGACATCAGACAGATGAGCTTCTTCCTCGTCACTGCATTATACTTCTGGAGAAACATTCATTTGTTGTCAGGTCTCATGCACACAAAGCTCACCCCTATGACTAAAGACAAAATCAAACCAGTCTGTTACATAATGTGACCGGCTTCACCCCCATAGCATGATGTACTGTAGCTGCGAAAATGATTTGCGGCAGAGAAGGTATTAGGTAAGTGATGAGCAGTGCTTGGTCTTCACCAGATATAGTGCTTGCAGTTCTGCCCAAAGAGTTCAATTTTTGTCTCATCAGACCAGATAATTTCTTTTTTCATGCCTTCAGAGTTCTTTTAATACCATTTGGAAAATTCTGAGTGGGGGTTTGCCACTCTAGCATAAACACCTGATTTCTGGAGTGCTGCTGAGATGGTTGTCCTTCCAACAGGTTCTTTCATCCCAGTAGAAGATGCTTGAAGCTCTGTTAGAGGGACCATTGAGTTCTTGGTCACTTTCCTGGCCAAGGCTCACAAGGCCCTGTTAACCCTCCTCTTCAAATAAAACTTAAGTTGATTAAATATTTCATGAAATGACTAACAAAGAAGGTGAAGAATTTCAATATGTGAGACAGATGTTTTCAGGAGTAAACAATGGCAAAATTAAGGAAGGTATTTTTGTTGGTCCACAAATCAGACACGTCATTGACGACAAGCATTTCGAAGATTTTCTAGTGGGACTAGAGAAAATCGCATGGGAGGTGATTGTCAAGGAATTTTCTCAGCAACTACAGAGCAGGAGACTACACCCAGCAGTTTGAAAAAATGCTTATGCATACAAAACCATGAAGTGCAACATGTCACAGAAGATCACTTTCCGCATTCACACTTGGACTTCTTCCCCGCTAATCTTGGTGTAATGATGAACACAGGGAAAGGTTTCAACAGGACATTGCAATGATGAAAAAGTGATATCAGGACAAGTGGAACCCGTCTGGACGACTATTGTTTCTGAGTACAAATGAAAATTAGCCAACAAAACCTTTTGTGGCTCAGTTGAATTAATGCAATGTGTTCACATCATTAAGCGATTAAACACACTAAATTCAGTAAAAGTTAATCTCACGTTGTGTCAAATTCCAACGTGATACAGTCAATCTGAAATGATATTTGTTTTCAGCGTGAAGATGGCTATCATTACCACTGAAATACTGTTCAGGAAGCAAAACATCTGAAAAAATTTGTTGTCCCCCCATGTTGTTTAATACTTTAGCATCAGGGAAATGATAGATGATTTTTGGGTATTATAAAAGAGAAGAAGGAAAAAACAGGGTTAACTTGAGAGCAAAATTTTGCATAAACCAGCATCAAAATGAATTACTATATTTATAGTAAATAAAAAATAGCTGACAAATAGAAAACTAAAACCTTTGACAGTGGTTAACCATTGTTCCGCTTCCCATGAACCTGACTATACCCAGAGTAACTACACGATCAGAATGTTGCTGTCTCACTCAAAACAATATCTCTTTATTATAAAAATACGTGATTTTCTCGGAGACACTTTAACGTACCGGGAGACAAGGCAGTGAGACAAAAGGACAGCTGCTGTGCAGGCTTTTAACACTTTGAGGGCTGAATATTTTTTCCAAAAAACTCAGTTTTCTGAAAAGTACACAATGCATTAGTTTCACACACAAATCAAGACTGCTGTTGGCACCTGTTCAGCATCCCCGGCAGCAGTGGCTGTGCAGGGGTGGCGGGGCTCAATGGCCAGCAGGAATGCATGGCGGGCTGGCTACCTCTTTGTCTTGGCACCACAGGTGGGCAATGGTGGCAGTCGAAGTGTGATGCAATATGGTTTGTACCTCTTGTCATCATAAGTGGTGGTCCTCCTAGGTGAACGCTACTGTAGTATTTTGCTTTGCACATTTGCTTTAGTCTCCCCAGATGCCAATGCCATTTTAGAGGCTGTTTGCTCTTCACTACTCCTGCACATAAAATCAACAAAGCTAACTTTCCTTCACCCAAAGAGAGTCGAACTAAAACGTAAGGGCGGGATTTGTCACAGTTTATAGCCCATTACCATCCTCTACCCCTGAATTTTGACAAAAGTCAACATCAGCCCTGAAAGAGTTAAATGATCAACACGCAGCGCGACAATCAGCAGCAAGCCAGCAGCTGATCCAACCGCATCCCCTTAGCGTGTGTTCAGCCCCTTTCCCAATGTGAGCGGCAGAGATGCAAATTGGCTGGCACGTAGCACACTCCTTGGAGGGTATGGGTGAACGAAGTGAGCAGGGGGCAAAGCCCCCTAGTTTAATATAAATTCAAAACTGTTTGGGGATAAAGGGATCATCACACACATCCTTGTTTAACGAACTCACCAAAAATCTCAGAGCAGCACTCAGTGATAAGAAATATTAACAAGTTGGACGATGAATGTATGGCACAGTATTTGGGTGCGTCAACTGATATGAAAGTTGGAGAATTTCACATTTTTTATTTAGTTCATCCAAGAGTCAGTTATTACATTTTTGTTTAATTAGATGGTTTAGTATATTCATATTCAAAAGTAATAGTGATAATAGAGTCCAATTCTAAGGGGCAGTGGTTGACATTAAAATAGCAACTTTTTCCATGTCCTACTAATAATGGTGTGAAGTGTATGATGTGTGAAGACTTTAGTCCAAATATCAAATAAACATGTGTGCTTTAATTCAAGAATATAACCATAGAAAAAAAAAACATTCAATTTACATGTTGCTATCAATGAGTTACAAACCCAAGCTCAAATATCAATCGACAGAAAGCTGATGTGTCTTCTTGGATGGTGCAGAGGTAAGAACTGCTGTCTTATAATCAAAAGGTTACAGGTCCGAGTCCGGGTGTGCCTCGCTTTGAATAGTGAGCTGCTGTTATCATTACTATAATATAATATAAACATGCAATTGATTTGAGTCTGTAACACCCGATGTAAATTTTGGCTACTTGCAGAAGTTAGCGCTTTTTTATTATTATTCAGTTTTATTCTGTCAGTGACATTCACGTTGCACAACAAACTTGAGTTGATGACGTTTATCTCCATTCTTTTCACAAGAGCAGCGATGACCACAGTTGGTGCTGTAATTGACGCATGCCTAGAACTATTTGTTGTACCGGCAATCAAAGATACAATGTCCTGTGGTGCAAAGGAATTTAAGGTGGCCTAGGATTACGTAGGCTTCAGGGATTCTAGTGGTAAATACATACATGAAGACAGTATCTCCATTTTCACTGCTACCCATAAAAGTGAACGGTCTTCCTTTCCACAAATTCAGTCTACACTCTATCATACTTATTTTGTCTTTCTCTTGTCACTTCTTGTCCTGTAAAAATTATCCTAATTCACATATGCTGTGTCAACTAAACCCACCATATAGTAACTAAGCTTCTGCCCAGTTGAGGACACCCTGGTATTGTCATTTCCAAATTTATTTCTTCACAGCCACGTGCCTTTTCTGTGTTTTGTTCTCTTCTTCCATCAAATAGTTCACTGCTGATCCAGCTGATATTCACATTTCAATGTAAACAATGCAATGGACGACATGCAGAGACTGGCATCTTGGCAAGGAGTGAACAGGGTTCCTTACCCAGTCAGGAGGGCAGTATAATGGGAGGAATGGGGGATATAACTTATTCAGAACATTTTCTTTCCCAGAATACTGTATGGCAGCATCCCTGGGTTTCAGTACCTCTACAGGGCATCTTGGGAAGTGTACTCCCATAGAATAGATAGATAGATAGATAGATAGATAGATATGTAAGGCACTATATGATAGATAGATAGATAGATAGATAGATAGATAGATAGATAGATAGATAGATAGATAGATAGATAGATACTTCATTAATCCCAAGGGGAAATTCACATACATACTTAAATTCAACACTTGCCCTGTTAGGTTCCATGGGTGCCACCAGGACTTTGCAGGTGTTCATGGTCCCTGCTTTTTGGAGCTTCATCTGTACCCAGATGTGCTTCCAAGGGACAATCTCATGGCACCAGAAATACTCCCAAGTTCAGTATATAAGTACAACGAGCCAGAGTCGGGAAGAAGTAGACAAAGCTTGCCTGGAGGAGCGGGAGGAGAGAAGGAGAATGGAAGAGTTGTGTTGTATGTGGTGTGTGTTTTTTGAAACCTTTGTAGAAGGCACTTAGCAAATTAAAATTAAAATTAAAACCTTTTATTTGATTTGGGATTGTGTACCTGTATTTGTGTCTGGAGTTTGGGGTGCTGTAGCACCCCCTGGTGGTCATAACAGCTAAAAAATGAATTGACAATGGAACAAAATAGCTTTTTGTCTGTTATTTTTAATATAACAGGTGTAAAATGTGTGGGATTCAACTGGTATGTGTGAATATGTACATTTAAATAAGAAGTGCACTACTAAAAATTAGCCTCAGTTGACGTTAAAAACTTGTAGCTTAGATAATTACTGAAATTTCAAATTACTTAAAGCGAAACAGAAGAAGAAGTGTCCCAGTTCTTGGTATTAGGCAAAACTGTCCAAAACCTGCCAGTATAACGTGCTAAAGATAACAGTGGCTGTGAACAGACTGAGTCGGCTCTAATTATAGGGGAAGATTAAGACATCTTAGTTTCAAATTAAACTTTCACGGGTAGAAAGATCATCTTAAGAAACTCCTTGCTAAAAATGCACGACTTTAATAGGCCTAACTGTGAAGACCTCTTCAGATACGCAGTTCCAATTTCATGGCTATTTAAACTTTTTCATTTATAGTTCATTTAAGTGAATTGCTGAGACTAAAGCGGAAAACTTAAATTTTTTAGGCAAAATACCAGCACTGTGTGGTCTGCTGCAAGGTGATAAAAGAGTACACTTTGGAGACAATCGTCAGTCAAATTGTATGGACTGAAGCTCTTTTTTATGACAATCGTCACACCAACAAATATTAATTAGACAAGCAGAACAACAATATGGACAAATTCAAACGGTAAAGAATGACTGGAGTATTAATGCAAAAATCAGCAGAGCACTATCACGAAAGGCAATCTGTAATAATCTGACAGTAAGCATACATCTGTAGGCAAAACTATTTTTAAAACTTTTTAAATAATAGTTTCACATTTGAAGCAGTCAATACTTATCCATAAGAAATCTTTATTGTTCAAAGGTAGATCTTTAATGGCTCATGGGACTCATGAGATTCTCATTTATGTTTCATTTAAGAATCAACTTTGTCACAGATGTGTCCCCTGAACTTCCTTAGGAGACGTAGCTTAAAACAAAAAGGAGACATGAGATACAGCGGAGGTAAAAGGAGTCAAAATGGAGAGTTTGGTATGTTTTGTGAGATCTTGTTTTAATCTCTTATTTTAGACTTCATATTGTTCACTTAGGGAGGTACGGTGGCGCAGTGGGTAGCTTCCCGGGTCCTCCCTGCATGGAGTTTGCATGTTCTCCCTTGTCTGCGTGGGTTTCCTCCCACAGTCCAAAGACATGCAGGTTAGGTGCATTGGCGATCCTAAATTGTCACTAGTGTGTGCTTGGTGTGTGGGGGTGTGTGTGCCCTGCAGTGGGCTGGCGCCCTGCCCGGGGTTTGTTTTTGCCTTGTGCCCTATGTTGGCTGGGATTGGCTCCAGCAGACCTCCGTGACCTTGTAGTTAGGATATAGCAGGTTGGATAATGGATGGATGGTTCCATTTCTTACTTACTTAACCTTAGTTCCTCCTGCGCCAGATGGCGCATTGGGTGCCAAGCAATCGCCATCGAGCTTGGTTTAGCTGGTCAGCAGCAGTGGCTTTGATTTACCGCATGAAGGTCATGAAGAAAGGTGTGCCGCCAGGTTTGCCCTTGCTTCCGTTTCCCATGCACTGGCATGGCCACCTTTGTTAGCTGTTCTGGGTCCATGCGGAGAATGTGGCCCACAAACTGAAACTGGTGTTCAGTAAGGGCGAGTTGCAGTTCAACGGTACACTTCCGCATTTCTGACATGGTCGCAGTATGAGATACGACGTATCCTTTGAAAGTACGTTGCTGAAACACATTCAGGCATTTCGTTATGGTTGGATTCTCCTTTACCATTTCACTGGCATAGATAGCAGTAAGAATTACAATCAAATCCAGAAGGTGAATTTTAGTTGGCATGGCGATGCTGTTGGATTTCCAGATAGGCCCCAAGCGGCGCATAGCAGCCATCACCTTCCCAATACAACATAGGGTGTCTTGGTCAGACCCACTGTCTGTCACCACAATGCTGCAATGCAGGCGAAATGGTCCACCTCCTCGAGGTGCTGATCACCGACATAGCTGGGGGTGCCAACTTTGGGATACCCTTTGTGTACAATCTTCATTTTCAACACACTGATTCACAACCCAACTTTTGCCAGCTCATGCCCCAACGCCAGACGTGTACCCACTGAGCGTTTGTTTCATTGCTTATGCTTTTCCAATTGTGGTACAGACAAAGAGACTTGCTCGTGGTCACACAGTGTCGGTAGAAGGCAGGGGCAGACTGGCCATTAGGGCATTTGGGCAATGCCCAGTGGGCCGCAGACTCTGGTCTGGTCATGGGCCGGAGGTTTCATGAAATAAATTTTATGTACTGGTTATTGTTTGACATTAAAACTAATTTTCTAAACTACTAAAGACTATCTGTCCTGTACTGCGATTTTTTATAGCGTATTACATCATCAAGTTGTTTTAGTTGTCATTACTCAACGTTGCAGTGAAAAATTTGGTCAAAACTGCCTTTTGCCGATTTCTGTTTCGATACCACTACATTTCGGTTTAGCATATACATTTTTGCAGTTTATTTTAATTCATATCTAGTATTTAAATTCTTCAGTACTAATAATTAGTTTAGATTACAGTATGTATTATGCATTTTTATTATTCTCTGGTCGTCAGTGTAAGAGATAATTAGTGGTTTTCATCTGCGATTATTACTATAATGAAATCTATACATATTGTAGCGACCCGTGGTCGAGTCTTGAAGATTTTCAAGCCGATTTCGCCGTGCACCTCTTCCAAGCTGTCGGCTAGCGGATTGCCAGCATTAGGCACGCAGCTGTACCCAGCTTCTTAAGTAACGAGCACTCGTGTCCCATACACCGCACGACTCTGAGTGTCTCGGCATTAATTGCTTAGATGAAATCTTAGCAATGAATAACAGCTCTGTCCTGTTGTATCTCTTTATTCACAGATAGCCAGAAAGCAAAGCTCAAATTCATCCGCTTAACCACTGTCAAGGTCAACAACAAAACGACATTTCTTAACGGCGGTATCTATTTACATTTTACAACCCGGACGGCGATATCCCAACCCACCCCACCGGGCTGCGCACAAACACATATAACATTTACAACAGGAAAGACAATTACGAACTTAGTTAATCTTTACACACAATAACTTTCACATAAATTTCCCATAAATTCCCCACAACTATTTTACATAATTTACCCACAAGGCGTCACTCCGCCAGCGCGGACTGCCGGGTTGCTACACAGCCCCAAGAGGTTAGTGTCCCCACAACCCTAATTTTCACAAACAAAGTCTGATAAATGTCCTGGCGGCGGGGACACGTTTAGGCCTGCCTGACTCTTTATCACCCGTGCCAGGCTCAGTCCTGAGACTGTCAAGGTCTGTCTCGGCACCGAGGGTGGATGTTGGAGAGTTGCTTTGGTCCTCAAGTCTTTCTGGTGCTGGGGCCAATGGGTGGTATGGTGCCAAACGGTCTTTATGCAGCACCACCCGTCTGCCCCGTCCAGGCATTCGGACTCGGAAAACCACGTCCGAAATTGCATCCAAAATTTCTCCAGGTCCCTGCCAATGGTGCGTCAGTTTTGGGGACAACCCCCGTTTCCTCTGGGGGCAAAACACCCACACTTTGTCCCCTTGCTTCAGGGTTGGACCATGCGCCCGAGTGTCATATGCCCGCTTCTGGCGGGCTCCAGCTCCCTCTAGGGCCTCTCTGGCCAGTTGGTGTACAGTGTCCAGTCGCTCTTTCAATCGCCGGAGATAGTCCGTTTCGTGACCGCCAGCAAGCTCAGGCTCAGGGGGTGAGCCAAACACCAAGTCCACCGGCGTGCGCATCTCCCTTCCGAACATCAGCCCCGCCGGTGTGCACTGACTCGATTCCTGAACAGCCGTCCTATACGCCCACAAGACCAGAGGCAAATGTTGATCCCAGTCTCTCTGGTGTTGACTAGTGAGGATCGCAAGTTGGGCGGCCAAGGTGCGGTTAAACCGTTCTACCAGTCCATCGCTTTGCGGGTGAAGGGGTGGTCCGGGTCTTCTTCACCCCCATCCGCTGACACACCTCTTTAAACAACCGGCTCTCAAAGTTCCGCCCCTGGTCGCTGTGCAGTTCATTCGGCACCCCGAATCGAGTGAACATTTCGTCCAGCAGTTTTTGAGCGGCTGTGGAGGCACTTTGATCTGGAATGGCGTATGCCTCCGGCCATTTGGTAAAATAGTCCATCGCCACTAAAACAAAACGATTTCCGGCCTCTGTGGTAGGGAAAGGACCCAGCACATCTACCCCAATCCTCTCCATGGGAGCCCGACGAGATACTGTTGTAGTGGCGCGTGAGAGCGTTGACCAGGTCCTTTCTGCGCCGTGCAAACGTCACAGCAGTGGACGTGCATCTCCGCATCTTGTCGACATCCGGGCCAATAGAATCGCTGCCGCAGCCGACGCACTGTCTTTGCATTTCCAAAGTGCCCAGATCCAGCTGCTCCATGGACCCAATGGAGGACCGTTGTACGTAAAGCCTGGGAACCAGAAGTTGCAAACGGTCAGTACCTCCCCTTGGTGCCTGCCATCTTCTGTAAATCACACCATCGTGCAACTCCAGGCTGCCCCACTGCGAATGTAACAACTTGAGTTCCGGCCCCTGGGAAGATATGGTTTGCCAATCGGGGCATTCCTGGGACTCCAGCCAACCCCTGACCTTCCCCAGCACTTGGTCGTCGGTTTGTAGCTGCCTTATCTGGTCGATGGTGAATGGTTCTCCTGCCCCATCAGTGTCCTCTAGCCCGGCTGCTGACGAGGGTCCCATACCCCTTTCTTCTTGCCGGCTGCAATATCGGCAGTCATCGAGGACGCATGGCCGCCTGGAGAGGGCATCAGCATTTGCATGCTGCCGTCCTGGTCGATGTTGCACCTCGAAATCATACTCCTGAAGTATTTCTATCCACCTTGCCACCTGGCCCTCAGGTTGCGGAAGTTTAACAGCCATGTAAGGCTAGCATGGTCAGTTCGAATCGTGAACTTAGTGCCCAAAAGGTAAGGCTTGAAGTGTCGCACTGCCAAGATCACTGCCAATAGTTCCCGCCGGGTAACACAGTAGTTTTTCTCCGGCCGACTGAGGCTGCAACTATAGTAGGCCACCACTCTTTCTCCGGTCTCCCCCTTTTGGGAGAGTACTGCGCCGACCCCCACATTACTGGCGTCCGTGTCCAAAATAAAGGGTTGGTTGGGGTCAGGGTATGCCAGGACAGGTGCACTGGTAAGAGCAGCTTTGAGTTGTTGGAAGGCATCGGCGCAGTCCTCCGTCCACTCGAACTGTTGGCCCTTACTCGTTAGCTGGTGCAAGGGGTTAGCAATAGTTGCAAAGTTTTTCACGAATCTTGGTAGTATGAAGCTAAGCCCAGAAAGCTCCGCAGCTCGGTGACGTTGGCTGGTGGGGGCCAGTTGCTCACGGCAGTCACCTTTGTTGGGTCGGTAGCCACTCCACTCTCGCTAACCACATGTCCCAGAAACTGAGTCTGTTGGGAGAGGAGGTTACATTTTGCGGGGTTCAACCGCAACCCGGCTCTGAATGGCCGTCAAGACTTCCGTAAGTTGTGGATAGCCTGATCAAAGTCTCTGGCATGGATTAACAAATCGTCCAGATAGACCACACACCGGGTTCGGGGAATGTCTTTCAGCACCCTCTCCATCAGTCTTTCAAAAGTGGCGGTCGTTACACAGCCCAAACGGCATCACTTTGAATTGCCACAACCCTTGCCCTATGGTGAATGCGGTTTTGTGTCGGTCCTCTGGTGCTAGTTCCACTTGCCAATACCCACTGCGCAAGTCCAAGGTGCTGAACCAGCAGGATCCAGTCACATAATCCAGTGCATCATCGATGCGTGGCAGTGGGTACGAGTCTTTTCGAGTGACTTCGTTTAACCTTCGAAAGTCCACACAGGCGCCAACCCCGTTTTCTTCCGTACCATGACCATTGGTGCAGCCCAGGGGCTGTCCGAAGGCTCAATGACGTCGTTGGCTGCCATCTCACAAATCATTTCCTCGGCAGCTTGACGCTTCGCAAGAGGCAATCGGTGGGGGCGCAAACGAATGGGAGCGGCATGGCCAGTGTCTATGTGATGTTTCACTAAATTCGTTCTAGTACAGTCCTCCTCTCGAGCCACAAAAACGTCCACATAGTCTCTCAAAAGTTGTTGAAGTTGCCCCTGCTGTGTCGCGTTCAGATGTTCCCCACTTTGACGGCCCAATTCCTCTACAGCAGCGACGGTCTCAGCTGATGGGTGGTCGCGTGAGGAAGACCGTTGGGAAGCACTGGTCTGAGCTGCAACATTCTCCTGAGGATCCCCTTGAGCCTCTGCATCTCCTGAGCAACGATCGGGAGCCGGTGAGCCGCGGATTCAGGCAAATCCAAGCCAGCAGCCCTTCCAGGACGGTTCCGCCCGTTTGGAGCGGCACAGTCTCATTACTTAAGCAAAGGACGGCCCTAGAGACATCAACACATGCTCCCCAGCGGCCAACAAGTCCAACCCGATAATGCACGGATCTTTTATATCTGCAAGCCAGAATTCGTGGTTGGTCTGGCTCGTCCCTACCATCACAGATAACAGTTTCTTTCCGGGCATTACTGTCCGTTCACCCGTAACCGTGCGTAGTTCGCTATGTGTGGGGGTCCAGCCCTCGGGAAGAAGACTAGCTGTTTGGGCAACACTCCTTTTCTCAGCAAACAAATAATGAACCCGTGTCCACTAAGGCACTGCATGGCCATCCATCAATAGTGCAGTCCAGGTATAGTCCAGTGGAAAATCCACAGCGCCCAACTTTGAAGCAGTCTTTGTTGAGGGTGCTGAAAAACGGAGCGAGGGCCCCCTCACGGCCTCACCCCGATGTCGTTTCCCTGCGGTGATGCTGTACGAGGTAACGGACTTGGGGCGGGGCAATCCCTGGCAAAGTGTCCTGGCTCTCCACATCGAAAACAGCAGTCCACTCGTTGTCTCTGTCGGGGTGGATGTTGATTGGGCGCTGACCTCCACTACCTCAGACAGGTCCCCTTCCACCCTTCGTTCAACGGCTCTGGTTAATCGACTCGGTCGTGGTGTTCGCTTTGCGGTGACTCCGCCTGTAGTATGTCTTGACCGCTCAGCCTCCTCATTGCCTCGCTCAAATCTCGGGATGATGATAGACAGACATGCTGGCGAAGACGTTCTGGTGTGAGGCCCCGCAGGAAAGCATGAAGTCCGAGTTCTTCCCTCACTGTTGTCGAGAAGGTAGGATAACCTTTTCGTGTCAATACCCTGGCGTCAGCGGCAAAGGCTCCTATACTCTCACCCTCATGCCGGCGTCGGCTAGTCAGCTTGTCTCTGTTGCATTCTGCTGAAGTTCTTTGTCCAAAGCGACTGGTGAGAGCAGCTGTGAGAGCCTGAAGATCACGACACTCTTCTGATGTCAGATCAATGAGTACCTGTAGTGCGGGACCCTCCAAGGCAAGGGCCAAGTGTGTCGCAGCTTCTTCGCGGTTCCACTCATTGTGTATCGCGGCCAGGTCCACTTGTGCAAGGTAGGGCTCTAAGGGCGTCAATCCGTTGTATCGCGGCAGCTTAGCAGGTGACCGAGAGAAGAGGACCGGCCGACTGGTAACCTGGGGTATCGCGGTGGCTGCCGACGACCCACTCTGGCCGTGCTTGGACGATCGCAACACTGTCCGGGGAACACTGGCACCATCAGGTCGGTCTGCCTCTTTTCTCCGCACAGCTCCGCTGATCAGGCGCTTTAACGTAACGCTGTTCTCTAAGATGGCACGCTCTACTTCTTCAAGACTCTGTTCCATGACGGCGTCTTCTAAACAGCCTGGTCTCCCACTTCTGACACCAATGTAGCGACCCGTGGTCGAGTCTTGAAGATTTTCAAGCCGATTTCGCGTGCACCTCTTCCAAGCTGTCGGCTAGCGGATTGCCAGCATTAGGCACGCAGCTGTACCCAGCTCTTTAAGTACGAGCGCTCGTGTCCCATACACCGCACGACTACGAGCATCTCGGCAGCACGCAGCTGTACCCAGCTTCTTAAGTAACGAGCACTCGTGTCCCATACACCGCACGACTCTGAGTGTCTCGCCATTAATTGCTTAGATGAAATCTTAGCAATGAATAACAGCTCTGTCCTGTTGTATCTCTTTATTCACAGATAGCCAGAAAGCAAAGCTCAAATTCATCCGCTTAACCACTGTCAAGGTCAACAACAAAACGACATTTCTTAACGGCGGTATCTATTTACATTTTACAACCCGGACGGCGATATCCCAACCCACCCCACCGGCTCGCACAAACACATATAACATTTACAACAGGAAAGACAATTACGAACTTAGTTAATCTTTACACAACAATAACTTTCACATAAATTTCCCATAAATTCCCCACAACTATTTACATAATTTACCCACAAGGCGTCACTCCGCCAGCGCGGACTGCCGGGTTGCTACAATATAAAAGGCAAAGCCCTCACTGGCTCATCATTAATTCTCCCACTTTCTATACAGGTGGGAAGCTGAAATTTTGCATGCTCATTCCTTGAAGTGTACTTACAAAAGTTAGATATGTTTCTTGTCTTATTGCAACACCCAAGGTGTGGGGGGAACGGGTGTACCCCCTAAACCGTATATATAGATAGGGGAAACCCCTCCTCACTATTTCTGCGACTTCCAGTATATGAAGGAAGCCCAAATTTCCTATGCTCATCCTTTACACTGCACTTACTAACGTTGTTTCATTTTGCGCCATGCCCTGTAACGAACTTTCGAAAATAATGTCTTCTTTTTGGCAGTTCTCACCATTATGCCATAAGGAACTTTTGGAACTGACCTCTCCTTTTGGCGGTTTCATTCCTTATTTCCGTTAACAGAGGATTTATTTCACAGGAGAGACGCACAAGGGTCGCCACCGGTCCCCCTTCCTTGTCCACGCACCTACCATGTGGTTGGCTCCCTGCCTTAATACATTAACGACATCCCGCGCTCGTGTGCCTCCTCACTCGCTTCCTTACTTTCTTCAGCTGTTCGTCGTGTTTACTGCTCCCTTCTTCTTTACTCCACCGCTTCAAGCCTGTTACTGTTGGCCTTGCTTCACATCTTCCTGCTGGTGACTCCTGCCTTTTCATTTAGTTTCTTCACACTCTTAATCCTCTGGGCATGCCTCTGCATACTCTACTTTTGAAGGTCTGCGCACCAATTATGTTACTACGAAACTTACATCCACCAAAACTTTGTAACGGCACCAGGCTTCAGATCAAATCTCTGCACAAGAACCTCACTGAGGTCACTGTCTTCACTGGAACTGGCTCAGAGGAGACTGGATTTATTCCTCACATCCCTCTTATACCCTCTGACCTCCCATTTCAATTCAAATGCCTCCAATTTCCAGTAAGGGTCTGCTTTGCTAGGGCAAAAAATAAGTCACATGGCCAGACTCTAAAAAAGGTCACCATTGACTTGACACAAGATTGCTTCTGACATGGCCAACTTGTACGTTGCACGCTCAAGAGTAAGCTCAGCAGACCAGCAGCTTGGTCATTTTGCAGTCCGATGGGCAGAACTGCAAACGTCGTTTACAAAGAGATCCTTACATCCTAAAAATGTGCATTTCTCATACACAATATTCACAATCATAAATTAAACTCTTTACAATCATCAAATTCACTCTCAATACTAAAATAAGCCTACGACAATTAAATTGACGATCATGTTACGTTATTTTTAAAAGTTTCCTTTTCTTTTTCATAACTTCTTTAACACACTACTTCTCCACTGCGAAGAGCGGATATTTTGCTAGTAAAGTTATAAAGCACAGGATAGGAATTTTTCATTGTCATAAATATGAGACAGAGTAATAAAAAGGTTTGGGGCAGCCACCCGTATAATCTGGTATCCTGGCTGCAAAAGTAATGTTGTAGCAAATACAGCACTGATGAGTCCAAAACAGAACTGAGGGACTAGGGAAAAGGTGCAGGTTTTTAAAGGGGAAGACAGGAAGTGAGATCATATGGATCGGGTTCATGGTCTTCAGCCATTGGTTCAAGTCCGGACGTGACATCACAGGGGCCGGGGCCTGCAAGGTCTTCTTTCATAGGCTCGGTCCCGGAAGTGACGTCAAAAGAGCCAGGTGGGATCTCCCGTGATTGGTCTACGGGAAAGGGAGAAAAAGAGTCAGTGCACTCTGCTACATCCCGGCATGCTTCGGAACTGCCCTTACTCAAGCCCTTTAGCTGCCTCCCATGCGCACGTGTGTGACACATATTAGGACGGAACATTTCTAGTTTATCATTAAGTTAATGGAACGTTTCAATCATGTGAGGTTTTCATTATAAGCTCGGTTATAATTTATTCACATTGTAAATGAGCTGCTACTAGCCTACTAGGGTACTGGCACTTGGACATGACATTGACATTTGACATGTACTCTAATAACGTGGAAGCCGTGTTACTAAAGTTGTATTTTTCATTTTATTTCGTCAAATTTTAAGTTGTGTCTTAACAACAGTGTACAGATTAAGTTTGGCAATAGTTTAGATAGAACTCATATCATAGGCTCATAGCAAGTAGCGAGCCACGTACTCATCACAAATTTTAATAATGAAAATTACAATGAATAACAGGCCGAGTGGTTCGACCTCGTCACCTAAATCATCGAAGGATGCCCGGGCCGGTTTTGAGACCCAGTCCGCTCCTGGTAGAAGGTTTGAAGTCCAAAATCTTAACCACTATGCCACGCTGTTAATGTCAGTCAGCGCGCCTCACTCATTTTTGCCAAATCGCAACTCAGCCTTCCTCTTTGTCGCACCCAACTGAAATGCCATTTCATACCAGCAAGGCTGGGAACCCCTTCTTTAAGAGTTATTTGAATTACTGTATGTGTGCACAAAAAATACATGGCTGCTATGACCAATGTTAAAATGCTTGCCTGAACGGTGCAGTATCCCTAGAACTTACTTTAACATAAGAAGCTTATAAGAAAATATTATTTACTTCAGTTTGCTTTTACTAGCTAAGACTCTTCAACAATTTAGCACTGGTTGGCTTTTGGCCATTGTTGTGAGGGTGTCAATGGAATATTCTTTTTTAAGCTTTAGAAGCATCCATACGCAATTCTGCTTAAACTGTGTAATATTTTCTCCAAAAATAGTGTGCGATTTCCTGAAGGCCAGGTCTAAATCACTGAGTCATGCGGAAAATTCCATAATTATCATCAGACAGGCACTGCATTTTAAATACCTCCAAGATTATTTAAATCTCTCAAAACTAGCAGCTGACACATGCCATCTAATGCGTGCCAGCTGGTGTGACCGGCCTTCTCACACTCTGTTTGCTTAATGATATGATGCTGCCACTCGCTGAAGCAACGCTTGCGCCGCAATCACCAATTTAGCCAGAGTTTCAAGCTTAACGGTTTCCTTCAGCTGTGGCTGATTTTAGAAAACAGACAGGAGACCCTTGTGGTTGATGATACTTTAAATAATTTACAGACGGTAACTGCATACATCAGCAATCTGGCAAAAGAAGACGCCCTCTATATCCTGTTCATTTCTGAAATGAATGATTTTTCTCAATTGCTTTGGCTCATTTCTCAGGGTAGATTCGCACTTCTCGCAACTATCCTTGTGCGATTCACAAAACATTTCCAGTGCTGCAGCAAAATGTTTCGTATTTTTAGTTTTTTTTTTCTTTAATGAGACCTGCACAAGGCATGGATCATCCTCTGAATTTAGAGCTTCCCTATTAAAGATAAAAGAAAAAAGATAGTGTTACATGATACGTCATTTGACGCATGTGCTTGGACACATCATCAGTGATAGAACCTGGTGCTATTGGGTGCTTTGGGTCTTTCGAACTATCGTGCACCCTCTTCCAGACAACCCAGCTGAGGGTGATCAGGCCTCAGTCTGTGTCCTAGTGGCTTACTACAGCCCCACAGTTCTCTTCTCTTCAGCCAGAGCCACCGAGAGGCTTTCTTGGCAGCCTCCAAGTTAGTCCTGATGGCTCTTGCCCTACTTACCCCAATGATGCCAAGGGTTCTCTAAGCTTTCTACAAGGACTGCCTTGCAAACCCAATGCACTCCACCCCTACAGGTGAGCATCTTGTTCTCCACCCTTGCTGCCAAAAGCCATCAACCAACTTCTGGTATTTTGCCTTCTTCCTCTCTTTGGCCTACTCCGTCGTCTCCTCTCATGGAACCACAAGCTCAGCTAGGATGAACTGTTTTGTGGCCACTGAACTGATAAGGATGTCTGGTCTCAGTGTGGTCTGGATAATGTGAAATGGTTTCTAAGTTGCTTTTCTAGGTCAATCCCATGCTGAATGTAGTAGACCAGCCTCACTGGGCTTGACAATAGTAACATTTTTATCTGGTATATCCACCACTATTTGTTTCCCACATTTTTCTCATAACAGAGCCCTTATAGCATGTTTAAGTTAACGCAGAGTACAATTTATGTGATTATCTATAATGGTGAGATTGTGCATTTATGGTTCACGACACCTGATGGCTTTCTAGAAGTTCAAGTATCTTTTCTTTAACAAGTTGAACAATTAGCCTCCCAGCTACCTCATTAAATAACACCATAGAATTGTTTTTGGTAGTTTTTGCATTTGATTTCCAGCTAATTACCAAATTCTATGCTATCGAATAAATGCAGGTTTTCATTTTATAATTATTTTTTAAAACCTAATGAATAACTTTCCCTAATCTTTAGCCCTGTTCAAACGGGATGGGCCTTCAGGATTTACATCTGTAAAGTCACAATTATGACACAAGAGTACGAGTCCATGGAGGTTCTGCTCAAGCTTTAAAACACACTGGTGAGGCCTCATCTGGAGTGCTGGGTGCAGTTTTGGTCCCCACACTACAAAAAGGACATAGCAGCACTAGAAAAGGTCCAGAGAAGAGCGACTAGGCTGATTAGAGCAGTACAGGGGATGAATAATGAGCCTTTACAGTTTAAGTAAAAGAAATTAAGAGGAGACCTGACTGAAGTGTTTACAATTATGAAGGGAATTAGTGCAGTGGATCAAGATGTTATTTTAAAATGAATACGGGGACATAGTTGTAAACTTGTTAAGAGCAAATGTCGCACAGACATTAGGAAGTTTTTCTTCACACCGAGAACCACAGACACATGGAATAAGTGACCAAGTAGTGTGGTAGACAGAAGGACTTTAGGGACTTTCAAAACTTGATCTGATGTTATTTTCGAAGAATTAAGTGTATGGTACTGAAGGATTTAGGAGTCATAGTGGACTTGACACTATCAACTGCCAGACAGTGTTCAGAAGCCATTAAGAAGGTAAACAGAATGTCGGGTTATATAGCGCCTTGATGTGTGGAATACAAGTCACAGGAGGTTCTGCTCAACCTTTATAACACACTGGTGAGGCCTCATCTGGAGTGCTGGGTGCAGTTTTGGTCACCACACTCCAAAAAGGACATAGCAGCACAAAAAAAAGTCCAGAGAAGAGAGACTGGGCTGATTCCAGGGCTACAGGGGATGAGTTATGAGGAAAGAATAAGATAAAGAAGATTAAGAGGAGACCTGATTGAAGTGTTTAAAATTGTGAAGGGAATTAGTCCAGTGGATCGAGACTGTGACTTTAAAATGAGTTCATCAAGAACACGGGGACACAGTTGGAAACTTGTTAAGGGTAAATTTCACAGTAATGTTAGGAAGTTTTTCTTTACACAGAGAACCACAGACACATGGAATAAGCTACCAAGTAGTGTGGGAGACAGTAGGACTTACAAACCTCGACGTCAAGTTGCTTTAGAAGAATTAAGAGGATAAGTCTGCTGAGCTTTGTTGGGCTGAATGGCCTGTTCTAATGTTCTAACATCTAAATAGCTACAATCTGAACACATCCAAGGTGGTTTTTATATGTTTTTCTTTTACTGTAGATATAAATTGCTTGGAAATACCATACAGATAAAAAGGAATTCTACACAAATAGTGTCCAGGGTGGCATTCAGAGCAGAACTGTGAAGCTGTGTGGCATTAACACTAATCACAGTGCCACCATGCTGCCTTGTTGCAAATGCAGTACGGTATACACACAATGACCTACCTTCTCAATCTGGCTTAGCCCACTCCAAGGTTCTGATGCAAAATAGAAAGAGATGCCTTCATCAAAATTGCAGTCACAGTAGGTGTCACGGCTGGAGTCCAAGCAATGAAAGAGAAAAGGAAAGACTTAGTAACATCCAATTGATAAAAATCAATACATAGAGCCTCAGCAACACTTCCAAGAGGAGTATGCTGATAAACCTTCAGTCGTTTTTTAATGGCTGACAACAAGCAAGTCCTCCAGCTTATTTTTCTCCAAAAGTTTTCTTTATTGATACAATTTTTAGCAGTCCTGCACTTTGACACAGCATTGCAATGATGAAAGGAAGCCTTATATTTCTGTATGTGTGAAGAGAAGGAATTTGGTAAAAATTGGTAAAATACTTAACTGAAATCACATTTCTAAGTTTTACTTTAGATGATTTGAATTAGGTGGCACAGTGGTAAGGAGACCTGGGTTTGCTTCCCGGGTCCTCCCTGCGTGGAGTTTGCATGTTCTCCCCGTGTCTGCGTGGGTTTCCTCCCACAGTCTAAAGACATGCAGGTTAGGTGCATTGGCGATTCTAAATTGTGCTTGGTGTGTTTGTGTGTGTGTGTGAGTGCGCCCTGCGGTGGGCTGGCGCCCTGTCCAGGGTTTGTTTCCTGCCTTGCGCCCTGTGTTGCCTGGGATTGGCTCCTGCGGACCCCCGTGACCATGTAGTTAGGATATAGCGGGTTGGATAATGGATGGGATGGATGATTTGAATTAATGGCATTGGAGCAAATGGATGAGCTCAACAATCAGACCTTGAGCATTGCAATAATCCATTCTGCATGAAATACAAATGAACGGCCTTTAGATCCTACACTTTAGGAAACCCGAACATTACCATACCAAACTACTCAAGCCAACAAATAATAATGACATAACAGGTTCAACCATTTACTTCAAAATCAATACGGGAATAAACAAATGGAATATTGTGTCACACACGTGTGCTTGGGAGGCAGTCAAAGGGCTCAAGTCGGGGTGTTGAAAAGCTGGACGGAGGGTTGGCGGTGAGTATTAATACCTCTTCTTTGCACTCCAGTGTGGTGCGGAGGTGTCACCCACTGCACTTGAATACCAATCAGAGTGGTTCATTGTGTGGTGGGTGCGGCAACATGCTGTAATCAGTGCATGATCCCAACTTCCTCCTGCTCCTTCTCTCCCACAGACCTGCAGAAGAGAACAGCAACCGATTACATCACTTCACCTCTGTTCCTCACCTCACTTCCAGCACCCACTGATGACCTCATTCCACTTCCTGTCCTGCAAGCACGCCCATCCTGTCCTCCCACTATAAAAGCAGTCGATTATCATAATCCTCCAGTCGACAAAAGTTGTATTGACTCAGTCTAAAGTGACTACCCTTTTTCCTCAAATTTTCACATCACAAAATGCAAAGTGGATAACCAATTCTTTTTGGTTGTGTCTTTCTAGAATTGTAATTACAAAGAAAAAAAGAGAGAAAACAAAATGCAACCCCCAAAAGAAAGAAAAAAAGAAAAGTGACACAAGCAAATCACAAACAAAAAAAAAACAAAAACTTTTTAAATATATGTTGGAGGCACACAGAATGGACAGGCATCCCGGGAGGAAATCAGAAAGGTGCCCTGGCCAAGAGAGGGAAGGATGGTGCAACCCGGACAAAACCATCCTAAGGCAGCGTTTCTCAACCTCTAAGTATTTGCGACCCGAGTTTTCATAACAGTTTTAATCGCGCCCCCCCTGACATTTTTTTGAAATGTAGATGCATATTTTATTATACCTACTTAACTTTTATCGACATTTATCTAACTCTATATTTATTGAATGTAGTTGAATTTCATTTGTTTTGGTTTGAACAGATGTTTTTTTCACATTTTTGATTCTTGTTTTCTTTATTTCACATCTTCGCGCCCCCCTTTTTGTTACTTCACGCCCCCCTAGGGGGGCCCACCCCACAGGTTGAGAACCACTCTCCTAAGGGATGGGTGGACATCCCAGCTTAAGATGATTCCCTATATGGGCGGGAACCCCCAAACAAGTGGACAGGCGTCCCAACAAGATGTGTACCTAATATCTTCTCTAGCCAGGAGAAAAGAAGAAGACAGGGAAGGACTGTTGCAGGGGGGAATTTAATTTCCCCCAAACATTAGATGGCAGCAGCCCTCCATATTGGCGCCCATTTGGGAAGCAGCATGCTGGGACTTGTAGTCCAGCACCACAGCCCTGCTGGGGTCTGTAGGCGCCAAAAGGGCACACTGCAGAGAGATGTGCTCCCCAATTTCCCACCTGGAAATGCTTCCATCAGCCAATGGCCCCGACACTGGAAGTACTCCTGGGTCCTCGATGAAAGAGACTGCACTCCCTTGTCCAGGTAAGTCAGAGCTGGGAGGAAGGAAGACAACACTCAACTGGAGGATGGCAGTGTAGTGGTGAGAGGAGAGAGTACTGTGACGAGAGAGAGAGAAAAAACCTGTGTTTGTGATGTTACTATTTGTGGAGGTACTGTGTGTAATAAACACCCCCTTTATTTGAACTTGGGACTGTGATCGTGTTTGGGGTATAACATATTACATATAATAGAACAATTAACAGTGAGAGTCAAGTACAGGCCCAGCATGTTTATTTTAAGGTAATATTAATGAACCCGTTCCATGTTGGATATATCCTTTCAAAAGAAAACGTGAGCCTCTCTAATTTGAGATAAAGCAGAACGTTGCTTACTCACCAGGCTATAGAAGGATGGTTGGGATTCTTCTATTTGCCCAATATGCGTGTTATCAGTTATTAGTCGTCTATCAAAATCAATTTCTCTCTATCGGAGAGTACACCTATAGAGGAATACTTCAGACCAAACAAAATCTTATAAATAGTAAAACGCTAAGGATTGTGTGCTCAGTCCCTCGGAGCAATCTGATTGGTCAGTTTGGCTTTGGTGACGCCACAAAAGAGTAAATGTGAGGCACACGAGGAGGAGTAAAGGTGCACACTGAGAGAGTCGCCTTCAATTACAGCAAGTATAAAACCGGACCGGACGTGAGAAAGGCCCGTCAAAAATAATGAAAGAGAATGAGACTCAGAATTCACAGGAATGCACTCAAGCGACGGAGTGTTGGATAAGAGGCATTTAGACACGCAATTATAGACCAAAGGTACTGAAGATACACCGAGGGGAAGAGATAGCAAATATTTTTAATTATTCTATTACCTGTCTGCAACAGGCACGTAGCTACAAAATAAATAAAAGTACAGTACCATGAATAAAAAAAGAGCATGAAATGTAAGCGTAAATGAATTAATGATGATTTATTTATTACATTTTGTACATGATATGTCTTCAAACACAACAAAGTACGACTTGAATTGAGAACGGTCAGTTTCACTCGTCAAAGCAGAGATGGCGGGCTCTAGTGAGTGTTGTGTTTTAATTGGTTGTTGGTACACCGGACATAAACCTTCAGCCATCAAATAACGAATTCACAGCGGACACCTCTCATGCAGGCTCCTAATGATGCATTTGGAGTTTAGAGCATTAAAGTGGCCGCTTCACGCAGAAATTCTGGGCAACTTTTTCTTGCATTAGCAATCAAAGTGCAGACATGAAATTTTGAGCGTGCGCACGAGCCACAGGATTCCCAAGCGCATACACTCACTCTGCGGATGATTCACTAAAAAACAGCACTCTCTTTTGACGAATGAAAGTGACAGTTCTGTATTTCATGTTGCGTTTGGAGGAATATTACAAAAAAAATGTAATAAAGAAATCAAAAAGAAATACATTCTCTGTGGTGGGCTGGCGTCCTGCCTTGTGCCCTGTGTTGACTGGGATTGGCTCCAGCAGACCCCCGTGACCCTGTGTTAGGATAAAGCAGTTTGGATAATGGATGGATGGATGGGAAATATATTTCGTAATACATTTATTTAACTACACTCGCATTTCATGCCTTTTCTTTATTTATCGTCACAGTATTTTTATATATTTACTTATTTATTTTTCTCAAAAATCTATCTTCATATACAATAAATATGGCTATTAATGGATTCTGTTCCTTCTCTATTCTTCTTTATATTCCTCTCCAGACTCCTCTTCTGCCCACAGGTGTTGCCCTCTTCCTCCCGACTCCTTTTATTTTAGACCCGGGTGGTCTTGTGGTGCCAGGGTATCGCTCTATGGATGTACTTCATGTCAATCAGAAGTTTGTTAAAGCAGGGAACGTAACTCCCAGTAGTGCCCTCTGGTGGCACCCACCGACCCCAACAGGGTTGCCTCACAACACTACAAGTCCCAGCAGGCCCTGTGGTTGTCCATGGGTGTACTTGCCTCCAGAGATGCTGCCATCTAGCGCCTTGGGGAGGCCTATATTTTTGGAACCAAACCTTCTTCCGTTGTTCAATCATATTGGCCTCCCTGCCCATTAAGAGAGAATATAACCAATCCTGGCCAGGATGCCTGTCCCTGTTTGTGTTCCTTCACAGCTGTCCATATAAAGATCTGTAGGTGTCTTAATCGCTAGCATTTTCTATAAGTTAAATAAGGTGGAAAAGGGTGATTACTGTGTATAGAAGATAAGAGCCTCTCAACCTGGAAGTGTGTCCTGCATTGATTCCCTTTCTTGAGTAATTTGTGGATGACTGGATTGTTGGTAAATTAATGATAGTATCAGCTGGGGCACATCAGAGCATTGCGTACAAGGAAGATCGACATATTTCTAAAGGCGATAGCCAAAGCTTTAATCTCTTTCAGATGTTTCACCAACATTTAAAGTAAATTCAGTAAATGGAAAGTTCAAACATTTTGAAATGCATCATCACTTTGCCTTACTGTTTTCTGAATTCAAAGACAAATAATTTTATTAATTTTCTCATTGTCCATAAACAGGTAGTCAGTCAGTCATTATCTAACCCACTATATCCTAACACAGGGTCACGGGGCTCTGCTGGAGCCAATCCAAGTCAACACAGGGCGCAAGGCAGGAATAAATCCCAGACAGGGTGCCAGCCCACCGCAGGGGACACGCACACACCAAGCACACACTAGTGACAATTTAGGATCGCCAATGCACCTAACCTGCATGTCTTTGGACGGTGTGAGGAAACCCAGGTCTCCTAATTGCGCCACCGTGCCACCCTTAAACAGGTAATGAATCCATTAAAACAGTATTGTAACGTCCTTGAAATGCAATCATTCTGAATGTCCATTCTGATGCACATGACTGAAAAGCAGCTCCTGAGAGTATTGAAGATGGGGTGCACAGATACAGCACCTCACAAAGGACCCTTTGAATGCGTCTCCCCACTGCTAAACTCCACTGGCTTTCGTGTGAGGTCACAGGTGAGCTTCAGGTGTGGACCCTGGCCTTGTGTGGGCTCGACAGAGTCAGGGGAAAGGGTGGCACATGGGTTACTTCTGACCCTGGGTGGGTGGTGTGAGGTGGGCCTGGCAGTATATATGTGAGGGTACAGGGGACAAAGCACTCTGAGCCACAGAAGAACTGAGCAGAGTTGAGCAGAAGCCGATGGAGGAGGTCTGACCTTTTAAGGGGCAGCTACCACCAGCATCACTCAGAGTGGTCAGTCCATTCTCCCATCTCTCACACCCCTCATTCATTGCAGCAGACTCATCAAAGACAAGGGCTAAACTTCTTTATAATGATTTCAATATTGTTACAAATGCACATTTACAAAAATCAAAAAGCCATTTGTAGTTTTGACTTCCCCATTATGTTAGAAGGGCAAATATGATTAAAACAATACATCATCATCATTGTGACAATGGATCCATTGGGATCTTAAAGATCGGTGTATTTCTGAATTCATCCTTTGCTTGCTCAACATCAAGTTCTGGATCTCTGTTTTGTGTGCCCCTGCTGTATTACATCAGCAATTTAACATAAACATTTAGTTTTGCTCATTTACTGTATATGAACCTAACAAAATAAACATAAAATAGCTGTGCTACCCGTCTAAGACAGATTGAAATCTTAGTAATCAACACAGACCTCAGTGTTAACATTTTCAGGGCACCATATGCAATGCATATGTCTCTGTTATAGGCCATTTGATATAGGATTCATAAAAGTAACACTGCTTTTGTGATGCGCCATCTGTTGGAATGAAACATGAAAAGCATATGTCTCTGTTATATGCCGTTTGACATAATATGTTTGTTATGTGCCATCTGTTGGAATGAAACATGCAATACATATTTCTTATTTATATGCCTTTTGCTATAAAATTCATAAAAGAAGTGTTAACGTGCCATCTGTTGGAATGACAAATACAACACAATTTTCTCTGTTATATGTCATTTGGTATGGGATTTATAAAAGCAGTGTTAATTTTTGTTTCATTCCATCTGTTGGAATGAAACATGCAATGTATACACAATACTATTTATTTGTGTAAAGCCCAAAATCACACAAGAAGTGCCGCAATGGGCTTTAACAGGCCCTGCCTTTTGACAGCCCCCCAGCCTTGACTCTCTAAGAAGATTTCCCAAAATGAAAAAACCTTGTAGGAAAAAAAAAATGGACGTAACCTTAGGAAAGGCAGTTTCCAGGTAGGCTGGGTGTAGTGGGTGTCAAAGAAAGGGGGTAAATATGATATAACACACAGAACAGAACACAAGTAATCCTCAATACAATGTAATAGTGCAATAGAAATGTTACAAGTACAGAGCAGAATTCAACAGTAGATGATATCACATGATAGGATTTGGATTTGTTCAGAGTCCTGGAGACCTCGGCCATCAAGCTGCCTCTCCCTATTGGCCACTCCACAGCTGAGTTAGTGTTGTCTGTGTTGTGAGCCATTTGATATGAGATTAATAAAGGCAGTGTTAATTTTTGTGATGTGCCTCCTGTTGGAATGAAACCTGCAATGCATATGTCTCTGTTATATGCCATTTGATAATGGATTTGTAAAGCAGTGTTAATGTTTGTGATGTGCCATCTGTTGGAATGAAACATATAATGCATATGTCTCAGTTATATGCCAATTGATAATGGATTTGTAAAGCAGTGTTAATGTTTGTGATGTGCCATCTGTTGGAATGAAACATATAATGCATATGTCTCAGTTATATGCCAATTGATAATGGATTTGTAAGGCAGTGTTAATGTTTGTGATGTGCCTTCTGTTGGAATGACAGAGACATAGCCACCAGACAGACACACAAACTCTTATCTTTCTATTACGGTGGATGCTATTCCAGCTATTCTGTTATCTAGTCTAATGAATAATTGGAAATGCTTCTGTAAGACTATATGTATAGTGCCTATAGAAAGTGTTCAGCCTCTTTGGAGTTGTCACATTTTATTACTATACATCATTGAATCCCAATGGATTTGCTTTTTTGACACTGATCAATAGAAAAAGACTCTCTCATGTTAAAATGGAAAGAGATCTCTGCAAAAATGTTCTGAATTAATTACAAATATAAAACACAAAATAAGTGATCACATAAGTGTTCACGTCTTTTAATCTGACACACCAAGTTTCAGTTGATTGTAGTATAAATGCCCCTGTAACTGGAAGGTCCAACCTGTGGTGCATCAGTATGGTGGCATAACCTACACAATGATGAGAAAAGAAAACTCCAAGCAACTCCGTGAAAAGCACACGTCAGAGGATGGAGACAAGAAAATATCCAAGTCATTGAATATATACTTAAATCAGTCATGAAGTAATGGAAAGAGTATGGCATTACGGAGAAATCTCATAGAGGAGTCCATCCACAAAATCTGAGTTACTGGGCGAGAAGAAGACAAGTGAGGAGGGCACCAAGAGATCTGAGACTCTGAAGGAGTTACAAGCTACAGTGCGTGACATTAGACAGACTGTGCAGACGGCCAGTGTTGCCAATGATGAGTGCCGCTGCCGCTCAACTTCTTAGCTCTTTGTCCGATAAGCAAACTGCAGTGGGTCCAGGTGGTCTACCACGAGAGGACTTATGTAGTCCAGGACCAGCCTCTTAAAGGTTTATGTTTAGTCCACATATAATAATAATAATAATAATAATAATAATAACAACACAACAGCTTTCCCGTGCTCAAGGGAACCTTATGAATCTTTTCACAGCCCAAAGAACCAACTTCATATGCAAAGAATCCTTCACAGTATAAAAAGGTTGTTGGTCAAGCAGTGGCTCAAACAGGTTAGCCATACAACCAGTAAATTTCCAGTAACTTTAAGAAAGTATCTGCAACACTGCACAAGAGACAAATCTACATAATTAAAATGTCTGAGGAAGTGAATGGAGGTGTGGTATGGAATAATCACAGTTTAATACACAAGGCTCGTAAATATATTTAGAAAATAGCTGGATGTGGTCGTAAGTTATGAGACCTTTAACAAAACATTGCACAAGCCAAAAAGCAATGCCATGACTACATGACACCTGTAGCTTTAGTGCTCAGTTAAATAACAACCTCGAAAAGGAATTTGAGTGACCACCCGGTCCTGCACAGCAGTACCCAACAAGCAATTAGATCATGTCAGCCAAGAGCTGGATGGAATTCAGACATTTAATATTTCTGACAAATTATTCCAAGAAAACCAATTCGAATAAAATCATAATTTAAATGGCGGTGGATTTGACATCCCGTTCATGATATGACTGCTGCTGAGCTAGCAGAGTGACATTACGTAAAAGCATAGACAGCTTTAAAGTTTCAGGTTCACTTCATAAATGAAAGCAATTCCACTGCAATTATATTCAAATGTTCAGGTTCTTATAATTATGTGTTAAGCTATTAGGTATTTGATTTTTTTGTAATTAGATATTAAGCACCTGTTACATGGAGTGCAATTACTCAGTAAGCATAACGGAATTAAATTTTAATTAAAATATGCTTGTTGATAAACTGTATATGTAAAGTTTCTAAAAGAAATACAAATTAATTTTCAGTGGTATGAAATGATAAGTGTACACTACTGTACTGCCTCTACTGGGATCCCAATCCTAATTGTTTTTTGTTTTTTTTCCAAAAGTTTGAGAATGCAGACTGTTTGATGAATGTTTAAGTATCTTTTGTTTCCAAAGATCTATTATACTGTTTTATTATGAAACATAAAAACTAGCTATTTATCGTAATGCTTCATTGCTACGTCACACAAAATAACATTCTCAGACCAGCTTGCTGCCACCTCACTGATCCAGCATGCTGGCTTTTGAATACATTTTAGCAAGAGTTCCTCAAGTGGCTGGGGTTATTGTGCTTGGGGGGACTGGGTGGTCTCATGGTCTGGAATCCCTGCAGATTTTATTTTTTCTCTCCAGCCGCCTGGAGTTTTTTTTTGTTTGTTTTTTCTGTCCTCCCTGGCCATCGGACCTTACTCTTATTCTATGTTAATTAGTGTTATCTTAATTCTTACTTTGTATTTTCTTCATCGTGTAAAGCACTTTGAGCTACATTATCTGTATGAAAATGTGCTATACTGTATAAATAAATGTTGTTGTTGTAGATAGATAGATAGATAGATAGATAGATAGAAAGGAAAGGTGGCATATGATAGATAGATAGATAGATAGATAGATAGATAGATAGATAGATAGAAAGAAAGGAAAGGTGGCATATCAATCAATCAATCAATCAACATTTATTTATATAGCACATATTCATACAAAAAAATGTAGCTCAAAGTGCTTTACAAAATGAATAGAAAAATAGAAGACACAATAAAAATAAACATAAGTCAACATTAATTAACATAGAATAAGAGTAAGGTCCGATGGCCAGGGTGGACAGAAAAACAAAAAAACGCCAAAAGCTGGAGAAAAAAATAAAATCTGTAGGGGTTCCAGACCAAGAGACCGCCCAGTCCCCTCTGGGCATTCTACCTAACATAAATCATCATATTTTCATGGAAGGACCTGATGATGATGGTCACGTAGACTTCTGGCTTTCAGTCCATCATTGTTGGAGCATCATGATGCTTTGAGTAGGTGGTGGTGGCGCAGGCCGCCACCACAAAGAAACCGGAAAAAGAAACAGAAGAGAGAGTAGGGGTCAGTACGGATTTTAGAGCCACCATGAATAGTTATTATGAAGAATTGAACATACAGAGTATCAGGATTATGTTAAAGTGAAGTTATAAAAAGGCCATGTTAAAGTAATGTGTTTTCAGCAGTGTTTTAAATTGCTCCACTGTATTTGCCTGGCGAATTCCTATCGGAATATGATAGATAGATAGATAGATAGATAGATCACCACCTACTCAAAGCTTCATGATGCTCCAACAATGATGGACGGATTAAAAGGCAGAAGTCTACGTGACCATCATCATCATCAAGTCCTTCCGTGAGAACCCTAAATCCAAAGAGGACTGTTTCATTTATGTTAGGTAGAATGTCCAGAGGACTGGGTGGTCTCATGGTCTGGAATCCCTACAGATTTTATTTTTTCTCCAGCCGTCTGGAGTTTTTTTGTTTTTTCTGTCCCCTGGCCATTGAACCTTACTCTTATTCGATGTTAATTAATGTTGATTTATTTTGTTTTCTTATTGTGTCTTTCATTTTTCTATTCTTTAATATGTAAAGCACTTTGAGCTACTGTTTGTATGAAAATGTGCTATATAAATAAATGTTGTTGTTGTTGTTGCTTCAGAAGTCTCAAGTCCATAACAATGTGGAGTTTGCATATTCTCCCTGTGTCTGCATGGGTTTTCCTTTGGCTACTCCTGGTTTCCCCACACATTCCTCCAAAGACAGGCTGCTTAGATTGATAGCTGATTCCAAATTAGCCTTGTGTGAGTAGGCCACGTATAGGACTAGTGTCCTCTCCAGAGATGTCTCCTGGCTGGTCCTCACTGCTGCTGCTAAACAGGGCCTAGAACACAAGCCAATAATCGTGATCAAGATTTGAAACGGGAAAGTCAAAGCCAAGAATGTACATGCAAAGTGAGGCAAAACATCAGATTGTGATCAAAAGGATGGAAAAAAAGGAAGATCCACCTCCACTTAATTCTTTATTTACGAGCCTTATCTTCAATTTAAAAAGGCAGTCCCAAGAGGTTTGCTGTTTATTATGAGCACTGATTTGAATGGAAGTATGTATTTTAAAATAGATGCACGCGTTTTTCAACATTTGGAGCATATGTCTGGATAACAAGCATGTAGATTATACAACACAAGTAATGTTGAGATTTTCTTTTTTCATAGATGTTTTCATATCATTTGTACAGCATTAGTCTCCATTGACTTTTATATTATCATCAATTTTTTTATCTCCATTCTGCATAAAAACATGAGGTCAAAAACTTTTCTTAGCCATCACTACAAAGGTACATAGTTTAAGTAACATATTTTCATACCTTGAAGGCTCATCGAAGGTATGTGATACCACGCTGGTGCAAGAGGGGGTGCTATCTCTAACAGTATCATCTCTTTTCTATCCCCCAGCATCCAGAAGGTGCCCAAAAAGGGCAATTGACTACACCCATTCTGGATGGCACCCTATAAAACCCGGGTATCCCAGAAAGGAGGCGTCTCATTTGGATCTCGACTTCAGGAAGGACGAAGCTCCCAGATATAAACCCACTCTACTCTACTCTTCTTTAAATTTTGTTTTATTGCTTTGTGTTACGCCGTCAAGCTTGTAAAAAACAAACAGAGTAAAAGAGGTGACCCGGTTTACACCCCAACATTCCTTTCGGACTCCTCGTGTGTCTTTCTAGTACTTTTCCACAGTGTAAAAAATATCATTTTTGGGTGGAGTGTTCCTTTAAGTTTAACATGTCTTTATAAGGCTGAATTCCTTTTCATAACATTATGTTACAAGGATCTGGTAAATTTCAATTTACTGATAGCATGAAGGATGTGTTTGTTGGACCACTGAGAACTGTAAGAAAATGTAAGAAATTTGACAAACAAGAGGAGGCCTTTCAGTTCATCTGGAATGTTTGTTTAGATAATGGTTAAGCTGTCCTGATATCTCATCCAGATTCTTCTTAAAGGTTGTAAGTCTTTGACATTCAGCATTTCAGGCGATAGTATTAAACATTTCAAACGACTGAATTCTACACTTCATTTGTCCTTTCACTCATATAGAATACAAATAGTGCATAACATGTAGGAATAATTTACTTGTACAAGTCCATTTTTTTTACTCCATTATCTTGAAATCTTAAAACGTAGATGTGACGAGCAATTTGTAGACTCATGTAGAAGAACTTATTATTATTGCTTGAACTCACTTTAAAATTTAAATTTTTTCAACAAACGATGTTATTTAAGGCAAGGTAAGTAAACTTCACTGAAAAGTGATTTTTTTTCACTGCCTTATTCCTGATCCGGTCATGTGAGTCATGTGACTAAGTAGTGACCATTCATACCACACTTTCGGAAATCATAATTTCCTTAGCTCCACCCCCTTATAAGGAAAAATGTATTTCTCTCGCTTTTACTAAGGCTTACGTTTATAATGGCAGTGATACACATCAGGAGTTTATTGCTTTATGAACAACATGTGTGTTTACTCCTTTTCAATTTTAGTAATATTCAAATGAAAATTACACTTGAATGGAAACAAAAATGTTTACTGATAGATAGATAGATAGATAGATAGATAGATAGATAGATAGATAGATAGATAGATAGATAGATAGATATGAAAGGCACTGTATAATAGATAGATAGATAGAATGAAAGGCACAATATAATAGAAGATAGATAGATAGATAGATAGATACTTTATTAATCCCAAGGGGAAATTTACATAATCCAGCAGCAACATACTGATACAAAAAACAACATTAAATTAAAGAGTAATAAAAAATACAGGTCAAAACAGACAATAACTTTGTATAATGTTAATGTTTACCCCCCCGGGTGGAACTGAAGAGTCGCATAGTGTGGGGTCTCCTCAGTCTGTCAGTGGAGCAGGACGGTGACAGCAGTCTGTCGCTGAAGCTGCTCCTTTGCCTGGAGACTGTTTTTAAATATGTGGCAATTGTTACTTATCTGTTGTAAGATAAAACGCAGGAGATAAAGAGGTGCAGCATCTTAAAGACGAAACCCATATCTACTTTATATATATACAGTGAAAATAGTTTAACATGAAACTGAGGGGACTCAAATATTTTTTCATGTTAAAGGATATTACAAAAAAAAAAACATTCAGTATATTCAACAAAATTAAGTTTATTAGAGTACATTTTATTTACATAGATATGTATATATGCATGTATTTAATAAAAATCAATGAAACAAAAACATTCACAAGAACTTAATGAAATTTAATACAAAATTTTCAAGTAAGCGTCTCTAAATCCTCGTGCTTGGCCGTTCTCATCCGTTTTCACTCTGGCTCAGACTTACTCCGTTCAAACATGTCTTTTTTTAATTATTGTTGATAATGTACAGTTAGCAATATCAGAATCTTTACAGATTTGTTTTTGATCAACAGCCTTAAGAAGCTCCATCTTCATTTTAAGCGAAATAGCAGTTTGCTTTCCCCCTGAGCTCTTTGCCATTGTGCTCGTAAAAAAATTCTTCTAAAATAGAAAAAAAAAACCGCGAACCAAACTCACTGATTTTTACTCACATTGCGCTGTACTCGTCACCGAATTCCAAAGCCATCTGATGAGAGATGAGATGTTTTTGTGTGGCGTTTGTAGGGGTGGAGGGTGAAAGTAGCTTAGAAAAACAAAATTGGCTCGTGTCCCAGGCTATTCCGAGGGTATTTCAAAGCCAAGTTAGCCTCCTTTCTACGAAACATGTGAAAAAAACCTCTCTTTCATTTCACTTCACCTCTTAAATCTCTCGCTGGTGTTTTTTCCGTATTTTGTTCATTCCCAGAAGGGAAATCTTTTCATGTTAAGCGATTTTTGTTTCATGTTAAGAGAAAAAAATGCGTGAAAATACATAGTAGTTTGTCGGGACTGTTGTATTATTTCGTGTTAACTGATATTTCGTCTTAAGCGTTGTTGCGTTAAACGTATTTCACTGTATATAAAATCCTAAGCCTAAAAGTGCAATGGTGACGTTTTTAATGTCACGTTTTTTGTCATGCTTTAAATTGGGCTTATTTTAAAACCTACATATATATGTTTGGTATCATTCTTTTCAGAATTTATCAAAGTTTAATGTGATGTTGTTAGATTTTCAGATTCTTATTCTGTGTTTAAATTATAAACTAAAAAATACCAAGAACTCGCATCTCGCGAGATGAGACTTTGTGCCAAAAGATTTAACCGCACCCGGAGCCGGAAATAAATGACAAAGAGTAGGACAGCTGCTGTACAGGCTTTTAAATGTTTGAATCGCCGCACGAGATGCAGATCACACGGCACGACAGCAGGAGCAAGCCAGCAGCTGATGGAGCAAAGAGGAGGTAAAAAAAAAAACTATTTGTTTCCCATTGTATCACCATTTAAGAGGGGGTTTCAGAGGAGTGACCACGTCTCCTTGGGGTGCATTCAGACCCCCTCTTCACAACACAAGCAGCAGAGACGTGACGTGGCTGGTGCATAGCGCAGGCTGGGGGGGTTGGCCAGTGAATCGAGCTGGGGGTGAACACCCTAGTACCACATATTTTGACAAAACAAACACAAAAACTATAAAAATAAACTCAACAACTTTCCAGACACAAGTCATTGGTTAGACTAACTCAAGATGCCGTTGGAACCCCTTAAAATAACAACAACAACAACATCATGTAGTTCAAAGTGCTTTACATGATGAAGAAAGAAAAAATATAAAAATAAGATTAGGGAATACTAAGTAACAAAGAATAAAGTAAGGTCTGATGGCCAGGAGGACAGAAAAAAAAACAAAACTCCAGAGGGCTGAGGAAATAAAACAAAATCTGCAGGGGTTCCAAGGCCATGAGACCACCCAGCACGCACTGAGCATTCTACCTAACATAAATGATCTCAATCAGTCCTCATGGTTTTCACGCTTCAAATGGAAGAATTAGACAATGATGGTCACGTGGACATCTGGCCTTTGATCCATCAATGTAGGTACAGCATGGTGCCCTGATCAGGTGGTGTAGCTGCAGATCACCACCACAGCAAACCAGAAAAGAACAGCAGAAAAAGTAGGAGTTAATAGGGATTGCAGAGCCATGAAAAAAAAAGATAATTCGATGCACATACCGAATATCAGGGTTACACTAAAATGAAGCTATGAGAAAGCCATGTTCAAATAGTGAGTTTTTAGCAGTTTTTTAAAGAGCTCCACCGTACTAGCCTGGTGAATTTCTATCGGTCAGCTATTCTAAATTTGAGGTGCATAACAGCAGAAGGCCGCCTCACCACTTCTTTGAAGTTCAGCTCTTGGAATTCTAAGCTGACTCTTATTTAAAGATCTAAGGTTACGATTTGGAGTGTAAGGTGACAGGCATTCAGAGATATAGGATGGAGCAGATGATTGAAGGCTTTGTAAACCATAAGCAGTATTTTAAAGTCAATTCTAAATGGCACAGGTAACCAGTGTAGTGACGTCAGAACTGGGATGATGTGCTCAGATTTTCTTTTAGTTAAGATCCTGCCAGCTGAATTCTGCACTCATTGCAATCGATGGTAACCATTGCAGTGACACCAAAACTGGAGAAATGTGCTTGGATTTTCTTTTCCTAGTTAGGATTCTAGCAGCTCCATTCTGCACTTGTTGCAATCGATTGATGTCATTTTAGGTAGTCCTGAGAGGAGTGCATTACTGTAATCTAGTCGACTAAAAACAAAAGCGTGAACTAATTTTTCAGCATCTTGCAAAGTTATAAGGGATCTAACTTTTGCTATATTTCTTAAGTGAAAAAATGCTGTCCAGGGGCCTCATGTATAAACGGTGCGTACGCACAGAAATGTTGCGTAAGAACTTTTCCACGTTCAAATCGCGATGTATAAAACCTACACTTGGCGTAAAGCCACGCACTTTCCCACGGTACCTCATGCCTTGTCGTACGCAAGTTCTCTGCTCGGTTTTGCAAACTGGCGGCACCCAGCGTCAAAGCAGTGCTACTGTTCCTGTGTGGTTACTCCTTATTTTCATGACGCGGCTTTATAAATTAACTGAAACTAACCGCATATTTTTATTATTGTAACGCATCTGATTGTAATTAACTTGTAACAATATAATGGTCCAGGGAACAGCCATAGTATTCCAAATACCATAACTGCTTTAGCATTGTTACTCTCACTGCACCTTCCTCTTCTTCTTATTTTTCTTCTTCTTCTTTCAGCTCCTCCCATTAGGAGTTGCCACAGCGGATCATCTTTTTCCATATTACTCTCACTGCACGATTCGGAGTATTTATATCACTGTATCTGAGTGTGAATCACAGCAGCAGCTGATCGGAAAGAGAATTATCGGTATACAGCATCAAGGACACGCTGTCTCAGCCACGGCAAAACGTTTTAAAGCCTTTCCTGTACAGACCTCGCGGTTCAGAAACAGTTTAATCCCAAGAACTTTAAATGCACTCAATCAATTGCTCCTTGTAGAACGGTTTGTACTTATAAGTACAATCACCTCACTGTAAACTTGCACTACAGTTATAATATCTCACAACCTGAGCCACTTTATAAAGTGCGTATTTACATATGATGACGATATCATTTTTAAGATGAAATGCAGCAAAATATGTTTGTTAAATTATACACATAAAACTTTAACTTCATTTAAATAATCTATATTCTTCACTCGGAGTGTCGTGAAGGATAGAATAATTAAACATGTAATACGAAGATATTTCAATGTTCCTTAAACGTTTTGAAGAATCGGCGCTAAGCTTACAGATGGCTTAACGTCTATTACAGAGCTGATTGTAGGCCTATGGCGATCGGTTACTTGGGGAAAGAAAAGCAAGGACTCTTGGGGCGGCCAATATATATTGAATATAACACAGAAAGAGAAAATAACAACACAGCTAAAAACGCAGCGACAAATTTTGGTAAAAGTTAAATGCTTGTGTCATGAGCACGAGGCGGCTATGCAGTGTCTGCAACGGACGAGGCCATCCACCGTGCATAAGCTACCTTACTGACATTGGCGGGCGAAGGAGCCACCGATTCTTCCTCTGCCCAGGGTCACCACAAGCCTAGAGCCGCCCCTGAGTACTGCTGCAATAAATAATTTCATCGAAGTGAAACACATGTTTAATAACGTGCTTTAACTCCTATCATCATGAAAATGACATCACGTATACATCTCAGTATTTTAGTTGTTCAGAGAGCTGTAATATCACGAATGTCATGGATTCTGTGTCCAGTTGGAGGAAGAGAGCCAGTTTAAGAAACAAGTAGTTATTCACACACATAGAGCACATAGAAGATCAAATACAAAACAAAGCATTTAACGTGCTACTTTAATTACGATGTGATTTGAGAAACTGGTTAATTAAACGATTTTAAGGTGAAGTTTATGATGTTCTACTTTAATGACAAAATAAACTACGTGATTAAAGTGGAAATGTCGAGATTGAAGTTGACATTTCGTGCTTTTTCCCCACCGTGTGCCTTTTTCTCTTTACCCTAATAAGCTTTCATATGACACTCAGACAGTGGGCTTACAACTCGGCTTTTCACGGCGACTTTGATATGTGACTTCTTTTTTATTTCCGGCACCGTGCGATTTTGTGAATGTGAGCTTTCAAGTTTCTCCAACACGCTATGTCACTCGATCAACTTCCTTTTGTTGATTATACCACGGTTTATTTGAACAAATAGTATGTTTTTCCTTTGCCTCCACTTGGTATTCGCTGAAATTCTTATATTTTCCCCGTGCTTTTCCTATTGTTTTTTCACAGAAGGCTGCGCTTAAGGGCGATTTATATTGATTTGCATATTCAAAGAGGCGTAATTCTGGGAGGATTTGGGGCGTTACATAATGCGCGTGCACGAGCGTTAGTTTTCACGCTGATCGGGATTTATGTAGCGAAAGAACGTGGAAGTTGGAGTACGCACAGATTCCTGCATCTGGATTTTTCTGTGCGTAAGCACATTTCCGCTTTTGTGCTTACGCCATGTTATAGTGCGAGTTCTACGCACGGCGTTATCCATGAGGCCCCTGGTGATCTGATTAATATGTCATTTAAAATTGAGGTCAGAGTCAATAATTACCCCTAAATTCTTTACCTCTGTCTTGACTTTTAAGCCTAATGGATCAAGTTTATTTCTAATACCCTCACTATATCCTTTTTTGCCAAGCACTAAGATAGCGCTAGCTATTGTCACACGATCAGTGTCCGTTTGTTGTCGCTGGATGACGTTTTGCTCTCTCTCACTTGCCTTTGCTTTTCTGGCACGTTTGACAACTGATTGCCAACGCTGATTATCCTCTTCCTCAGTCTCATTTGCTTTTGCGATTCTGTTTTGCTCAGTGTCGGGATGTCTTCATTGTATGGTCTGTTTTTTGCTCTCACTTGCTCGAGAAATTCTGTTTGGCTCTGCATCAGGCTGTTGTAAATAGAGTGCGCTCATCATAGTTTTCATCCTCTTTCTCTGTACGTTTACCATTCATTTGCACAGAGGTTGATGCGCCTGCTGCTTCCTGAGCATCTCTTCTTTTCTTCACTCTAGCGGCCCGTTTCTTCTCTTCTTTCGTAGGCATCTTTACACGTTAAAACTGATTAAGTCAGTTTCCCGTATGCATGCGCCACATGGCCGCCCTGCTGCCCACTGCCGAGAGTTGACTCTACAATAAAATAAAATAAAAATAAAAACAGGAATAATTCCAAAACTCTTTGCTTTTAATATAAAGCTGTAGTGCAGAGTTCCAGCATAGTATATATGTACCAAGTTTCAGGTCAATAGGTCAAACGGTTTGCAAGCTACAGGTGATTTTTAAAATCCTGGACAGACAAACAGACAGCCACAGTAGCGTATTATTTAAGATGTTCATAAGTTTAGATAAAACAAGCAATGTGAAAAGCAATTATGCAAAAAAAATCCTTTTGATCAACGAAGTACATCTTTCAGTTAAATAACTTATCACAGCTCTCCTTCACTAGTGTGGCCACTAGGGGGAGTACAAGCACCGCAAGCCTCCAGACACAATTGCACCATAACAGTCCCAGTTCAATTAAAGTGCTTTAAATTTAAACAACACCTTCAGCACAACTCCTCCTCTTCTTTCTCTAGAGCTGCACGTCCAATTCCAACTCATTCTAAGTTGCTTGGCGAGCTCGCCTTTAACTCCAGACCTGAGAGTACTTCCAGTGCATTATCCAGGTCACTTCTAGGTCAGGCAGTAGCCCAACGGTCCTTGTGCTGTCAGTATCCAACAGCTCCCCCTGCCACCCCCAACAGATCATCCAGCAGGGCTCACATGCTGCCCTGTGGGCATGGATACTGGGGTTTTGTCAGACGGGATGCTGCCACCCAGTGTTCGGAGGAGCATTCTGCCCATAGTCACAACATTCCAGGTACCCAAGACCAATTAGTTTGTCCTTCCAAGGTCACTGAGACGCCAACCCTGGTGTAGCTGCTGCCACAACATCTTCTTGTGGCCATGCCTGGCAAACTCAAACTCTGGTTCATTGTTTCATAATGTCTTGTATTAAATACTGTAATTCCCTCTTCATTGGCCTCCCTACAAAATCCATACAGAAGCTACAGAACTCCGCAGCCACACAAAGCGTTCTGCTCACGTCTCCACTGTTCTCTCACAGCTTCACTGGTTACCGGTTCCATCAAGGATTAAATTCAAGATTCTGCCTCTCCACTTCAAAGCCCTACATAACTTTGCCCATCTCTACCTCACTCAGCTCCTAGCTCCTTGCACTCCTTGTCGCACTCTTAGCTCCTTGCACTCCTCGTTGCTCTCTTAGCTCCTTACACACCTTATCACTCTCTTAGCTCCTTACACACCTTATCACTCTCTTAGCTCCTTGCACTCCTCGTCGCTCTCTTAGCTCCTTACACACCTTATCACTCTCTTAGCTCCTTGCACTCCTCGTTGCTCTCTTAGCTCCTTACACACCTTATCACTCTATTAGCTCCTTGCACACCTTATCACTCTTTTAGCTCCTTGCGCTCCTCGTTGCTCTCTTAGCTCCTTACACACCTTATCACTCTCTTAGCTCCTTGTGCTCCTCGTCGCTCTCTTAGCTCCTTGCGCTCCTCGTCACTCTCTTAGCTCCTTGCACTCCTTATCACTCTATTAGCTCCTTGCGCTCCTCGTCGCTCTCTTAGCTCCTTACACACCTTGTCGCTCTCTTAGCTCCTTGTGCTCCTCGTCGCTCTCTTAGCTCCTTGCGCTCCTCGTCACTCTCTTAGCTCCTTACACACCTTATCACTCTCTTAGCTCCTTGCACTCCTCGTCGCTCTCTTAGCTCCTTGCACTTCTTGTCGCACTCTCAGGTCCTCACTTAGTAATCTCCTTACTGTCCCCCACACCAGACTCTCCACCCCAGCAGGCAGGTCCTTCAGTGTTATGGCCCCTCAACTCTGAAACTCTCTCCCTCAGTGTCTCTGAATTTGCTCCTCTTTCTCCACCTTTAAATCTCAACTCAAAATTTTCCTCTTTGACGAACTTTTGTCTTCTGTGTGATTTTTTTTTCCCCCCATCTATATGTAAAGCGACCTTGGGTTTGTGAAAGGCGCTCTATAAATGCAACTTATTATTATTATTATTATTATTATTATTGTTATGGCAGGGGAATATCACCGCTCCCCAGTTGTCCTTCCTTTCCTATGGCCTCCTGGCCAGGTAAGAGAGCAGGATCCATCCCAGCAGGGATGCCAGTTGGTCCCTCACACTAAATAAAGGACATTATTAATGTGTTTTGGTGGATCAAAGCGGATTTGTACTTTGTGGTCCTTCTCTTTTTTTGTCCCTTATTTCTTTCCTAATATTTTCTTGAAATCAATCCTTTATGAAGAACACACCCAGGTGAAAACTGAACCTTCTCAGCTGGTGATCGCTCTGTTATCTGTGCCTCATTGTTAATTGACAGCTGGTTATGAAACGAGGAGCAATTAAGCACAACGACTGCAATTGTTTATGAGGAAAAAGGAAGCAATTAAGGGTTTGGAACCTTAATAAACGAGGCAACTAAAATAAAGCACGCTCCACTAGCAGTAATAATTGGCTCCAAATTAAGAAATTGTTCAAAATAAAAACCTGCAGCCGACGCAGCCTTCCAGAAAATTAATTAATTTGACACCCCTGCCTTTGGATTATGCAAAAAATGTGCATTACAATATTCCAGCAAAAAAAGATGTCAGAGCTGGCGAGTGGTACTGTGTTGGACATCAGTGCCGGGGATTCATTTGGGCATCGCTCAGACTGCACACGAGCTGGCAGCTTTGGAGCTGGTCAGAGCACAACGCCTGCAGTGCAATCAATATGAACAGAGAGGAGAAAGATGGCATTCATGTTACTGCATATACAGATCGTTCATGAAAACTCCCCGCAGTACATAGTAAGCAGGCTATTCTTTATAACATTTGGCTGCTTTTATATTTTTATACGCAGATGTAATTTATGTGTCTCCACACTGCTGTATAATCAGTCATTTAGCATGGAGAGACGACTGTCAGCCGTAAATCGTTACAGATGTTCTGACGGAGCCTGTGGAGATATAAAGACAACGAATTGGCTCTTGTTTTGTCTCTGGCCACTTTTGTGACCCAGTGACTAAGACAGAATGAGAGGATGGGGAGCAGCGCTTCTTGCTTTTTCTCAAGCCACCACATGCTAGGTGAATGTAAAGAATAGGCAGAGAACGGCATGTGAAAAGAAAAGCACACCACCATGTACCGTGGCAATTTCAATTTTTGTTCTCTTTCAGGTTGGAGTAAAGTTAAATCCGCACAGGTTTAATCTGCGTAGGATCGGGTTCTGTAGTAATGTCAGTCATTTTCTAACCCGCTTTTGTCCTAAATTGGAACTTGAGGGGTGCTGAAGCCTATCCCAATCAGCATAGGGTGCAAGGCAAGAACAAACCCTGGACAGGGTGCAAACACAAATACACCCAATATAGACACCCCAACCACACACTAGGGCCAGTTTAGTAGCACCTATCCACCCAAACTGCATGTCTTTGGACTGTGGGAGGAAACCGGAGCCCCCAGAGGAAGCCCACACAGACATGGGGAGAACATACAAACACTACGCAGGAAGGACTTGGGATGGGAACCCTGGTGTCCTTACTGCAAGGCAGCATCGTTACCAGTGCACCACCATGCCACCCTTCTGTAGTCATGAATTTAGATAAAATTACTTAATTTCTGCCTAACAAGGCAGCGTGGGGGCACGGCAAGCAAGTTCTTGATCGCAAAAGCCCCACCAGTGATGTAACTATAATTTACGTAAAGACTGAAACATATGCAAAAGCGGTAAGTGTTATGAGACATATAACTTTAAAATTTATTGTGGAGGTAGGGAAAAGTCAAGCAAAATGACACCTTTTATTGGCTAACTAAAAAGATTACAATATGCAAGCTTTCGAGGCAACTCAGGTCCGTTTTTTGTAAGAAGGGGCCTGAGTTGCCTCGAAAGCTTGCATATTGTAATCTTTTTAGTTAGCCAATAAAAGGTGTCATTTTGCTTGACTTTTCACTACATTATTAATGGCTAACACGGTACAACACCCTAGTACTTCTTGTGGAGGTAATGTATTTGTTTCTAGGAAATTCATGTGTACATTTATGTGAAAAACTAAATACACCTCCTGAAACTGTTTATATAATACGTGGACATACCAAGATTTGATTTTCATTTAAACTGTACCTATAAGAAACAACAATGACCATTTATTTCTTGCATAGCCTAATATCACCCAAGGAATGCCTCAATGGGCTTTAACAGGCAATGTCTTTTGACAGCCAAACAGCCCCCCCCCCAGCCTTGACTACCCAAGAAGACAAGAAAAAAAAATCCCCAAAAAAACCTGGTAGGGAAAAAAATGGAAGAAATCTTAGAAAGGACAATTCAGAGAAAGACCCCTTTGCAAGTAGGTTGGATGTATAATGGGTCTCAAAAAATGAGGTAAATACAACACACAAACCAGAACACAAGTAGTCCTCTTCACAGAGGTCAATGGCCAGTCTATCATGGGCAAATCAGAAATACAACACAACAATACAAACGACTTTCTACTTGCACTGTACTTCTCATTAAGTGCAGGGGCAGAGCGACACGACAACTTGCCGGAGTGGTGGCTCCGAGGTTAGGCAAACCCGTAAATGCCGAAAGGGACTCTGCTCTGTTGGGCCCTTGAGCAAGGCCCTAAACCTACAATTGCTGAGTGCTTTGAGTAGTGAGAGAAGCGCTATATAAATGCAAAGAATGATTATTATTATTAAATCTCAAGGCAAAATGTAGAATAGATGATCTTCTTCTTCTTTCAGCTGACTCCGTACCACTCACTAAATGCAGAACAATCACATATGAGGATACAGATTTGTTCAAATACATCAAATATAAAGTGGAAAAGAATTAACATAAATGAAAAACAACAAGATCTGTCCATCAGTTAACTGTAGAACCACAGCCGGATTGTAGAAATTAGCACTGACAACCCAGACACAGTCAGAGTCTTGGACATCTCGGTCCACAAGCCGCCTCCCCCCATTGGATCATTCTACATCTGAGTCATTGCTGGGCCGGCCAATCAGATGAAAGGACCCTTCCACCTGATGATTCCAGTGCTCCTTTATCTGAGGTGACTTTTCCATAAGCAGGCAAACAACTTGGCAGTAGAGCAGCAGCACCAAGTGCCACATGAGGTTACCAAGAAGAGAAACAGAAACCTATAGACGTACAGTAGGTGATATAACAAATTTCACTTGACATTTAAATTTTGTAACCTATTGTATAATTTAATTAAATATAAAGGAAAATTTGACATAAGGAAAAATTAAAAACACCGCTATACTGTATTTATCACTACCTCAGATAATTCAAATTAGACTCGGATGCAAAAGATCAGTTAGAAATGATTAGAACATCATTAGAGAGGATCTTATCTGCACCTGACTTATTTAAAGCTCGGGCATTCAGATTGTTTTGCTCCTTGTTTTGTGTGGAGTGAACTGTGTATGTTATCACCAGGCTGAGATCAAAAGTACTCTCTGAGGCCTTCAGAAATAATGTTATAGATGTCTATGAGTCTGAGAAGGAATTCAAAAAGACCGCCAAACAATTGGAAATCAACCATTGTCTGGAAGACCATCTACAACTTGAGAAGGTTTCAAACAACTGCAATCTTGTCCAGGCCAGGCCACCCCAGCAAGTTCAGCCGAAGAGCAGGATGTAGGATTCTGAAAGAAATGTCTATGAATCCCAGAATTTCATCAGCAGACCTCCAGGTAGCTCTTGTCACTGTTGATGTCAAAGTACATGAGTCTACAATTAAAAAGATAATAACAACATTTATTTCTATTGCACATTTTCATACACAAATAATAGACACAAGAAAACAAATCAAATTAAATTAGGTAATAATAATGTATAAGTAACAAAAATAGAGGATTATATAAAAAAGATATACACTAATTAGTAGAAAAGTAGAGTCCTTATAAATAGTATCATATTCTTTTTTTTTATTTATTTATTTATTAATTTTATTACAATCAATACATAGCAATCAAGTTTTTACAAAAAAAAAAAGAATTATGCTAAGAACAGATCGATCCCCACCCTTGAGAGAGAGAGCAAGCCAAACGGTGTAAAATTTAAGGCTTTTAAAAATACCTAAATCAACAAATTCTCTGTGCTTTATAAAATCATTTCAAAATATTACTGATTAGATCCTGCCATGTTTTGAAAAAAGTCTGCACAGATCCTCTAACTGAGTATTTGATTTTTTCCAATTTTAAATAATATAACACATCAGTTTCCCACTGACTTAAAGAGGAGAGTTTGGGTTCTTCCAGTTTATCAGAATAAGTCTGCGTGCCAACAGTGTAGTGAATGCAATCACAGTTTGTTTGTCTTTCTCCACTTTAAGACCCTCTGGAAGAACCCCAAACACAGCTGTTAATGGGTTAGGAGGGATTGTGAGTCCAAGACTGTCTGAGAGGTAATTAAAAATTTTTGTCCAGAATAATGTTAATTTGGAGCAGGCCCAGAACATGTGACCTAGTGAGGCTGGGGCTTGGTTGCAACGTTCGCAGGTTGGATCATGCCCTGGAAACATTTTGAGAGTTTTAGTCGAGACAGATGTGCTCGATATATAATTTTGAGTTGTATAATTGTATGCTTTGCATATGGAGCTTGAGTGAATTCTCTGCATTGCTACTTTCCACTCCTTTTCTGATATATTAATTGAGAGGTCATTTTCCCAGTGTCCTCTTGGATCTTTGAAAGGAAGGGATTGTAAAAGGATTTTATATATTGTAGAGATGGAGTCTAACTCCTTGAAATTGAGCAATAATTTTTCCAGCGTGGATGAGGGTGCAAGATGAGGAAAATCTGGAAGGTTCTGTTTAACAAAGTTCCTGATTTGAAGATAGTGAAAGAAATTTGTAGCTGGAATGTTAAATTTGGAACGTAATTGTTCATAGGATGCAAAGACGTTGTCTATATAAAGGTCTCTAAGCAAGTTAATTCCAAATTTTTCCAGATATTAAAAACTGAATATGTTTGTGAGGGTTGAAAGAGGTGGTTCTTTTGCAGGGGTGCCACAGAAAGAAGCTTCTCCGTCTTAAAATGCTTTCTACATTGGTTCCAGATTCTAAGTGAGTGGAGCACAATTGGGTTATTAGTGTATTGCCGATAACGTGTGTTTATTGGAGCACAAAGCAAGGAATACAAAGAAGTACTGCAGGATTTTACTTCTATTGCGGTCCATGCCTGTGTATGTTCTTCTATTTGTGTCCAGGTTCTTATCGACTGTATATTTGCCGCCCAGTAATAAAACTGGAAGTTAGGTAGAGCCATGCCGCCTTCTGCCTTTTGTCTTTGTAGGGTCGCTCTTTTGATGCGTGGATGTTTAGAATTCCAAATAAATGAGGTTATTGTTGAATCTAATTGCTTAAAGAACGATTTATTAATGTATATTGGTATGTTTTGAAATAAAAAGGAGCTTAGGAAGAATATTCATCTTAACAGTGTTAATTCTTCCAGCTAGTGTGAGATGAAGGGTTGACCATCTATGCAAGTCTTGTTTAATTTTTTCCATACAGCACGAAATTTTTTGATAAAGAGCTTTATGTTTACTTGTGATGTTTACCCGAGGTATTTAAACTGTTCTGCAATGATAAAAGGAAGGGTGTCTAATCTAATATTATATGCTTGCGAATTCACCGGAAAGAGTACACTTTTATTCAGATTAATTCTGAGACCAGAGAGCTTTTGAAATTCTGTGAGTGCTGCTAAGACTGCAGGCACAGAATTTTCTGGGTCCGATATATACAGTACCATGTCATCTGCATATAATGAGATTTTCTGTTCCAGTCCTTCTCTGCTAATCCCCTTTATCTGATCAGTATTTCGACAATGTATTGCCAGTGGTTCAATGGCAATTGCAAACAGCAGTGGTGACAAAGGGCATCCTTGTCTTGTGCCACGTTCTAGTTTAAAGTAGTCTGAGCAAATGTTATTGATGCAAACTGAAGCTTCTGGGTTAGTATACAGTAATTTAATCCATGCACAAATGTTCGGGCCAAACCCAAACTTCTCCAAAATAGTAAAAAGGTATTTCCATTCAATCATGTCGAATGCTTTTTCTGCATCCAATGATAATAATATTTCTGGGGTGTTTGATTTAGTTGGTGAGTATATTACATTAAACAGGCGTCGAAGATTTGAAGATAAGTGTCGGCCCCTAATAAATCCAGTTTGGTCTTGTGATATTATTGAGGGAGCACTTTCTCCATCCTTCTAGCTATGATTTTAGAGAGTATTTTAACGTCGTTATTCAGAAGTGAAATTGGTCTGTATGATGCACATTGTAATAAGTCCTTATTTTGTTTTGGAAAGACAGTGATTAGTGCTTGGCGAAAGGTTTGTGGAAGAGATTGGTTATCTCTGGCTTCTGTAAATGTTGCTAATAGGAGGGAGCTAGCTGAGCGGAGAATTTCTTGTAAAACTCTGCAGGGTAGCCATCAGGGCCTGCTGCTTTTCCACCTTGGAGTGACTTTATAGCATCCAGTAATTCTGATAATGACAGAGGTTTATCGAGCTCCTCCACACTAATAGCGTCAATTTGTGGTATCTGTAATTTATCCAGAAATGCATTAGATTGTATATTGTCTTCTTTAAACTCAGTAGTATATAGGGATTTATAGTAGTCTCTAAAAGTGCACATTATATTTTTGTGTTCGATGATTTTATCTCCATTCGTGTTAGTAATTACGAGATTGCGTTGCACTTCTTGCTTGTGAATTTGTTGCTAAAAGCTTATTAGCTTTCTCTCCATGTTCATAATAATGATGTCTGGATTTGTAAATTAGTTGTTCGGTTTCTTTAGTTGTCAAGAGGTTTAATTCTGAATGTAGAGCCTGCCTCCTCTTATGTAGAGTCTCGCTTGGTAGTCTGGCATGTTCTTCATCTATTTTAGTAATTTCGCTTTTATCTCTGCTACTTTCTTCTTCGGATTTATTTCTGTGGGAAAGATATGAGATAATCTGTCCTCTTAAGAAGGCCTTAAGAGTTTCCCAGAGTGTTCCTGCAGAGATCTCAGGGGATGTATTTGTCTCTAGAAAGAATTCAATTTGTTTGGATATAAATTCAGTACAATTCTCGTCAGCTAATAGAAGCGGATTGAGACGCCATCTGCGGGTGAGTGTATGGGGCTTAGTAATTTCAGCTCCAAGATCATCGGAGCATGGTCTGAAATAACAATAGCATCGTATTTACAAGATTTAATCTTAGGCAAGAAGTTATTATCTATAAAGAAGTAATCAATCCTTGAGTAGCAATGATGTACTGGTGAGTAGAAAGAATATGTTCTTGAATTTGGGTTTAAAACCTCCAGGGATCTGATAAGTTGTGATCAGTTATAAACTTTGTAATTATCTTTGCGGTGTTAGTTGCGTTCCCCTGTGGAGGAAGTCTTATCTAAAAGTGGATTTAGAACACAATTAAAGTCCCCAGCCATTATAAGTTTATGAGTGTTCAGATTGGGAATGGATGCAAATAAATTTTGTATAAATTCCTTATCATCAACATTAGGTGCATAAACATTTATCAAAATCATTTTACAGTTAGATAAGTCTCCCATGACCATCACATATCTCCCTTCAGGATCCAATACTACATCTGATGCTACAAATGGTACTGTTCTATGTATGAGAATTCCCACCCCTCTAGTTTTCTTTGTAAAACTAGAATGGAACATTTGGCCAGTCCAGTCTTTTGCAGCCGGAACTGATCCTTACTTAGTAAGTGGGTTTCCTGTAAAAATACTATTTTAGCATTTAGACCTGTTAGGTGAGAAAGTACTTTCTTTCTCTTTAATTCGTGATTCAGGCCTTTAACATTCCAGCTTACGAAGTTAACTGTCCCATCATGGAGACACTGATTCTGAGTTTTTGGTGTCATATTATAGTCTTAACTGGAAGTGAAATAGTTTAGGTCTTAATTTCCTATTCCCCCAAGAGTTGTTGCCATGCAGCTTATTATTACGTTGATAGTTATAATTATAAAGATTGAGATGATAGATTAGATATAGATCAAGCCTGCTCTCTTTCTCTTCCCCCCTTAACCCCCCACCCTCCCTTTTTGCCTCCCCAGGTGAGGCTAAAACCCACTTCATGCAGTCCCAGTCCTCTGACATACCCAGAGACAGAGCACGTCCAAAGCACATCAAGCCCCCATGCAGTGGGCTTTAAGGTTAAAAGATAGAGATATCTGTTACCAATATAGTCTTTAAAAGAGGAAAAAAAAAAGAAAAGAATTTTGCACTTAATATATATATATATATATACATATACACATATACATATATATATATATACATACATACATACATATAATCTTCATCAATTTTAGTGCATTAAGATGATATCCCCAGATAATAAACCCAGGTGATGGTGTTAAAGATGTGTCCAAAACAAGCATAACAAGTCTTAATGCAGTAATAGCAATAACAGCAAACCAAGGGTATGATATTGAACAGTCTCATTTAGGGTACACATGAAATAATTAGAAAAGAAAAAAAAAAAAAAGAGGAGGAAAACGTAATTAAGCACAATAAAACACAAACATTTAGCGCCCTAGTAATACTAAGTAATGATAAGTAATAAGTAAGTAATAATAATATAAGAATATGAGAATATATGCTGATAAAAACCCGTATTTTAAAACAAATAGATCAGACAGTAGATTATTAATCCTAGCTTTATCATTTACCGCCATGACTCACAATTATGTATCAGAATAGTCCCGGGATCAGCTTTCTTAACTCATTTTCTGCCTCCTCCTTGCTAGCGAAAACATAGAAATGCCCTGCCATTCCACTTTCAGTTTTGCGGATACAGGAGGCCGATTTGACATTGGCTTGCCGTAGCCGCTGTTTAATATTATAGAAGGCGGCGCGTTTGATAGCTGTTGCTGGAGAGAAGTCAGGGAAGACGCGAATGTGGCAATCTTCATATATAATATCTTCCTTTTTTTTCCTGAGGAGTTCCATCACCTCTAACTTAAATGATAATCGTTCAAAACGGACTATAAAAGATCTTGGTCGGGTCTGACGGTGTTTGATCAGCGACGCTGTAAGCCGCTGCTATCTCAGATTCTGCTTTAAAGTCGCCCGATTATTTTAGAAAAAGTTCAGTTGCGAATTTCACCGGGTTTAAACTTTCTCGATTCTCCGGCAAGCCTTCAATTCTGACATTATACCTTCTATTCCCATCTTCTAAAGCAGCCAGTCTGTCTCCAAGTTTTTCTCCGAGTTTTTACATTCAACTGACATTTACTGCTCTTTCCTCGGCACTGGCAGCTAGATGTTCGGCTATTTCGATCCGATTCGTGAATGTCTCACTAAGATGCTCCAATCGATCAGCAAGCGTGCTCAGTTTAGCGAGTTTTTCTCAATGCGCTCTTCAATTTTACCCAGCACCTGTCGAAGTTCAAGCTGTACCTCTTGACGAAGCCTTTCATTTGCCTGTTGGAGTTCCTGTCGCAGACATTCATTGGCCTGTTTCATCTCCTGTTTCAGTCTCTCATGTGCCTTTGCCGTTGCTTTCTCATTAGCCTTCTCGCTTTTCTTTATATCTTGCCTGAGGTCAGCGAGCAACACTTTCAGTTCAGATAGCTGAAATGTGCCTTCTTGTACCGTAGATGAAGCAGCAGACTCTGCTGAAGCGGTGTCCCGCTGCTCCAGTCCCGCGTGATTGCGTAACTGAAGCCGCGGACCTCCCGGCCTTTTCCAGTTTCAGGTAATCCTCTCCAATCGGCGAGCTATCCACATCTGCACTCACGATCGCACCTTCGCTCCCCTTTTCGCTCTCAGCGGCGATGTAGCGGACCGTGGTCCCGAGGAGTCTGTACTTTCGCCCATCTGATCCAGGTCTGTCTCTGAGAGGCCGTATCTCGAACTAGGGCTTGCTGATCGCAGCTTGGATGTAGCTTTAGTCTTCGATTCTTTCGGACCCCCCTTCTTGTTGGCCATGTTTATATGTGTTTACATATACTGTAGCGGTCCCTCTCGGGTTGAATAAATACAGGATATCTCAGAATAATAAGCAAATAATATGAAAAATAGCACCACTGCTAGCGGAGCTCCACTTCAGACGTCCATCTCTCGTATCGGACGAGACCAAATCCCAATAGTATCATATTCTAAATCTCTAAAGATGAGTATGATGATATGGTCAAGTAGGTGGGAAGACAGAACAAAACAACACAAAACTACAGTTAAGCTGAAGAAAAAAACAAAAAAACTAAATCTGCAGGGGTACCGTGGCCAAAAGACCACCCATCCCTCACTGGACATTCTAATTAACATAAAGGTTCTTAAGTTGTTCCTCATTGTTTTCAGACTTTGTCCCAGAGTATTCGATGCACTTGGTGTCATGGACAGCTGGGGCAACCGCCTTCATTCAATCATCACACGTGGCAGCACAGAGCATCGATCAGGTGGTGGTGGTGCACCAGAGAAAACCAGAAAAAAGCAAGGAAAAGTAGGCATTAGTAAAGATTACAGATTCATGAAGAAGTATGATAACTCTACGCATGTATATTCTATTAAGAGTGAGCTAAAATGTATCTATAAAAAATCCAAATTAAAAAAGTTAATTTTTAAAAATTGTTTAAAAGTGTTAGCCTGGCCTATCTCTATTGGTAAACTATTCTAGATTTTTGTTGCATAAGAGAAAAAAGGCCGCCTCACTACTTCTTTTTAGCTTGGCTCTTTGAACTATAAGCAGGCCGCTATTAGAATAGCTAAGGTTATAACTCGGAATGTAGGGGGACAAGCATTCCAAAATATAGGAAACTGTAAGATTATTTAAGGCTTTGTATACCATTTGTAGCATTTTAAAGTCAATTTTAAAGAGCATGAGTAACCAATGTAACAATGTTAATACTGGTGAGATGTGTTCAAACTTTCTTTTTATTATGTTTCTTGCTGTTGCATTCTCAACTAATTACAACCGATTGATGTCTTTCTTAGGTGGTCCTGTTACCACAATAATCTAAGTTGACTTAAAACCGCGAATTGATGCCTCAACATCTTGCAATGTTATAAGAGGTCTAACTTTTGCAATTTTCCTTTAATGGAAAATGTAATACATTAAAATGCTATTTAAAATGTGGGTCAGTGTACATGATTACCACTAAATTCTTTACTTCTGCCTTGCTTTTTAAGGCTAAGGGATCAAGTTTACTTCTAAGATTTTCGCTATATCCATTTATAACAACCACTAGGCTTTCTGTTTTTTTCCTGATTTAGTTTGGGAAAATTACTACTTATCCATTCAAAAATGCATATAAAAACATTGGATCAGAGAGGCCAGAGTGTCAGGGTCATCAGCTGCTATAGATAACTAAAACTATAGACAATTGATATACAGTATAAGTAAAGCTGCATATCATCTGCACAACTATGGTAGTTTTCCCTGTGTTTCTTTTGTTTTGTTTTTTTTTATTCCTTTTCTTATTTGGTTTAGGAAAGTTACTACTCATTCATTCAGAAATACAAATAAAACATTGGATCAGAGAGGCAAGAGTATCAGGGTCATCAGCTGCTATAGATAAGTAAAGCTATAAATAATTTATATATAAGTAAAGCTGCATATCATCTGTGCAACTGTGGTAGTTTTCCTTGTGTTTCTTTTGTTGTTGTTTTTTTTCTTATTTGGTTTGGAAAAATGACTGCTCATTCATTCAGAAATACAAATAAAACACTGGATCAGAGAGGCCAGAGCGTCAGGGTAATTAGTTGCTATAGATAAGTAAAGCTGTATAACATCTGAATAACTGTGGTAGTTCACCTTGTGTTCTAAAGTGCTGACAAATGTCTCTAAGAAGTCCAGAATTTCATCATGGGACCAACAGGCAGCACTTGCCACTGTTGATATCAAAGTGTATGAGTCTACTGTTTGAAGGAGACTGCACAAATCACATCTACATGGGAGGTGTGCCAGGAGGAAAACTTTGCTTTCCATGAAGAACATCGGGACACAATTAAAGTTTGTACATGAACACAGTGGCAAAGACCAGGAGCCTCATGTATAAACAGTGTGTACACACAAAGATGTTGCATGCTTCTGTTCCACACTCACTTTGAGATGTATAAAAACTAAACTTGGTGTAAAGCCATGCACATTTTCACAACAGCCTCAGACCATTTTCTGCTCAGTTGTGCAAATTGTGGTCTCTTTTAGATTCATATCCGTGACATGGGCTGTATCATATATGCCAAAATTAACTGCATATCATTTAAAATCTAAGAATCTTGATTGTAATCTTTCTGTAACAATATAATGTGTATGGAATGACCAGCGTATTCCAAATACAATAGCTGCTTTAGCGTTGTTCCTCACCTGTTTAACCTGTTTATTGTATTTGTGTGTGGTATCACAGCTGCACAGTTTGTGTCGAGAGCGCAGAGGATTACAGCTTACAGCAGAGGATACAGCTTCCAGCTCTGGAGGACATTTATAGCCCATGCTGCCTCAGGAAAGCCACCAGAATCTGCATGGATTCCACTCAGCCATGCCACAGTCTATTTGAACTTCTTCCATCTGGCAAATGCCTCAGAGCCTTTCCTGCTCAGAAAACGTTTCATCCCAAGAGCTATAAACACACTCTATCAGTCCATCAAGTACTCCTGGTAGAACGGTTTGTATTTATAATTACAATTACCTGACTGTAAACTTGCACTACAACTGTAATAGTTCACAATCTGAGTGACTTTACGAACTATTTGCATTATCTGCACTATATGTACATATACTTTCTATTCAAATGATCTTTGAAGGTCAAAGTGCAGAGTCATCCATTGTACTGTACCCCTGGAACAATTTTCAGGTTAAGGGCATTGCTCAAGGGCCCAACAGAGGAAGATCCCTTCTGGCAGTAATGGGAGTTGAACCAGCAACCGTCCTGATACCACCACAGATCCTTGGCCTCAGAGCCAAAGATAAGCCAAACAAACACAAGCAAATGCCAGTGAACAACTGAAAACTCACTGTGTTATTTCCCTCTGTCTGGGATTCAGTTTCCTTTTTTTATGTCTGTTCTGTTCATTTTTAATTCTTCTGTTTAAAAGAGGGACCACCTGCCTTTCACCGTCAAAAGGCTCAGCGCTATAAAGGCTGGCATGCGGGTCATTAAACTTGCTCTAGCGAATGTGGTTTTGTCTTCACTGTGAGTATTATTATATCTGTGTTCTCTGGATTTACTGTTTTGTTCTGCATTATCACTCCTGTTTAGTGGAGGTCATTTGGATTGAGTTTTTGGGACTTGTTTACTTTGCATAATCTTGCTAGCAAATCCTTTTTTTGCTCTTTTGAGATTCTTGTCATATTTTATTTTTACCTGGTGGTTCATTCTCCCATTAACTTGGAGTTTCTAAGCACAGAAATATCATAAATGCCTGACAAATGCCCATAAAGGAGAGGATAATCTGACTGTAAGTGTAGTGAGTATACAAAACAGTTTGAAGAGACTTTTGATAAAAATATACTTAACAAAAGCCATTGCCAACAGTTTCAGAATAGAGATAATGCTCTGCTGATATAAAGCATTCATCTGTAAAATGAGATGAGTCACTGTAATGTGCTAATCTGAAATCTATAAATATGGCATAATATAAAGCATCACTTGCTCTCAAATACAGAGAACTTTGCAGAGCTCTAAGAAAACTATGGCAACTGAAAGAAAAATGCCTAACTTTCAAATGAAAATATAAAGGAAAGAACAGTAGTCTCCATAATGTTTGGGACAAAGATACAGATTTTCTTGATTTGCCCCTCTGCTCCACAGTTTTAAATTACAAATCAAACAATTCAGACACCGTGATTAAATTGTACATTGCAGACTACTAACTGATCTGCCTCCTCTCCATCGTACTAGTGTGACTTCCTCTGATGCTGCCTTCTCACTCTCACAGTTCTCTTCAGGTCTCTTGTGACCGGGAGCAGGTGCTGCAATCACCATCTCCAAGGCGTGAACAATGCATCTGAATGACCTGCACAAGACTGCACATGAATGCACGATCAGCCAATCACCTCAATCAGAGGGGCACATGCATGTTTTCATGTGGTTCTGCACCCGCCTTGAGCCTGCACACTTAAAATGAATTAATTTAATTTAAAACATGTAGTCGGCAGCACAGTGGTACAGTGGGTAGCGCTGCTGCCTCGCAGTTAGGAGACCTGGGTTTGCTTCCCGGGTCCTCCCTGCGTGGAGTTTGCATGTTCTTCCCGGGTCTGCGTGGGTTTCCACCCACAATCCAAAGACATGCAGGTTAGGTGCATTGGCAATCCTAAATTGTCCCTAGTGTGTGCTTGGTGTGTGCCCTGTGGTGGGCTGGCACCCTGCCTGGGGTTTGTTTCCTGCCTTGCGCCCTGTGTTGGCTGGGATTGCTCCAGCAGATTAACATGACCCTGTAGTTAGGATATAGCGGGTTGGATAATGGATGGATGGTGTAAGAATTAAGAGTCCAGGACATCATAAAGGTTTGGGGCTGCCACCCGTATATTGTTTTTCCCAGCTGCCAAAGGGTTTTTAAATCAGAAGCACGATGTTCATATCACAGAGTCCAAAACAGAACTGCCTATAGTAGCCCAAGATGGAGGCTTTAATGGTCTGGGGCCCTTTATGTATAAACAGTGCGTACGCACAGAAATGTTGCGTAAGAACGTTTCCACGTTCAAATCACGATGTATAAAACCTAAACTTGGCGTAAAGCCACGCACATTTCCACGATACCTCATACCCTGTCATATGCAAGTTCTCCGCTCGGTAATGCAGTCTGGCGGCACCCAGCATCAAAGCAGTGCTACTGTTCCTTTGTGGTTATCCTTTCTTTCTTAGATCCACATTATTGACGTGGCTTTATAAATACACTGAAACTAACTGCATATTGTTTATTAGTGTAATGCATCTGATTGTAATTAACCTGTAACAATAGAATGGTCCAAGGAATAGCCATAGCATTCTAAATGCCATAACTTCTTTAGCGTTGTTACTCTCACTGCACCTTCTTTGTCTTCTTTCAACTGCTCCCGTTAAGGGTTGCCACAGCGGATCATCTTTTTCCATATTACTCTCACTGCACCACTCGGAGTATTTATATCACTGTATCTGAGTGGGGAATCACAGCAGCAGCTGATTGGAAAGAGAATTATCGGTATACAGCATCAAGCACACGCTGTCTCAGCCACGGCAAAACATTTCAAAGCCTCTCCTGTAAGGACCTCACGGTTCAGAAACAGTTTCATCCCAAAAACTATGAACGCACTCAATCAACTGCTCCTTGTAGAACTGTTTGTACTTATAAGTACAATTAGCGCACTGTAAACTTGCACTACAGTTATAATATTGCACAGCCTGCACCACTTTATAAAGCGCATATTTACATATGATGACAATATCATTTTTAAGATGCAGCAAAATATGTTGATTATATTATACAGATAAAACCTTAACTTCATTTAAATAATCTGTATTGTTAATAATTAAACATGTGAGGACACGGTGCCGCAGCGCTTGCATGTTCACGTATTGTTCCTGCCTTGCGCTGTATATTTGCTGAGGCTGGCGTGATGCTGGAAGGATAGATGGATAGAATAATTAAACACGTACTATGAAGATATTTCAATGTTCCTTAAAAGTTTTGAAGAATCGTCGTTGTAAGCTTACAGATGGCTTAATGTCTATTACAGAGCTGATTGTGTGGCGATTGGGTATTTGGAGAAAGAAAAGTAAGGACAGGAATTGGAGGTTAGTACGTTTGAAAGAAACAGTACTGCTGCAATAAATTATTTCATCAAAAGTCACGCAGGGCACAGCAGCATCTTGTGTGAGACATGAACAATCACTGCGCCATCGTGTTCCCATGTTTAATAACATGCTTTCATTCCAATCATCATGAAAATGATATCACGTATATATCTCAGTATTTTAATTATTCAGAGAGCTGTAATATCACGAATGTAATGGATTTTGTGTCCTGTCGGAGGAAGAGAAAGCCCAAAAGCACGTAGTGATTCACACACATAGAGCACATAGAATAGGGGTGCCCAATGCATCGATCGCAATCGACCGGTAGATTGCAAAGGTAGTGCAGGTAGATCGCGTTGCATTCAAAAATTTTTTTTTTTAAACGTTAGTCTATCATATATCCTCCCTATGGCATTTGCCACTTGATTGACATGCAGGGCGGCCAGTCTGAGATCTCCTTTCTTCTAACACACTGGTCATCCCGCACGCACGATCAAACACGCGAGCTACTGCAAAACTCTGGCTGTGATCTAGTTAGCCTTCCAATTTATATCGACTAAAGAAGGGATTTAAAAAAAAATGTTTGAGCAGGATATGGGCTGGATGTGAAATTGGAAGAGGATTTTTTTCTCACAATGTCACAATTGAAGTGTGTTTGTCTGATCTGTCAATCTATCATTGCTATTCCAAAGAAGGAAAATGAGGAAAGGCACTTTCAAACTGTTCATAAAATCTACGAAACTGACTTCCTTCCAAAAAGCGATCTGAGAAAGAGAAAGGAGAGGGAACGAAAATTGCAGTTAATCAGACAGGCGTCATTTTTCACTCGGCTGAATTCAAAAGCTCCTTGACTGCATTATTCGGCTCTACCTATTTATGGGAGTCAGCCTTTTCACACATGAAGATTATTAAATCCAAATACTGCAGTGACCATAAATGTATTGAATTGTTATTGTGCCATAAAGGTTATTCAGTTATGCAAGGTACAACAGCATGCATTTTATGTATAAAGTATACTCAGTATGTGTGTATATATATATATATATATATATATATATATATATATATATATATATATATATATAATAATGTAGGTAGATCATTTCGACCTGGTCATTTTAAAAGTAGCTCGCAAGCCGAAAAAGTGTGGGCACCCCTGACATAAAATCAAATACAAAACAAAGCATTTAACGTGCTACTTTAGTTACGATGGGATTTGAGAAACTGGTTAATTAAACGATTTTAAGATGAAGTTTATGATGTTCTACTTTAATGACAAAATAAACTACGTGATTAAAGTGGAAATTTCGAGATTGAAGTTGACATTTCGTTGTTTTTCCCTACTGTGTGCCTTTTTTTCTCTGTACCCTAATAAGTTTTCATATGACACTCAGACGGTGGGCTACAACTCGCCTTTTCACGGCGACTTTGATATGTGACTTCTTTTTTATTTCTGGCACTGTAGACTTTGTGAACTTGAGATTTCAAGTTTCTCCAACACGCTATGTCACTCGATCAACTTCATTTTGTTGATTATACCATGGTTTAATTAAACAAATAGTATGTTTTTCCTTTGCCTCCACTTGGTATTCGCCGAAATTCTTATATTTTCCCCCGTGCTTTCCCATTGTCTTTTCACAGAAGGCTGAGCTTAAGGGCTATTTATATTGATTTGCATATTCAAAGAGGCGTAATTCTGGGAGGAGTTGGGGCGGGACAGAAGGCACGTGCAAGCGCATTACTTTTCACGCTGACCGGGATTTATGTAGCGGACGAACGTGGAAGATGGAGTACGCACAGATTCCTGCATCTAGATTTTTCTGTGCGTAAGCACATTTCGGCTTTTGTGCTTACGTCATGTTATAGTGCGAATTCTACGCACAGTGTTATGCATGAGGCCCCAGGAGAGGAAATGATGTCAGCAAAGGGGCCGGAAACAGAAGTGACGTCAGCAAGGGGGTCGGCTTCGGAAGTGACGTCATCAAAGGGGCCGACTTCGGAAGTGACGTCTTCTGAGGTGCCGGAACCTTGCCGGATTTCCCGGGAAAGGTCTGTAGGGAACTACGCACTCCGCCACCCCCTGGTTGGATGTTTTATTACACTTACTCAGACCCTTTAGCTGCCTCCTATTCGCACGTGTGTGACAATGGAAAACATGCAGTGCCATGATCTGCCATTTTATGATTTCATCACAGCCCATAGGCAAATCATTTTGAAAAGTGCTAGTAAAGTCTCTCTGTTGGGGTTATTACTTTATACATCCCCTCGTTTGGTAGTTTGCTGTCGATGCTTTGATCTAACTTCGGTTTGTCACACCATATTGAATTCTATTCCGTTACGTTAAGGAAACCCACCATTAATGGCAAATCAAAACATAGCTAACAAATTCTTCTTAAAGAGACCTAAATTTGATGAAGCAAGCGCTACCATGTTTATAAGGTACTGGAAACAAGGCAGTTAGTTTAACTCTGCCATCCAGTGTGTCAGAATTGGACAAATAGGCTATTCGAAACAAGCTTGGTAAAATTTCCATTTACCGCTGTATTCAGAAAATCACTTTCCTTGTGCTTCTATATTAAATTTAATTGGTTGAAGTACGGCATGGTTTAGAGATACAGTATCTTGTAAAATGTGCACACGTTTTCATGAGTTACAGAGTGGTGAGCAAAGTACATTTGTGAAAGTTGGATTCAGAGATTGGAAGCATCTCAGCCGAGACTGTTTTAATCACCAATAGCCGGATTTGCACGCTGTCATACACGTGCACATGGAAGACATCTTCAGAGCTCATCTAAAGGTAATTACACTTCGAGCCAAGGGTTGGCGATGTTGCCTAATGCCTTTTCTCTTCCTCCCTCTGCATATATTGTTTCTTTGTATCAGTATACTGCTGCTGGATTATGTGAATTTCCCCTTGGGATTAATAAAGTATCTATCTATCTATCTATCTATCTATCTATCTATCTATCTATCTATCTATCTATCTATCTATCTATCTATCTATCTATCTAAGCAGTGATTGACAGTTGAACCACCAATGACATCACTTCTGTTTCCCAACTACTTCCTGTTCTCCGGTCTTAACGCCTGCTGCACTGCCATCTTGCAGAGTCGACTTCTGACTCCTGTCGAAAAAAGGCTACAACCTCATTTTGCTACATTTCTTTTTCCTTTTTTTTTTCTTGTGGCTTCTTTTCTTTTCTGTTTTGTTTTTGTAGTTTATTGTCACTTATACATAAGAACATTTTTAAGAAATTTGACAAACAAGACAAAACCATTGAGTCCATCAAGTCTATTTGTTTAGCTAATAGCTAAGCTGTCCCATTGTCTCCTCCAGATTTTTCTTATACAGGACTCTTTATCATCTTCCTTGTCATTATTTACAATGCACAAAAAGAGGCCTGAAACGTGTGTGCACAGCTTTATACAAAAACATTTGCTTTTATAAAAGAAAACTTGCGTATATTTATGGCAACTCTGACCCATCTGCATGCAACATTTCAGAGAAACTGGGAAATGACAAACTCTCGAAAAGCAGGGAAATGGAGCCAAATCTTTTTTTGGAATTGTTTAAACTGCTGGCTAAGTATAGTTCTGAAATGAAGAATCACCTTGACAGATTTCCAAAAAATGCAAAAACGATGAGTTCAAATGATTTACTTGATTCTGCTGCATCCCTACTCCTGTAAAAATAAAAAATGATTTGCATGAATTTCCTAATACCTACCCATAGGAATAAAAAATCATAAAAGAAATCTTCTTAATGTATTTTTGGTTTCTCCTAGACAGCAATAAGATCAGAAAGATATAAAATTGAGACATTTTCTTTTGTCTCATACTTCTCAGATTTTTCTTTTAAGAAAAAATGCCCCACATGTGTCTCCTCTTCAGCTTTAACAGAAATCTCAGCAAAGTCACATTCTGGGCTCAGATTCTCCAGGCAGCGTCTTGACAATTTTTTTTTTTATGCAGTTTGAAAGTTTTTTTTAGGGATCTGCAGTGGCAATCGGAAGGTTGCCGGTTCGAATCCCATAAATGACAATAGGGACTCTGCTATGTTGGGCCCTTGAGCAAGGCCCTTAACCTGCAATTGCTGAGCGCTTTGTGTAGTGAGAAAAGCACTGTATAAATGCAAAGAATTATTAATTATTAACATGTAGAGAAATGTATGGACAGTTATTTGTGGTTATAAAACAGTACTGTGATTACAAAACTGTAGTACAGTAATCCCTCCTCGATAGGTGAAAATCCGCGAAGTAGAAAACATATGTTTGTATGGTTATTTTTATATATTTTAAGCCCTTATAAACTCTCCCAAACTGTTTATAAATATTCCCCGCACAGTTATACAACATAAACCCTTTGTATTCTCTTAGATATTAGGTAAGATTCATTGAAATTATGTATATAAACACACTTTATATAAAGTGTGAAGGATGGCCGGCCATTTATCCCGGCTAATACCCCCAAGCCGCCAGGTGGAGCCCTCCTTGCAGCATGGAGGTCCCCAGAAGACATGGACAATGGACAATTTATGCAAAGCCCTGCTGGATGCCTTGGGGGCCACAGGAGGGAGCTGCAGGGAGGACCGAGGGCTTCTTCATGCCCTGTGACCCGGAGGTTCGTCATAGGAAGAGCGACGGACTTCCGGGTTGAAGAAAAGGACTGTTTACCCTGACCCAGAAGGAATAAGGACTTGTGGACTGTTGGGCAGAAACACCTCCGGGTCAGGGAGTATAAAAGGACTGTGGGAACTCCCAGACAATGAGCTGAGCTGGGTGGAAGGGTGGCAACGCGTCTGGGAGCTGGAGGATTGTTTATTGATTGTATTGGTGATTTATATGAGTATTGTGGTGGAGAGTGTGCTTTGTGCACTGTGGCGACAAAATAAAGTCAACTTAAGGACTTTTACCTGGTGTCTGGAGTCGTGGACAGGGGTTCAAGGGAGCGAGAGCGCCCCCTATCGTTCACAACATAAAACCTAAATATTATTTTAAAGATATTGAGTGTCTCCGATATCACATATGTCATAGCCATTACGATAGACAGGCCACCAGCAATAAATACGTACAATGCAAGAAAAATAGTATACAGTAAATGTGTGTGTACAGTGACACTAAACGTACGTACATGTACTAAGTACTGTAAGTAGAAAATTAATTATAGTTACTCACCAACAATGACACGACGACTTGTCCAGTAACAATGAGTTTAGTTTTACTGCACAACAAAGAAGAGCGTTACAGCCCTTAAAGGAGCCTCTTCAGGCAACTGTATATCACCGCCGTTGTTCTTCTTCCGGCAGACTTCAATCCAAATCCCTAAAGCAGATTCTATCCAGACTACTGCCTTATTACATCCACTTACAACTCATTTTGCACCCTGGTTAAAAGGACACTGCGGCCGTAGATCTTATATTCCTTTCCTACTTTTTAAATAAAAAGAATCATAGCCTCATTGAAGCAGTAGCAGGAGCAGATCGTTTTGAAGCCATAATGAAGGCTTGACTATGCACAAAGATAAACACAAAAGAGAACAAAAGTTAACTCTTTACATAGCGAAACACGTTGATGCCGAATGAGCGAGACGAGACTTCCTGGTTAACATCGCATTCGGCACACAGGAACTTAACTGCGTGCTCTGATTGGTTAGCTTCTCAGCCGTCCGCCAATAGTGTCCCTTGTATGAAGCGAAAAATCCGCGTTATATATTTAGTTATGCTTACATATAAAATCCGCGATAGAGTGAAGCCGCGAAAGTCGAAGCGAGATATAGCGAGGGATTACTGTATTTGCTTCTGAATGATACTATTAGTTTCTCTGATTTATACTGCCATGCTCCAGCTCGGTCAAATTCATTCTGGACGAAAAGGCAGGCAGCATGGCACAGTGGTTACCACATTGGCCTTCAACCCTTTAGGTTGTGGGTGCAAATCCCACTACTGACACCATGTAACCACAAGCAAGTCGCGTCATCTGTGTTGTGGTGTGAAATTTTGCATATAAGTTGATAAATATTTTGTATGTCTTTATTTGTAACTTAGACAAAGCAATGTCATATTAGTGTTACATTATCGATAATAACAGCAACAGTTTCATAGTTAAGAACCCCTTTCCCCCTTTTATGAATGAATATTTTTACGACAGGGTTAGGGGAAGTGCCTAAAATAAGTTTGGGAAATGTTTCTCTGCAGGACTCTATCAATCAACCCCCACAGGAAAGCCAATCTGCCGAGCTGGCAAGCTTCACCTTAACACATGGTTTTGGGAGCAGGTATGAAGGTATTCTGTGCCCCATTGGTCTGAAGTTTGGCTGTTTGGAACTGTCTTGTATCAGAAGCCTTTAAGTACCATGACGACCTATTGGCTGTAGGGTTTGGAAGGAGAATCTATACATTTGATTGCTTTACCCATCCCTCTCTCTCTTACAAACATCTGATGAAAGATCATCTCACACACCATGAACTGAAAAGGACAACACAGCTCGGTAGCCATATTGAGACAGGCATGGGGCCTGTTCTGAAGAAAGCTGACCACAAATGATGCTTTAACTAGAGACATTTAAGGTAATTACAAGTCTGCAGCATTTATCAAGTTGTATGGTTGCCAATATTCACTTATACTTTGCTTATTGTTATTATGTATGAATATTATCAATGATACATTATTTAAAGTGTAACTTAACTCCTGCTTGTCTTTAACTACACCTAGTTGCCTGAGGCTATAGATGTAGAAGGGAAGATGGGGAGAAGTTATATGGTACAATACCTTATAAATAGTGGGGAGGCATTCTGACAAAGGGTACATATTAATAATACAAAAGGGGAAAGCAGAGTAATATATTACTCTACCTAGTAATATATAGTAATAGTAATATATTACTAGTAATATATTACTCAACCAAGACTAAACAATCTGCCTGGCTCCAGTTGTAAAAACAAAAGAAATGTAACCAGTTGTATCTCAACAGTGTAAGTCACCTTGAATAAAGACATCAGTCCACTAATATACAAAAATATATTAAACAAGATCTCACAAAATATAACATGCTTTTCAAACCAAATTCTCAATTTTTGACTCCTTTTACCTCACTTATATTTCATGTCTCCTTTTCGTCTATAGCCACTTCTCCTAAGGAAGTTTAGGAAAAACATCTGTGACAAAGTTGATTTTAAATGAAACATAAATGAGAATCTGTTTTAAGTCTCATTAGCCATTAAAGATCAACCTTGAGCAGTAAAATTTGCCTGTGAGTATTTTTTTATTATTGCTGATGAACGTAAAGATGTTTCAGAAAGAGAGCTTGTGGCTGTGTGCTTTCGCTTTATTGAAGAGGGCATTAATAAGGAATGAACTATGGGATTTGTGGGTATTACACGATATGACAGCTAAAGCCCTTGAGGCATTAGGGCCACTAAATGGGGACTCTTCACTTGTGTATGGCATGTCGTTCTGACGGAGCTTCAGTAATGTCAGGGAGTAAAGGTCAGGTGCAGGTGCTCCTGAAGTGTACTTTCTATAATCGATAATGAATGCTACAATTGTGCAGTTGTTGGAAGCTCTTTCTCTTACTTCATAGATAGATAGATAGATAGATATGAAGGGCACTATATAATAGATAGATAGATAGATAGATAGATAGATAGATAGATAGATAGATAGATAGATACTTTATTAATCCCAAGGGGAAATTCATATACTCCAGCAGCAGTATACTGATAAAGAACAATATTAAATTAAAGAGTGATAACAATGCAGGTATAACAGACAATAACTTTGTATAATGTTAACGTTTACCCCTGGGTGGAATTGAAGAGTCGCATAGTGTGGGGTCTCCTCAGTCTGTCAGTGGAGCAGGACGGTGACAGCAGTCTGTCGCTGAAGCTGCTCCTCTGTCTGGAGATGATCCTGTTCAATGGATGCAGTTGATTCTCCATGATTGACAGGAGTCTGCTCAGCGCCCGTCGCTCTGCCACAGATGTCAAACTGTCCAGCTCTGTGCCTACAATAGAGCCTGCCTTCCTCACCAGTTTGTCCAGGCGTGAGACATCCCTCTTCTTTATGCTGCCTCCCCAGCACACCACCACGTAGAAGAGGGCGCTCGCCACAACCATCTGATAGAACATCTGCAGCATCTTATTGCAGATGTTGAAAGACACCAGCCTTCTAAGGAAGTATAGTCGGCTCTGTCCTCTTACACAGAGCTCAGTATTGGCAGTCCAGTCCAGTTTATCATCCAGCTGCACTCCCAGGTATTTATAGGTCTGCACCCTCTGCACAGTCACCTCTGATGATCACGGGGTCCATGAGGGGCCTTGTCCTCCTAAACTCCACCACCAGTTCCTTGGTTTTGCTTGTGTTCAGTTGCAGGTGGTTTGAGTCGCACCATTTAACAAAGTCCTTGATTAGGTTCCTATACTTCTCCTCCTGCCCACTCCTGATGCAGCCCACGATAGCAGTGTCGCCAGCGAACTTTTACACATGGCAGGACTCCGAGTTGTGTTGAAAGTCCGATGTATGTTGGCTGAACAAGATCAGAGAAAGTCTAGTCCCCTGCGGCGCTCTGGTGTTGCTGACCACAATGTCAGACCTGCAGTTCCCGAGATGCACATACTGAGGTCTGTCTGTAAGATAGTCCACGATCCATGCCACCAGTTATGAATTTACTCCCATCTCTGTCAGCTTGTCCCTAAGGAGCAGAGGTTAGATGGTGTTGAAGGCGCTGTTATAGGATTTCATGGAAGTTGTTATAGTCTGATAGCTATACCTTGACTGTCTGTATAATATTTATATAACCAGTATAATGTGGTCAAACAAGGCACTGCAATTTCCTACAGGAAAACGTTGGGGATCCAATACCTTCATCCCTGTTTAATGCAGTGAAATGAATGAAACAAAAAAGGGACGCTATGTGCGCCTCCATAATAAAACAACAACAAAAATGAGGTGAATAAACTGGTGTTTTCAGGTCGCCTTTGCTACGTTTTTCAAATCTCCGTCCTATGCTTCAGACGAATCAGAACTGATTGCCTCTTTCCACTGGCGGCAGGCTTTAAAAGTGGGAAACTGGAAAGGGGCGGAGTCAATTGTCCTCACTGCTAAAGAGGGAAAAGAAGAAGAGGCAGTTAGTACAAGTGCCCCCTCTCTGCCCGGGCATTGTAATACCTGCTTCAGATGAGCCCAGAGGGGGATCCACAAATGTGCATGGGAGAAAATATGAATCTTTTGCTGTTAATTTTCCTAGTATAAAATTGTATTGAGAAATTCTTAAAGTTAAACTTCATTATTTTCGCCATAACTTGTTTGTACTAACCAATAAGCAATGGTTCGCTATATTTATAACGTATTTTTAATGATAGTTCTACAAGAGTGATTAACTTTTCTGTGCTCTAGACTTATAGCTTGCCCACCCAATTGTTTCCAGCCTTCCTCCCACTTTGTATTTTCTGGCTTTAGCTCTGCCTGAGACTTAAAGCAAAGTGTAGAAAATCAAATTTTCTTACCTCCAACTCTTAGCTCTAGAAATCAAAAACATGTAAAAACTAATGTTAACTTCTTTGATTATCTAATTTAAATGTGTCATCATGTTTGTTTAATGTTGCATTCATTGATCAATGTAAACACAATGTCTTTTATGTTCAGCACTTTTTTTCCAGTATAGAACAAATTATTAGATTAGGTGAGGACATTTATTAGAAAGTTTCTGATCTTTTATTTGAAAATAATTGTTTATACAGAAGAGTCCAAATTATACAGATCACATCAGTGTGATGTGGACAATATAATGTGGAATGTTGGACAGATTTTTGACAGCACAATCAAAATGTCTTTAGCAATGTACTTTAATATCAATAACCGGGGTCTACTGAGACAGGCAAGCAGGCAATCGATTTTGGATCTTCAGCAAATTATTCTCTTCACTGGCCACATTTTGCTGGATGGAGTGGAAGATATGGATGCTGCAAAACAAATTAAATAAAATAAAAAAAGCAGTACATGGACGAGTCTCCTTACTAATAATCGTTTTAGGCTTTGTTGAGCCCCTTCAGATTTTATTTGACCATTTTCTGGTGTTTCACGTTTCTTTTTTGTAGCACAGTTAAGATCAAATGTGTTTCTACAAACTTGTATCTCCCTCATCTCCATAAATTACTTTATATCCTCAAAATGGAATTAAAGTTTTAAAACTATTTTAGGAATTTACCTTTTGTTTTATAAAGTTTCTGTATTTGCCCTTATGTCTAGCTGGGGGTTGGGATGGTATATCCCCCTCTAGTGGACACTTTTAAGCATTGATGGGACTCTCAATTCATAAGAAGGGCAAAAACTTGCAGACTTAGAACACAAATGAAGAGACCTGGAGAAAATACACAACACAAAAAAAAAAATAAGGTAAACGAGAGAATGGTAAGGATTACAAAAAACATATAACACAAAACAAAATGAAAAGAGAGGCAAAGCGCTGATGCGACCCTCAACATTTGTTGTTATCACATTCTGGATCAGTCTTCACCTCTTATGATGATTATTATTATTATGTTGTAATGATCTCTGAGAAGGAGAGTGCGGAAGGCATTTTGTCAAAACATATACAGTAGAGCCGGAAATGAAATATACAAAAGGGAGCAAGCAAAGATGTAGGCTGGGAGCAAAACTCCAAACTCCAGGAATTCATCAAAGGAACTGATAGTCAGACCCACTCGTGCAGTTCAGAAGTCAAAGAAAATAAATCACAATGTCAAGAAACACAATTTAAGCCCTTTCTAAAAACCACAAAGAGTTTTTATCCAAATTCGTTATGTGTCATCCAGCATTTGTTTTCCAGCATATGTTTGTTTTCTGCTCTATGGTTAATTTTGTTGTTTTTGATTTGATCAGAGGGGACTGGGCGGTCTCGTGGTCTGGGACCCCTACAGATTTTATTTTTTTCTCCAGCGTTTGGAGTTTTTTTTTGTTTTTTCTGTCCACCCTGGCCATCGGACCTTACTCTTATTCTATGTTAATTAATGTTGACTTATGTTTATTTTTTATTGTGTCTTCTATTTTTCTATTCATTTTGTAAAGCACTTTGAGCTACATTTTTTTTACATTATGTGCCATAATAAATAAATGTTGATTGATTGAGGGCGGCACGGTGGCGCAGTGGTAGCGCTGCTGCCTCGCAGTTAGGAGACCCGGGTTCGCTTCCCGGGTCCTCCCTGCGTGGAGTTTGCATGTTCTCCCCGTGTCTGCGTGGGTTTCCTCCTGGCGCTCCGGTTTCCTCCCACAATCCAAAGACATGCAGGTTAGGTGGATTGGCGATTCTAAATTGGCCCTACTGTGTGCTTGGTGTGTGGGTGTGTTTGTGTGTGTCCTGCGGTGGGTTGGCACCCTGCCCAGGATTGGTTCCTGCCTTGTGCCCTGTGTTGGCTGGGATTGGCTCCAGCAGACCCCCGTGACCCTGTATTCGGATTCAGCGGGTTAGAAAATGGATGGATGGATGGATGGATGGATGGATGGATTGATTGATTGATTGATTTTTTCTTATATCTTCCATATTTTTTGTTATTATGTAAAGTTTGTTAATTATTTTAATATTATGTAATTTTTGGCAATATATTAATTTTTGTTATAATGTAAATTTTTGCAATAGGTTTATGCTTGCTTCCTATTTATTTCTATGTATTGTGTATTTTCTCAGGTTCCTTGTGTTTTGTTTTTTGTGTAAGGCGGAGTGGTGGCTCTGAGGCTAGGTATCCACACTGGCAGTCTTACGGTTGCTGTTTCAAATCCTGTAAATGCCAAAAGTGACTCTACTTTATTGGGCCTTTGAGCAAGACCCTTAACCTGCAATTGCTCCATCCTGGGTATGATGTTAATCTCCATCCGGCCCTCCAACCTGCAGGGAAATATCTGGGGGTTGGTGGCAGAATTGGCACTCCAGCCACCATAGAAAAAAACCTCACAATGGTTCCATTCCAACTGAACTAGTGTGTTGCCGAGGTGTCACCTCTCACATGGCTGCACTCGGGTCCTAATCTGGGATCCTGAGTTGGTTTGTCATGTGGTGGGGGCGGCAAAGCGCTGTATCAGCGTCTGCTCCTAACCTCTCTTGTGTTTTGTGGGTGGCATACTCAGTGAGCAGGGCCATCCAGATGTTATCGCTGAAGGGCTGCCTTCTGCTATATACAGTATTTTAGACCTCTCAGAGGTGCCTTGATTAGAACAAAGTGCTTTTTGTCTCTGAGTACTGCTCTTTGGATTTTTATGTGTTTTGATTATTTTTTTTTTCCAGTTTCTGGATTTTCATTAGTGGATTTCAATCTGAAAATGCTTGCCTTGGATTGCCTTTTTAGGTGTATCCTTTGGCCTTGTTTTGTCCTCCTTCTGTTGACGTAAACTCTTCATTTATAAGGATCCCTTATTTATCTTTATCATTGTCTTATAAAACCATAGTTTTATGGTCATCCTCTCCATTGAAAGGCATTTTTGTGCACTTTTAACACTATTAAGTGTTTTTTGGACTTAAAAACACTTTCACAATAGGGTTAAATTCTGTTAAGGGTTAAGCTCTTTTTAACCCTGCTTTCTTATTTATATTTCTGCTTTTTTATTTTCATCTTTTTTCTTTTTCTAGTTTAACTATAAAAACATTTGTTGTATAAATTTGACTTAACCCTTAAACCGCCGGAATTGGCAATAGTCGGTTCCCAATGCAATTTGCCAACATGGCGGATCCGAGTATATTTGGCAATGTATATTTGTTAAAAGCCATAACCGGCTGTAGTCAGTTCCCTGTGCAATTTGCCAGCATGTCAGAGCTGATCAGCCTGAGGCTCCTTGATCTAGTAACAAGACGTACTCCTTAATAATACATTTATTTATATAGCACCTTTCCCATGCTCAAGGCACTTACAGATTGTCTTATTCTTTTTCCACACAAAGAAATAACAGGCAAACAGTAGACCAAATGTAAAATCAAACACGAATATATTGTAAATGGAAAGGACAAACAAATATTCAATAATGTAGGTATGTGCGCGCAAAATACCACTATCCCAATGACACCAGTGACGAATTACTATATAAAACACATATATACCAATATTTACAAAAAACCCTCCCTTGCCCCTAAATAATTACTAGAAACACGGGACACAAATCCAAACACAGATTAGTTAAACGCAGCAATTGAAATGTGGTGAAAAATGAGCCCGACGGTATTATTACTGGCTGTAGTGTTATTGTGCTCCTTCCCGAAAACAAAACAACCTCACTGTGAAAAGTCCTGGCAATGGCTGGGATGAATCCGAACCCCGGGGTTTCTAGGCTCTGGCTGTCGTGATGTTGAATCGGACATTGAAAAAGCAAGCAATGGAAAGATGCACTAAACGGCAGTGATGAATTTGTAAATGAACATGTAAATTGCCTCCATTCTTTTCTTGATTTCTCGCCTCTCTCTTTCTCCTTTTTTTCCTCCTTTGCTCCTCTTTTTTAAATACAGAATGTCCCAGATGTATCTGGTGAGTTTAAAAGGTGATTTCTGTCTTGGGCTGAGGTCTCCCTCCTTCATCCGTCCCCTCTTTACTTACAGGGACAACATTTACTGATGCACATATAACGGACAGTAAACGGGCACAGACAAAAAAAAAAACAAATACTTATTATTATTAATACTTATTATGTAGCCCTGCTACAGGTTTAAGCCAAAAACTGTGCATCATCAAAAACACATCATCCTCACCAAGAAGCATGGGGTTGGCAGCATCAATTATATAGAGATGCTTCTCTGCATCAGGCTTTCAGGAAAATTCAGGGAAATCCTGAAGGAAAACCTAAGAAACCTGTGCCTTGGGAGGAGATTTGTTTTCCAGCAAGACAACAACCCCCAAGCATAAAGCCAAAGCTTTATGACTTAAAAATAACAAATAACAATGTTAATGCCCTGGGGCCTCCTGTATAAATGGTGCGTACGCACAAAAATGTTGCGTAGTCCCGTTTCCACGCTCAAATCGCAATGTATAAAACCTAAATTTGGCGTAAAGTCACACACATTTTCACACTAGCTCCAACCCCCCGTGCTTTTGCCATTGCCTTTTCACAGAACACTGAGTTTAAGGGCTATTTATATTGATTTGCATATTCAAAGAGGTGTAATTCTGGGAGGAGTTTGGGGTGGGGCAGCAGGTGTGTGAACATGCGTTACTTTTCACGCTGACCGGGATTTATGGAGCGGAAGAACATGGAAGTTGGCGAACGCACAGATTTATGCATCTGGATTTTTTTGTGCGTACGCACATTTCCATTTTGTCCATACGCCATACTCTAGTGTGAATTCTACGCACGGTGTTATGCATGAGGCCCCAGGAGTGGCCAAGTCAGAGTCCAGAGTTTAATGCAATTGAGAATTTATGACTGGAGTTGGAAAAAGGCCATTTACTCGTGATCAACATGCAACATGGCAGAACTTGAGCAAAAAAGATATATATATATATAAAAAATACTTTTTAAAAACCATGCTTATATTAAGTTTTTAACAATCAACATTCAAAAAATCTTTTATTTGGAGAGCGATGTATGAGAGACTTATTTTTTACCTTTCAGTATACTTTTTAACTTAATAAAAGCGTGGTTTTTAAAAAATATTTTTTATATATATATTATTTTCAATGTTTTAGTCTTGGGTTTGTTTTAGTATTTGTAATCAATATTTTAACACTTCCTTTAATATTTCTATCCATTACTAGTGCCATCTGTTGGTGAAATCTTCAACTATTCTTCATATGAAAATTTCATTTCTTAATTAACATGGATTAATTGATCAATTAGTGAAACGGATTATTGATTCATGTATTGTCATCAGAAGTGAGTACGTGTGCAAAATTTCAAGTCATTTGGACACTAGGAAGTGGGTTAAATATTGATTACAAGATTTGTACCAGACAACAAACAGGTGAAGTTAATATAAGTGTGGTAATAAAATGAGGACAAATGACAGAACTGTCCACATGTGCAAAGCTGATAGACTGAGAGGGGTCTGTGCACATGTACTGTCATGGCTGGCAAAGGTACATCTATTGAATACTTATGCAACTGACTAGTTTGTCTTTTATATTTGTAATTAATTCACAGCCCAGAGAAATTTACTTTGACTTTGAAGAGTCTTCTATTATTCTGTTTCAAAAAAGACAAATTTAGTCCACTGTGAATTAATGTTGTGTAGCAATAAAACGTGAAAACTTCAAAGGAGTGACCTCTTTTTATAGTCACTGTATGTGGTTAGGTGTTTCTCTTAAACTGTCTACCCTCTTGTAATGTTTTTTATTAGTATTTCCACACTGGGCTTTGTGTTTTTACTGTGCACCATTTTGTATTGTTCTGTTTATGCTGCCGTTGCAATTTGCGTATACCATGACAAAGTTTTAAGTACAGATGGAATTAAAATCAAAATCTGAATAAAACAGAAAATGGTTGCTACTCCAAATCTGAAAGTATATTAGGCCATTGTGAATCGATGAGTAATGGTGTCATATTTATTTAGCCAATCACAATGCAAAGCAGTATTGATGAAAAGAAATACGAATTTCAAGTTGACTGTTTGAGAATTAATGGATGTGTAACCTGCTCCTCATGAGTTACTCTTTGAAAATAGATTAACTATGTGATGGACAGCGGGGGTGAACTGACATAATACCCTTACATGGCAGGGAGGCCAATGTAGAGGATGGACATGGGGGGAGACAGCCTCCCAAGAGCCAAGAGTGCATTCTCCCCCAATACGCTGGGTGGCCATTCATGTGCCTGCAGGGTATGCTGGGAGTTGCAGTCCTGTCGGGCAGCCCTGCTGGGCTCTGTGGGTGCCAGCAGTGGAGGGCTGCAGGAGAGTGCTGTCCCTACTTTTAGGTGCTTACTCCTTGACACCAGAAGTACTTCTGGGTCTGGCATAAAAAGGACCACCTCTGTCCATTCAGGGAGTCAGGTAGAAGAGGGCAAGGCTTGTCTGAGGAAGGAAAAAAAAGGAAAGTAATTGAGAACAAAATAATAATAATAATAATAATAATAATACATTTTATTTACAAAGCGAATTTCCTGTGCTCAAGGCACTTAAGAAAAGAACAAGAGTGTTGGCTATTGTGAGATCTTTACAAAGGTTGGTGTAATTGTGTCTGGGACGCCTCCTAGTGGTCATACAAGCAACAGAGTTTTCAGCAGGTTTTGACTGACGGGTATGCACCATGTCATTGTCTTCTTTGATTTTTTTACCCCATTTCCATAGAAATGAGATTCCAATTCTGTTTGGCACTGAGGTAAATGATTAATTAAGTTATAATGAAGGAAGCCCTTGATCGTTGATTTCAGAAAAATACAGTCTTTTGTTCCATAACAAAACAAGTGTTCCACATTTATTTGTACAGATCATATTTCCAATGTAATGAATTCCCATTCATTCCCATAAATATTCCATTGTAACCAACTAATTAGTATACCCTATTGTTAAATTTGTATTGTTGATAAAGATTTAACGTATCAATGGTTACAGAATGACTCATTTAAAACCTAGAAAAGAGGAGAGAAACATTACGAGGACATGAATACAAACAGCAAGCTTTAATAAGTCTGACAGTCTGTAGAAAATCATATAAGAAAAAGTTGCACCCACTGAATCGCATGTTTTGATGGTGCGCCTATTAAATTTCTAAGCCACTGAAAATCACTTAGTGAAAAGAAAGTTAATTTGGCTCCAACAGTAAAAGGCATTCACAATACTGTGCTGATATTCTGTGTGGCATTGCTTTGACTGTGAAGGGTGCAGTTTACATCTTCACTGGTCTTAAAAATATTCTGATCTTTAAATATAAACTACTAGCCAACCTGCGGCGTACCATACGCCGCATAATCAGTCCGATTTTTTAATGATTTTTAAGCACATGGAGAAAATCAACATTTGAAAAATCGGTAATGTAATAAATCAGCAAGAAAAGCAACATTGTAACAATGCACGGAACGAACCAACACACAATCGTCCGTGACTGAAAACTGGCGGAGCACCATTGCGCCTTCTCCTGCCATACGGAGGGATGCGAGTGAACTGCGTGAGTAAGTGAATGAAAAAATGGAACTCTAGAGAGAGCAAAATACAACACAATAGTGAAGCCGCGGAATAACAAACGCCACATAATTATTTATTGATGGTTGAACACTTCTGGAAAGACACAGTTGTCTAAAAAGGGAGGGTTTGAGGATACAACAGAAAGCGAATGAAAAAATGGAACTCTGGAGAGAGCAACATATAATTGTCCGTGAGTGAACAAGACACATGTTTGTTGCGGATGCAAATTGCTGTATGTAGGGTGTAAAACAGTTTTCTATGGTGCACGCGGTCATGCGTCGTAACCGAAAACTCGGTTTTTAAAGACTGCTTACTTCATTGTGTTTTAACCTCAGTTGGAAAGGATTGTTTTAAGGATCCCATGGTATACCCCTCGCAAACCGTTTTACACGCTGCATATGGCGATTCATCTCCGCGAGAAACATGCCTCTATGAACAGTCAACGTGGCTCGGAGGTGCCAGGAGTTGGTGGGCGTGGTTCCTTCCTGCGTGCGCCATAGGTGTCTTACTTGTCGGCGGCTCAGTGAATCCACACCCCTTCCGGCGTGCTTTCCATGGTTGTCTTGCCTTAGTGAATTATATATATTGATGATTATGTTCACATTACCAGACTGAAAAGACACAAATCTGATTTTTTGCCTTAATGTGACACAAATCTGATGTTTTCAGGGTTGTGTGAACACAGAAATCCAATTTTTTTAAATCGGATTCAAGTCACTTTCATAGGTCCGTGGCTGTGTGACATAAATGAGAATTGTCAGATCATAATTCATGTGTTTTTTTTTTATCTATACAGGTGTGCTGAGTGTGGTTGTCATCAGCCAGGACCAGCAGTGCGGCAAAACAACAAAGCAGGAAAGCTACATCTGTGACAACAGTCACTGTCCCACAATTGCCAGCTTCTTTCACGTACCCACATGTCTCCTAGTGCAGCAGTGCCAGCAATAACTGTTGAAACAGCAATAGCTAGCCACCTTGTCTCAACCTAATCATCTATAGATGAAGAACTGTTTCCTGTCCTCCTGGGTGATGCTACCTGTATAGACATCTGCAAGGAATGCTGGGAAATGTAGTCCCATGAAGCAGCATTGTCAGGTTCCATGGGATCCAAGATCCCTACTTTGTAGGGCTTCCGTTTGACTCGGAGGTACTTCCATAAGGCCAAGCCCTTCCACCGGGAGTGCAGCGAGGTCCAAGACAAAAAAGCTGCTCAGTCTCATCCAGGAGTGCCATTATTTCAAGGGAGCCTTTTGTAAGGTAATCTTGTATATAAACGTCTACACGTGGAAGTGTGTGTGTCTGTCTGTCTGTCTGGTGCGGAAGTGAGAGGTGGAGTTGGGGTAAGCGCTCCTCATCGAGGAAACAGAAAACTCGCTTATCCACTAATAACACAAGCAAGGTGAGCACGTCAGCAAAACGAAACTTCAGAAGAAAGACAAAGTCGCTTAGCTGCTAACATTGGGAATCCCGTTTACTTTTCCTCTCACTGATAATACAAAAGCAATGCAAACACATCGGCAAAACGTATCCTCCTAGGAGAGAGATGCCCAGAGTAGTTCCTTTCAATTACCTGACATCTCTACATTTTTTTTCTGACGACTTCAATAGTTTATAGGACCCCGGGCTTTTTACAGCACAGGCTTTCACAGCTAGTTTATTATAATAAACCTTGCATTTGCAATAGGGACTTGTGTCTATGTGGTTGTGTCTGGGGTTTGGGGTGCTGCAATGCACCCTACTGGTCACAGTGCCCATGTGTGCCATTTCAAAGGACAGATATGTTCACATTACAGTGACTGTATATTCAGGTCATGTTAAAAAATGAACAGTGTGAGGTTCCGGGTTCGTTAATTATGTTGTATGTACAACTGTTCAAGGATTAAGGTACTTCACTTTATTATCACTTCAGATCTAATTGATGCTCTAGGAAAGCACTCAGATCTTTAGGAGTGTTCACAGTTGTTGAACACCCTAATGTGAAATTTGTGCAAAGTCACCTTGTTTGTCACTGTTTCAGTGAAGCAGTTTATAGTGTCATTACTCACACTTTTATTTTATTAACCTGCATAATTCAAATTAGTTTAGGACTCAGCAGTGTGAGCTGCAAGTTAGAAAGCAGCCCATTGCTACTCACAGTCACACTATCACAAGGAGCCAATTTAAAGTCAGTCAGGTTTAGATGACAAGGTGTTTGAAAAGGGGAGGAAAAGAAGAAAACCCACAGGGAGACGTGCAGACTCCACACAGAAAGCGCATGTGTGAATTTGGATTAGACACCAAGAATGAGACCACACAGCTGACTACATCAAAAGGTATGCAAAATTAGGGTTAGATCGATTAGCAGCTTGTTTTTTAAAATTTAATCAAATATAAGAATCTGTGTGTGCTAGAAAATAGACTAACTAACACATACATGGGGCATTGCCATAATTGCTTTCGGAAAGAGTTTCTTTACACCATGTGATTTCTTTTTTAATTACATTGTCTTGCCTACCATCTTATTTTTTATTACATTCGGCCAAAGGACTCAAGCTTACTGTGTCATTACTTTGAAAAGCATATTTGTATGTTAAACTAATATATTAATTAAACATTTCGGGACATACCAGAAAAGAAGTGCTGACATAATGAAGCTGAACCAGAATAGTTATTTAAAGTGTATGCCACAAAATATTACACTCATACTATTTAGCAAGGACGGCTGTCACAATTGTCTTAATGATCTTGCTCAACAGGTGTCTGCTTAATTTCTAGCATTTTCAACTCCAAATTTCCCACTGGGGACAAATAAAGTAGTATCTATCTATCTATCTATCTATCTATCTAATATATATATATTCCCTTTCACATCTATCTATCTATCTATCTATTATATAGGGCATTTTACCTATCTATCTATTTATCTATTATAAAGTGCATTTTATCTATCTATATATTCATCTACTGCGGTGGGCTGGCGCCCTGACCACGATTTGTTTCCTGCCTTGTGCCCTGCGCTGGCTGGGATTGGCTCCAGCAGACCCCCGTGACCCTGTAGTTAGGATATAGTGGGTTGGATAATGGATGGATGGATGGATATTCATCTGTTATATAGTGCATTCTATCTGTCTATCAATCTATTTATTTATTACAGTATATTGTGCATTTTATCTATTTATCTATTATATAGTGCATTTTATCTATCTATCTATTTATTTATTTTATAGTGCATTGTACCTATGTATCCATTTATCTACAGTATTATTAAGTGTATTTTATCTATCTATATATTCACCTTCTATTATATTGTTCATTCTATCTATCTATTATATAGTGCATTCAATCTATCTATCTATCTATTATATAGTGCATTCTATCTATCTATACTAATAAAAGGCAAAGCTCTCACTCACTCACTCACTCACTCATCACTAATTCTCCAACTTCCCGTGTGGGTAGAAGGCTGAAATATGGCAGGCTCATTCCTAACAGCTTACTTACAAAAGTTGGGCAGGTTTCATTTCGAAATTCTACGCCTAATGGTCATAACTGGAAGGTATTTTTCTCCATATACTGTAATGGAGTTGAGCTGGATGGCCGTGGGGGGGCGGAGTTTCGTGTGACATCATCACGCCTCCCACGTAATCACGTGAACTGACTGTCAACGCAGTACGTAGAAAACCAGGAAGAGCTCCAAAAAGCGCTGAACAAAACATGCATTATATAATTCAGAAGGCAGCGAAACAATAAGATGCGAGCGAGTGACATATACAACCATATTCATGAGTGCAGCTACTTTGGAAACAAAGCACGGTGTAAACCTAAAGTTTAAATTAAGTTCATAGACAGGCTGCCGCTGGCGTTTGTCATGCTCACGGGTAATGAGGGATACAAGTTTAATGAGAGGACGCAGGATATAAACAAGAGTTTTGATCACTTTGTAACTAAGTTAAAATTGCAGGTGAAGGGCTGTGCTTATGCAAATTCTGAGAGACTGTGTTTGTAGGGGGGATTGACAGTTAAGGCGGGTGCGGGAGTCACGTCATCATCTCCCCTCTCATTCACGTCATTTCGCTCTGAGCTCCGCTCCGCAGCTAACGCAGTCTTTCTAAGCAACTTCGTCACACTGCCACCGAATACTCCCAGAAAAATCCACAAGTTACTACACACGCTGTCTCTAGAGTTTCTCCACACTGAATCCTCCAGGCACTACTTACAAAAGGTTACATTGACAATCGTGTTATTTTTCAAATGTTTCCTTTTCTTAGCACAAGCACAGCTGAGAAACTTCGATGCATGTGCTCCATAACGCGTTAAAAATCACGCATTTAATCACAAGCAAAGGGGAACTTCTGTCAATGCATGATTTCCTGGTACACCGATTACATTGATCAGCACCCTGATTCATTTTACCCTCGCACCACCTTGGTTTGAGAAGAAGTATGAAAAAATATGAGGTTAACACAGAAAAACAGATCACCAATTGAAGCTTTATGAATAATCGATTCGCCATCAATAATTGTTTTGGTAAAGCCATACTCAGTGTAATCCTCCTTCCATTTTATAATTTTTCCACCACTAGCCATGATTAAATGAACGATAAAAAAGTAAGAGTGAAGCGAGGGTGACTTATTCAGACAGGCAGGCGACAGCTCAATAGCTCGAATTTGGATATAAGTGGGTTCTATTTAGTCGCCAGAAATATCTTTGTTACGAATGGAAGTTGAATTTAGTCTTTAAATTTCTATGGTAAAGAAAAAGTTATGCAATGATAACTAAATTTAACTATATAAAGTCAAAACTTGTATATACAAAGTCATTCGCAAATATATAAAGTCAAAACTTGATTAAATAAAGTCACTGTCGGAATAAATAAAGTCAAAACTTTAATATATAAAGTCAGCGTCGGTATATATAAAGTCAATACTTGTTTCTAAATATATAAAGTCAAAACTTAAATATATAAAGTCAGCGCTGGAATATATAAAGTCAAAACTTGAATATATAGCCTAAAGTCAATACCAAATATATAAAGTCAAAACCTGAGTATATAAAGATGGCGTTGGAATAATTCGGAATATATAAAGTAAGCGCTGCAATATATAAAGTCAAAACTTCAATATATAAAGTCAGCGCTGGAATATCCATCCATTTCCCAACACGTTGAATCCAACCACAGGGTCACGAGGGTCTGCTGGAGCCAATCCCAGCCAACACTGGGCGCAAGGCAGGAACCAATCCTGGGCAGGGCACATGCATCATTTTCAAAACATTAACCGAACAGTTTTTAGTTCAGTTCAGAGTCGTTTCAATCAATAGATTTTGACTTTCACTTTATATATTCAGGAGTGAGTTTATATACTCCGATGTTGATTTTATATAATCAGGAATCACTTTATAAATTCCGACGCTGACTTTATATATTCCAGCACTGACTTTATATATTCTGACGCTGACTTTATATATTCCAGCGCTGACTTTATATATTCAAGTTTTGACTTTATATATTCAGAAAAAAGTTTTGACTTTATATATTCAAGTTTTGACTTTATATATTCAAGTTTTGACTTTATATATTCCGACAGTGACTTTATATATTCTGACGCCAACTTTATATATTCACAAAATCAATTTATTTGCCTGTTTGGCACCCCATAGTATATGTGTGTATGTATATATGTAGACGTGTATGTATGTATATATATATATATATATATATATATATATATATATATATATATATATATATATATATATATATACAGTATACAGTGGTGTGAAAAACTATTTGCCCCTTCCTGATTTCTTATTCTTTTGCATGTTTGTCACACAAAATGTTTCTGATCATCAAACACATTTAACCATTAGTCAAATATAAACACAAGTAAACACAAAATGCAGTTTTTAAATGATGGTTTTATTATTTAGGGAGAAAAAATCCAAACCTACATGGCCCTGTGTGAAAAGTAATTGCCCCTGAACCTAATAACTGGTTGGGCCACCCTTAGCAGCAATAACTGCAATCAAGCGTTTGCGATAACTTGCAATGAGTCTTTTACAGCTCTGGAGGAATTTTGGCCCACTCATCTTTGCAGAATTGTTGTAATTCAGCTTTATTTGAGGGTTTTCTAGCATGAACTGCCTTTTAAGGTCATGCCATAGCATCTCAATTGGATTCAGGTCAGGACTTTGACTAGGCCATTCCAAAGTCTTCATTTTGTTTTTCTTCAGCCATTCAGAGGTGGATTTGCTGGTGTGTTTTGGGTCATTGTCCTGTTGCAGCACCCAAGATCGCTTCAGCTTGAGTTAACAAACAGATGGCCGGACATTCTCCTTCAGGATTTTTTGGTAGACAGTAGAATTCATGGTTCCATCTATCACAGCAAGCCTTCCAGGTCCTGAAGCAGCAAAACAACCCCAGACCATCACACTACCACCACCATATTTTACTGTTGGTATGATGTTCTTTTTCTGAAATGCTGTGTTCCTTTTACGCCAGATGTAACGGGACATTTGCCTTCCAAAAAGTTCAACTTTTGTCTCATCAGTCCACAAGGTATTTTCCCAAAAGTCTCGGCAATCATTGAGATGTTTCTTAGCAAAATTGAGATGAGCCCTAATGTTCTTTTTGCTTAACAGTGGTTTGCGTCTTGGAAATCTGCCATGCAGGCCGTTTTTGCCCAGTCTCTTTCTTATGGTGGAGTCGTGAACACTGACCTTAATTGAGGCAAGTGAGGCCTGCAGTTCTTTAGACGTTGTCCTGGGGTCTTTTGTGACCTCTCGGATGAGTCGCTCTGCGCTCTTGGGGTAATTTTGGTCAGCCGGCCACTCCTGGGAAGGTTCACCACTGTTCCATGTTTTTGCCATTTGTGGATAATGGCTCTCACTGTGGTTCGCTGGAGTCCCAAAGCTTTAGAAATGGCTTTATAACCTTTACCAGACTGATAGATCTCAATTACTTCTGTTCTCATTTGTTCCTGAATTTCTTTGGATCTTGACATGATGTCTAGCTTTTAAGGTGCTTTTGGTCTACTTCTCTGTGTCAGGCAGCTCCTATTTAAGTGATTTCTTGATTGAAACAGGTGTGGCAGTAATCAGGCCTGGGGGTGGCAATGGAAATTGAACTCAGGTGTGATATACCACAGTTAGGTTATTTTTTAACAAGGGGGCAATTACTTTTTCACACAGGGCCATATAGGTTTGAATTTTTTTTCTCCCTAAATAATAAAAACCATCATTTAAAAACTGCATTTTGTGTTTACTTGTGTTATATTTGACTAATGATTAAATGTGTTTGATGATCAGAAACATTTTGTGTGACAAACAAGCAAAAGAATAAGGAATCAGGAAGGGGGCAAATAGTTTTTCACACCACTGTATATGCCAGCAACACTCATGACAATGACAAAACAATTACATTGTCAATCATGTTATGTTATTATTAAAATGTTTCCTTTTCTTTTTACTTCTCCGCTGCCACGCGCGGGTATTTTGCTCTCGATAGATAGATATATATAAATAGATACTGTGTATATATATATATATATATAGAGAGAGAGAGAGAGAGATATAGATATGACAACACTCATATCAAAGACAAAACAATTACATTAACAATCATGTTACGTTATTTTTAAATTTTTTCCTTTTCTTTTTCATAACTTCTTTAACACACTACTTCTCCGCTGCGAAGCGCGGGTATTCTGCTAGTCTGTTTATATATTATATAGTTCATTTTATCTATTTGTCTATTATATAGTGCATTTTATCTATCTATCTATTTATCTATACTAATAAAAGGCAAAGCCCTCACTCCTCACTCACTCACTCACTCACTCACTAATCACTAATTCTCCAACTTCCCGTGTGGGTGGAAGGCTGAAATTTGGCAGGTTCATTCCTTACAGCTTCCTTACAAAAGTTGGGCAGGTTTTATTCGAAATTCTACGCGTAATGGTCATAACTGGAAGCAGTTTTTCTCCATTTACTGTAATGGAGATGAGCTTCAACGCCATGGGGGCGGAGTTTCGTGTGACATCATCACGCCTCTCACGTAATCACGCAGTACATAGAAAACCAGGAAGAACTCAAAAAAGCGCTCAAGAAAACATGCATTATATAATTGAGAAGGCAGCGAAACAATAAGAAGCGAGCGAGTGACATATACTACCATATTGATGAGTTCTGCTAATTCGGAAACAAAGCACGATGTAAACCTACACTTTAACTTAAGTTCATAGACAGGCTGCGCTGGAGTTTGTAATTTAGTGCCTGCCCATATAAGGCCGTCCATCAGCGGCAATCCAATAGCAAACTGCCACGGGTAAATATTCACGGGTGAAGGACTGTGCTTATGGAGAGGAAGATGAGATGGTCAGGGTGGTGTTTGACACAAACTCAGCGAAACTGCGAGAGAAAGTTTTAAGTGGCAGGACTAAGGTAACATTAAATACAGCCATGGACATAGCACGAGATGGCACCAGCACAGCTGGGAACCTTCGATGCAAGTACAACGAGTGGCTCACGTGAACTGACGCAGTGCACAGATAAAAAGCAACAGTTCCAAAGAGCGCTGAACAAAACCGAATTACACAATTGAAAAGGCAGCAAAAATATGAAGCGCCTGATAAGCATATTCATAAATCCAGCTACTGCGGAAACAAAGCACACGGTGGAAAAAGTCAATGGCCCGCTAAAGGAGAACAGTGTAAAAAAAACCCGTGCATGCAGTGTGTCAGGTCTCAGATAAAGAAGAAGACGAGCTGTTTATTGATGCAGTAAGAAACGAATCGATGAATGAAACCTGTCATCTTTACAACGATTGACAAACACAGAATGTAACTTGAACACAACACATCCTACAAATACGAACCTGATTGAAAGAAATAATGATAATCAAATCCTTGATGACAGCAACACTCAGTAACACTCACAAAACAAATACTGTATATTGACAGTCATGTTACGTTATTTTTAAAATGTTCCCTTTTCTTTTCTACCTTTTTTAACACACTACTTCTCCGCTGCGATACGCGGGTATATATATATGTATATATATATATACCGATCTACATACTCGAATAATGGATACTTTATTCGCCATCAATGATTGTTTTGGTAAAGCCATACTCAGTATATTCATTAGATGAACGGTAAAAAAGTAAGAGCGAGGGGAGGATGACTTATTGAGGCATGCAGGCTGTAGTGCGCGTCAACTCTATCTGAATTGCGCAATCACATTTGAAAAAATATATCTTTTCAAGTTCTATTTAGTCCATATGTGTCAAACTCAAGGGCGCGGGCCACATCCGCCCGGCGTAATTATATCCGCCCGCGAGATCATTTTATATACTGTATTATTGTTATTAAAGCCCGGGTATATGAAGCGCTGGTAACACAATAAACTACAGATCCCATAATGCAGCGCTTCAGCTGCCTTGCCGAACACTAACGCGTTAATCAAGTCTACCATATGATGCTGCAAGTTATTGCGCGGCTAGAGTTATTGCGCACTGAGTTTGCACGGCGCTTTGGTGACTTTGAAGAACAAAAAAAGTCCGTCTACATGCGGCTCGAACCTTGTGCATGTTTGGTAGCACATATCTGTGTGAGAAGCTCGTCTCAGTGATAAAGACTAACAAAACAGCACACAGGAGTCGCCTCACTGATGAGCACCTGCAATCCATCCTGAGAATCTCCACAACACAGAACCTCACACCAAACAGAAACGAACTTGTGGCCAAAAAAAGATGCCAGGCGTCCAGCTCTAAAATGACATATGAGCAAAGACAACTGAATGATTTGATTTGTTATTGCACGTAAGAGCGGGAGTCAACAAACAAACAGCGTATTGCAGACTGATAGCTGTGTGTGTATATATGTAGATATGTATGTATATGTATATATATGCTTATATATGTGTGTGTGTATGTATATATATATATATATATATGTATTTGTGAAATAGCTGTGTGTGTATATATGTAGATATGTATGTATATATGTATATGTATATATGCTTATATATGTGTGTGTGACAAAACAATTCAGGTTGTTATTTTCAAAATGCTTTTCTTTTCATTGGGGCATAGGGAAAATACCCATTATTCCTCCCTGCAGCATCCCCTAGTGGCTCCCATGGCATCCAGCAGGGCTGTGTATACAAACTACAATGTCCATGATGCCCTGCTAGTCTTCTGGGGACCTCCATACTGCAAGGAGGGCTCCATCTGGCTGGGGACCTCCATTGGGGTATTGGCGGTTTGGGGTATTGGGATAAACGGCTGGCCATCCATCACACTATCTATCTATCTACTGTATCTATTATATAGTGCATTGTACCTATCTATCTATTTATCTATTATAAAGTGTATTTTATCTATCTATTCATCTATCTATCTATCTAAATCACAAACACAGCCCTTGCTAGTTGACAAAGATCAAGATGACTTGACAGAATCAGCTTAGGTATATTCTGTATCACAACCCAATAAAAGTGTAGAAAATAGACAGACAGAAAAGTTATTAATATAGAAGAAAATTGCAGAGTTACTGCAGCAGACATACATATAACATGAATTATCATATTTCGTATGTTAACAAGGAACAAGTACACATATAACAAGAATTACCTATAAGTATATTAACAAAGTGTACAGTAAGTATTCAGCAAGTGTAAAGTGATTAGATTGGAACTGCACACACTTATCACTTACACTTTCCCAGTAAAGGATGTCAGTCATTGTCACATTGTCAGTATATTGCACATGGCGTCATTGTCTGTTCAAATATGTGCTAGACTATCTCAGTACCATTCAGCTCTGGACCACCTCTGCTGAGGGGAGACTCATCATAGAGCCTGATGGCCGAGGATAGAAGTGACCTCACACCACCACACTCCTGATGTCATGAGGAGTGCAGGTTCTTTCTCACTACACGGAGCAAAAAGTTTGCTAAAGTGGCCACTTGTCACTCAAAAAACTGTTCGTCCCTCTATAAGTAGTACAATTGTTTTAATACTTTTTTCATATCAGCATGATATCCTAATCCAAATTAATATAAACACATTTTAAACTATTTCATTTAGAGAATGATAAATTTGACTCATGCAGATTTCCCTTTTTAAAACTGAAGTTACACCTGTGATGCATCTGAATTGCCCCTTGAAGTAATATATGTGATGTTGGTGTCAATTACTCCTGACATATTCTTCACCAAGGGTATTTTAAAACTGCACTTAATTTGTTAGCATTGATATTAATACAATTAATTATTTCTCCCATGCACGAACATATAAATTATAATGAGAAAAAAATTAAAGCAGGTCTTCACTAGAACAGTATAATAGAATTGCAATGATGATTTGTATTTTAATATTCTCTGAAGGAGAGTGACCTTTACATTGTTTTTAATCTTTGAGACTCACAGAAAATTGTTGAAAAGCCAGCTATTGCTCAGCTAATGAGGTCTGAGTAGCACACACAGTGCTTCTGTAAAACACACTTTGCTCATTAGCTTTTCAGACATTTTTTACAATCATCAGGATGAAGTATCATCGTCTGCACTGCTGCGGACTGACCCCGTGAACCAAGAGCCCCCTAGGTGTCCAAATTAGTGAATACCCCAGGACATCAAAACAAATCAATCATGCTGATCAACTAGAAGTATTCCATTTTAAAATTCATGTAGAATACACTGCATTTTTTATCTGTCTTGTGGATCTCCTAAAACTTATTAAAGGAGACAAATTATAACAACCATTATAACACATTTTGTAGCATTTCTAAAATATGGATGTCAACTTGATTTTAAAATTATACTGAAAAAATACGAGTGGGGAAAAAAAATAAAAATACAATGTAATAATACCACACTCACGATTGGATGGTGGCAAGTTACACAAGTCTGGACTCAGCCGCGCCAAACTGAACTTACACTTCAGTTTCTTAACTGCCCAACACTCAGGCTCCCCAGTTAATAGACAAAAACAGATACATTAATAATAATAATAATAATAATAATAATAAATGACACTTATATAGCACTTTTCTCACCACTCAAAGCTCTAAGAAAGAAGGGAACAACTTCAAATGTGAAACATCCACCTGGATGATGGAACGGCAGCCATTTTTGAGCCAGTAGGCACGCCAAATATGAGCTATTAGATGGTGAAGGGGTGAGAGAGACAATTAGAGACAGGGGATGATTAGGGGGCTAGAATGGACAAGGCTGTGATGGGTAATTTAGAAAGGCCATCAGAATAAACCTTATCTTTAAAAAGGATGCCCAGGGATCTTTCGTGACGACAGAGAGTTTGGATCTCACCTGAAGGATGGTGCCATTTTAATAGCACAGAAGGCCCTTCACTGCATTGGGGCATTGGGATCCCCAGCTGGCCTCACCAACACCTCTTCCAGCAGCAACCTAAGCTTTTACTTAGATGTTCTCCCATCCAAGCACTGGCCGGGCCTGAACATGCTTACCTTTCTGTGGATTACCTGTTCTTAAGTGCATAGGCTGCTGTGTTAGTCAAAGATAAAAGTTAAGTAAATGTGAAAAGAATATATTAGAAAAAGATGAAATATTACACACACACACCCCAACTTCCCAGATTCCAATGAAGATACAAATATTTACAACAGACCTCCCTTATCTTAACCATGAAACATATATAATTACAAAAATGAAGAACAAACAACTATATACACAAAGTCCAATATGAAAACACAGTAACAGCAGAGATTGAGAAATGGATGGAGGCCGAGAATGTCCCAAATGATGAAATGACAGGAGAAGTACAGGGGTTATTCTGAAATGTGTCTCACCAGTGAGTCCAGATTGCTGTCCAAAGGCCATGGGTAGTGGATGATGATTAGTCTGAAACATCTTACTACCATGTGTAACTGGATGGAAAGGGATGATCTGCCGTTCCTTTCGGCAGATCTTTCGAAGATATGATAGCAGCATTTGTTATGAAACATCTTGGTCTTCTCTAATGCTTCCTTTTCTCCCTTCCTTTTGAAATGCACAGTCTTTTCTTTTAATTTATGCATTAAACAAAACCTGTGCTGTAAGATGACATCCTTGTGGTTTCCAGAGGGAAACTCTTTTTCAGGTATATACTGTCACGCACGTGCGAGTGGGGGGCCGCGGACGGACCCAAATGATATCGCGAAATCATATGCCAGGAGGGAGTGGTGGGGTACTAACCTTTCTCTCTTTATTTTCCACAGAAAGAAAGACGCACCACCGCCACGAATCTGCCTGCACCACTACCCGCACTACATTACTTCTGCCCTTCCTCGGTATTCAACCTATGACGTCAGCAATCCCACCATTCAACTTGGCTCCTACCCAGCATACCCCTCTTCTTCCGGTCCCTCCTCCATAAATGTTCCTCCTCCGCCATCTTTGGGGGGTCAAAAACTGTTGTACTGACGTATTGACCGTGGTGGATGTGTTTGTCCAAAAAGTTTGATATTTCTACAGTATATGGGGCCAGAAAAACCCAAACCTTTATGATTGTTATTGTGTTTTTTTACAATACATACAGATATATGAGGTAATACACAAAAATAACCAGCCTGGGCTTTCCTGGAAAACCTTCTGGAGGTCAACCGGACGTAAATCATAGAACTATGTCCCTTCATACACGCCCTCTCAAACAACCAACCGGCTAGGTATATCCTGTGAATAGCCCAGTCAGTATTTGCACAACAATCACTACACGAGTTGCCACGATAACGTCAGGTGAAAAAATCGAACATTGAATCAACAGCAAATTTCTTGCAAATTTCCTCTTTTCTGCAAAGCAGTTTTTGACTATCAAAAACATTCCTGTCCTCGATCATCCTTCCTATTCACCCGATTTAGCTTCCTGTGATTTTTACTTGTTACCGAAAATCAAAAGTGACCTGAAGGGAACACATTTTTCTTCAATGGATGAAGTGAAGACAAAAACAGGAAGCCTGTTGAAGAGCCTCAAGCAAGAAGACTTCCAGCACTGTTTCAATCAATGGAAGATACATCTGGAGCAGTGTAGAGATCAGGAGGGGGAGTATATAGAAGGTGACAATGTTTAGAATGCTGTAATTCATCAATAAATATATTTTTTTTTACCAATCCGGTTATTTTTGTGTCTCACCTCGTTTATACTGTACATATATATACAAGGGTGGCACATGAAAAAGTTACCCGCCTCCACCAAGATGACTGCATTATGTGGTGAAATAATCCAATTTGGTGCCAACATTTACAGAAGATGCTGAAAGTGATCTCCTTGTGCATCAATACATCTCTGTAGCCAGTTCAGCATGCTCATATACACTTTTTGCAACGTCATTGGATCGATTCTGTCTATCGCATTTTCAATGTTCAACTTCAGATGCTTCTTTTAACTGTCTATGGTGAGGAAACTAATCGGTGAAAATTTCCCTTGTTTCTTTGATGGAACCTGTCCGCACGTATGCTTCTTCTATTGCAATTCTTTCTTGGAACAAATACTGCATGTCGTTAATTTCGGCTACACTAGTACGCACTGACCACTTCAGTACACTGCCACCACAAAAGGGATTTCCAGGGCTCAGATAGCAAGGAAACAAGGCAGGCGACACAACCACAGCCGCCTATCCGGTGGCAGACGAGACGGGGTCATTAGGTGGGGGTGGGCCACCCTGTATATACACAATATGTATATATAATAATGTGCAGTGAATACACTTGACTTGAGCATTCATAGTTTTCATCCTCTTTCTCTGTACATTTATCATTCGTTTGCTCAGAGGTTGATGCGCTTGCTGCTTCCTGAGCAACTCTTCTTCTCTCCACCCTAGCAGCCTGCTTCTTCTCTTCTTTCGTCGGCCTCTTTTCGCGTTAAAACTGATTAAGTTAGTGTTTGTGTTGCAATTACTTAGTACATTTTCTTTAATTTTTCACTTAAGCTGGGATTTAAGTCTTCAATCTGCCTCAAGAATGATTTAAGATATGAAGAGGTAGGGGAAGTGGCAACGAAGGTGGTAGGGATGAGAATGGCACCAAAACACTTGTGCTGCATGGCTGCCCATTGCCGAGAGTTGATTCTACAATAAAATAAAATAAAAATAAAAACAGGAATAACCTTGGAGGTCAATCATTACCCAGAGAGTAGATTGCAGACCTCATGTAGTATATGTGTACCAAATTTCAGGTCAATAGGTGCAATGGTTTGCGAGCGACAGGTGATTTAAAATCCTGGGCAGACAAATGAACAGCCACAGTAGCGTATCTTATATATTGTAAAAGATAGATGAGGAGACAGCAAAAAGGTTTGGGGTTTTCCAGCCCCGTATATTGTCGAAACTCCACAATATAAACAAAAATACCTGGTCAAACATAAACAATAACTGTTCATATACGCGACGCCGTATCATGGCGTCAGCGGCCATTTTATTAGGGAAAAGCCGGAAGTGGAGGAATGCTGGGAAGGACCGTGAGGGAGGATGGGATGTGTGACATCAGGGCAAGATGGCGGAGGAAGGGCGGAAGTACCGCAGTGCGGTCAAAACCCGGCTTATGATGGCGGAGGGTCCTTTTTCCTATGAGAAAGCAAAGGGAGAAAGTTAGTACCCCGCCATTCCCTGCCGGCAAATGTGTTCCCAGGTGCGTTCAAATCCGTCCGCGGTCTCCTACTCGCGCGTGCGTGACAATATAAAGATATATATATTTTGGGTTTTTTTTAAATATTTGTTAAAACAAACAAACACAGCTGAATTTTATGTAGCCCGGCTACAACAGGGCCTTTTAAATGTTTAAATTAAATGTTTCAGTGAAAAATGAATTGTCTAGCCATGGTTGCGCTATATATTTGCAAACAAAATAAATACAAAACAGAAAGCAGCCAACTGATTTTTAAGATTAAGTCAACATACTTAATTTTGATTTTTTAAGCTTCTTTGAGTCATCAAAACTTGCTATAAAACAAACTTTCATCAGCAGTTTCTTTATTCTGGAAACCTTTTCACCACAAGTTTGCTGGAAACAATACAAGATTATTTATTACATAAATCATAGTAAGATAAAAGAATATTGTATCTGTAAAAAAGTAATAGTTAGATTTATAAATACAATTTATACAATAAAATGTGGACTTTCTTCTACAGTACATTGTTTAAATTGGTGCTAAATGCAGTTTGTCTCCCTTTTATATAAACGCAATGTCTGCCAGTTGGTATTGTGTGATTGCCGCCATTCTAGGGAGAAATGCGAGTAAGAATTTCATCATACTGAGAATGAGACAATAAACTGTAACAGGCCACAGACAGACACGACAACGCAGTGTCCACCACACACACGTTTATTTACAGAAATATATAAAACTGTTATTTACGGTTCACAGTCCTTGGTTCTCTCAGCTACCTCCACTCCTGCCTCGTAAACTCTGTCCTTCTTCCACCTGACTCTGGCTCCTTGATTGTAGTGAGGCGGCCCCTTTAATTTCCACCCGGATGTGCTCCAGGTGCCTGATGACACTCTCCCGGCAGCACTTCCTGGTGTGGCAGAAGTGCTGCCCTTGCACCCGGAAGCACTCCGGGTGTCGCTGGAAGGATCTTCCCCCACCGTCCCAGGTGTGACAGAAGTGCAGAGCTCCGGGGCTTTAGGAGACTTGGGGCGAACCCTGGAAGAAGCCTCGGGCCCCCACAGGTTTGTGCCTCCTTGCTCCATCCTCGTGGTCCCCTGCTTATCCAGGGCGGTTGCCTCCTCGTGGCCCAGGGGACGTATTGACTGCCTCCCCGTCCTTCCAGGCATCCTGGCTCGGTCTGGCCCCCAGCCTCCTGAGACAAAATGTGAACTGCTTTTAAATTTTACAGAAATGTTCTCAGTACCTAAGAAAAGATAGACAGATAGATAACAACAACAACAACATTTATTTATATAGCACATTTCCATACAAAAAGTAGCTCAAAGTGCTTTACGTAATGAAAAAAAGAAAAATAAAAGACAAAATAAGAAATTAAAATAAGACAACATTTGTTAACATAGAAAAGGAGTAAGGTCCGATGGCCAGGGTGGACAGAAAAAACAAAAAAAAACTCCAGACGGCTGGAGAAAAAAAATAATAGACAGATAGATAGATAAATAGATACTTCATTAATCCCCAAGGGGTAATTCACATACTCCAGCAGCAGCATACTGATAAAAACAATATTAATTAAAGAGCAATAAAAGTGCAGTGCAAGTTAAAAAATGCAGGGTGGAGAGTGCCAGGCAGGAATAACAGTCTATAATCTTGTGTAGTGTTAACGTTTACCCCCCCGGGTGGAATTGAAGAGTCGCATAGTGTGGGGTCTCCTCAGTCTGTCAGTTGAGCAGGACGGTGACAGCAGTCTGTCACTAAAGCTGCTCCTCTGTCTGGAGATGATCCTGTTCAGTGGATGCAGTGGATTCTCCATGATTGACAGGAGTCTGCTCAGCAACCATCACTCTGCCACGGATGTCAAACTGTCCTGCTCCGTGCCTACGATAGAGCCTGCCTTCCTCACCAGTTTGTCCAGGCGTGAGATGTCGCTCTTCTTTATGCTGCCTCCCCAGCACACCACTGCGTAGAAGAGGGCGCTCGCCACAACCATCTGGTAGAACATCTGCAGCATCTTATTGCAGATGTTGAAAGACGCCAGCCTTCTAATGAAGTATAGTCGGCTCTGTCCTCTCTTACACAGAGCTCAATATTGGCAGTCCAGTCCAATTTATCATCCAGCTGCACTCCCAGGTATTTATAGGTCTGTACCCTCTGCACACAGTCACCTCTGATGATCACGGGCGCCATGAGGGGCCTGGGTGTCCTAAAATCCACCACCAGCTCCTTGGTTTTGCTGGTGTTCAGTTGTAGGTGGTTTGAGTCCCACCATTTAACAAAGTCCTTGATTAGGTTCCTATACTCCTCCTCCTGCCCACTCCTGATGCAGCCTATGATAGCAGTGTCGTCAGCAAACTTTTGCACGTGGCAGGACTCCGAGTTGCATTGGAAGTCTGATGTATGTTGGCTGAACAGGACTGGAGAAAGTCCAGTCCCCTGCGACGCTCCTGTGTTGCTGACCACAATGTCAGACCTACAGTTCCTGAGACGCACATACTGAGGTCTGTCTGTAAGATAGTCCACGATCCATACCACCAGTTGTGAATCTACTCCCATCTCTGTCAGCTTGAACCTAAGGAGCAAAGGTTGGATGGTGTTGAAGGTGCTAGAGAAGTCCAGAAACATAATTCTTACAGCACCACTGCCTCTGTCCAAGCGGGAGAGGGATCGGTGTAGCATGTAGATGATGGCAGAGAATAAATACAAACGGTTGGTACATTATGATGGCACAGTGGTTTAGACTACTGCTCAAAGCCCCAGGCATAGGCGTCATCACTGGGGGAGCTTAGATGCCCCCTCCAATCTAATAGCAATGCAAGAGAAAAGACAGATGGCACATACTGCAATAGACAACCATGAATGTCATGAATACACACAGACTGCAAATTATTTGACAGTGCAAGATGTCTGCAAATTTAAATTTATGATGGCAAGTACAATACAATACAATACAAGATAATACAGTTTATTTTTGTATAGCCCAAAATCACACAAGAAGTGCCGCAATGGGCTTTAACAGGCCCTGCCTCTTGACAGCCCCCCAGTCTTGACTCTCTAAGAAGACAAGGAAAAACTCCCAAAAAAAAACCTTGTAGGGAAAAAATGGAAGAAACCTTGGGAAAGGCAGTTCAAAGAGAGGCCCCTTTCCAGGCAGGTTGTGCGTGCATTAGGTGTCAAATAGAGGGGACTAAATACAATACAATACACAGAACAAGTGTTCAAAGATGCTTTGAGTGACATCACTGCCAGATCTGCACATAGAAACCAAGACCAACACGCACATTTAAGAAAACATGCAACAGGTAGGCTGTATTGGCAGGCTTCCTTTCATTTTCTGCATTTCGCATTTCTCTAAAAATGTCAAATCTTTGTCACCTGAGTGAAAAGGAAATTACTATTGAACAACAATATATCAATAAAAGGTAGCTTTCTATTTAACCCATCAGACCAACAAATAGATTACAATGATGGTTACAGTATAATCATAATCTTACTATGCAGCCACATGAACATAAAATTTAAATTAAGGTTAATGAAATAAAATAACTAGCCTAATACAATCACAAAATTCAGTGAAATCAATGAATTCAATAAAAACACTTACCAATAATTCCTGTTTATGGTATCTATTGTGATTGATGTTCTTTATTAATTTTTGTACAGTTCCTGCTCCATCTGAACTAGTGTGGTGCTGAGGTGTCACCTGTTGCATGGCTGCCCTCGGGTCCTAATCTGGGTCGTGTGGTGGGTGCGACAATACGCTGTATCAGTGCGTAATCCTAACCTCTCTCTCTCTGTCTATTCCGAGTTTCCTGACGTTGTGGAATTTGATTAAAGCATTTATTTCCTCCTATTTGGTTCCTGATTAAGTTGTCATTTTATAGTGTCTTTATTGCAGCACCATTTTGAATACTAACAGACTGTTTTTAGACTTTTTTAAACCTTCCCAGAAGTCCCTGGGAGCCTGCACGTGTGACATCATCAACACAACCCTTTAAAAAGGCCATTTACGTGCCATTCAGTTATCCGTGTTTTAGATGAAACTAAAAGACTTAATGTGAATTTCTCTGTATTTTTGTTCCACTGTGAGATAACTCCGTGTGTCAACACTGGTGAATTTGTGCACAGTGTGCATTATGTCACTGATTGCACAGAATGGATCATTTGACTACTGAACTGCACTGCATAAATGCAAAATAACATAATGTTAAAAAATATCAATGTTGTTAAAAATATCATTGAGAAAAAAATAACAAACAAAAACAGATTCTCCCCAAAGAAATAATAAAAGAGACAAAATAAAATACAATTGTCATCCAAAAATAAATACAATGAGACCACAATCACAACAATGCCATTATGAACGCTCAGGCCACTAGCTGGCTGAAATAATAATATTCACCTTTTTTAATTCAGGCTCCCACAATAGGCTTGTGGGTTATGTACTTGTGGCGGGAGTGTCTGCTGGATTGGAAATAACACAAAAGTACTTCCTGGCAGGTTGGAGTGACACTAGAAGTACTGCCTGATCTAAATTTATGAGGGCTGCCACCTTCCCAGTCAAATGAGCTTGGAACAACAGTTCATCTGACAGGGAGGAAGAGGAAGACTGGGAGGTGGGAAAGGGAGCGATATGAAATTATATATTTTTGGAAATAGCCCTAAAAAATATAGGTAAGTCCAGAGGTGAAAAGACTTATTTGTTTGGTTTCTTTTTGTTAGGTACACAGTGCGCCTACTGTGACAGCCATGTCTGTCTGTCTGCATAAATCAGCCCCTTGTGAAATGAGTTTGTCAAAATTTGGCATCATTTCTTCTTCAAATAATTTTGATGAGGTAGGTAGTTTGTTGATATATCTCCAACACATTGTGCTGTACAACATTTTGAAAGTTCATTGTCTCTTTTTGAAAAGCATTGGTGAATCCAAATCATTCTGTGCGACTTCAACTATGAATTAGAGAACTATTTTAATTTTGCTTTACAGTGGTTACAATAACTTGTATATTTCATATATTGTCCGCTTTAACTTGTCTGACAGCCACTCGAATTCCCAATATGATGCCAAGGAAAGGGTGTGCGTGCGCAAACAGCTCATATAGCAACAGCCTTCTCCTGCTCCTTTAGGTAAGCTAACCATAACAGTACAAAAAAAGTTACTACTCAGAAAATGAGTGGAAGATAAAGGCAAATATATAAAAAAAAAATTAGATGTGTAAGCCCGTGCTGTTAAAAGCCCAGGGTCAAAGAAACTATTGGAATCGTCTGAAAAAAAATTGAAATGTAGAGATGTCAGGTAATTGAAAGGAACCACTCGGAGCAGCTCTCTCCTAGGAGGATTCGTTTTGCCGACGTGCTCGCATCGCTTGTGCATTAGCAGTGGGAGGAAAAGTAAAAGGGATACCGTTTTGGCGATGTTAGCGGCTAAGCGACTTTGTCTTTCTTCGGAGGTTTCATTTTGCGGACATGCTGGCCTAGCTTCTGTTATTATCAGCTAAACGAGTTTTCTATTTTCTCAGAGGCAGAGCCCCTACCCCAACTCCACGCGTAGACATTTATTTATAAGACTAGGGGGGCCAAGACCCCTGGTGCCTTTGGCGCCCAACCCCCAGTTGCGGCCTAGTAGGCCACCCCACTTGCGGCCAAAATCACGAAATTCTATAAATATATAAAAGAATAATTAATTATTATTTAATGGAGTAAAATGTTTACTCTCTTACCAGTTGGGGTATTTCCTTTAAACTGAAGTCCACTATGCTCGATTGAGTATTTATAAAAGACTAAATAAATGAGCCATTCATTTTAACTGACATTCTTATAGATTTTTTTTTTTTAAATTACTTATTTAAATAACAGGAAAAATCATGTGAAAACTAAATTGGTATGCAATGGGTCATCATAGCTCAACCTTCAGCTAACTAAATCACCTAAATACAAACATTGGTTTTATGAATAGATAATTTTTTTTAATATAGTTTGTTCCTGTGAAAGAAAGTTTACTCAATCAAAAATGATGTCATTTATTGAATTAAATCATTAAAATAAATTGTTGAAATAATGATTTATTGAAATTAAAAACCACGACTTTCTTGATCTTAAAAACCACATTTTTCTTGATATTTTAGTTTATAATTTAAAAAACGGAATAAGAATCTTAAAATCTAACAAAATTACATTAAAGTTCGATAAATTCTGAAAAGAATGATACCAAACATATACATGTAGGTTTTAAAATAAGCTCGATTTAAAGCGTGACATAAAAACGTCACATAAAATCGTTGCACAAAATCATTGCACTTTTAGGCTTAGGATTTTATATATATATAGAGAGAGAGTAGATATATAAGACTGAACTGACTGAGCTAATAATATCCACAGATTATTAATATAAAGAACTGATGTTGCCAACCTGCAGCTAAACGATGTTTGAACTAATTAATTACACAAGAAGTGGTATAAAGATAGCAGTGTTTAGAAACATTTTTTCCATACTAATTAGGCTGTCTGAGCTTTTAAACAAATATAGAAAAGAGAAATTCTACTACTAAATTCCAACTGTAGATGGTCACCCAGACACTCTGCTTTATATTGTGCCACTGAACCAAAAAAAAAAAAATTGACACTGAGTATGTCCATGGCAAGTACAAGGTCAGGTCCATGTACTTCATAATGTACTTTGCCATTTTTTATGAAATATATTACACAGCAGAAAGACTGACTGATGAATTGCTCATTTTCATTATTACGTTCTATAATCAGAAGTGGATTCTAGTGCATGATTAAACTTAACAGATTTAGGAACATTTTGGTATCTCCTTTTATATTCAGGTGTCCCTTTATTAAGTTATTACTTGTTAGTTCATTTTTTTCTGCATACTTGGACCCCATAATAGCATGTGAATAGAACCAATTAACAAAGAGCAAAGCTATGTGCAAACAATATTAAACTAGAAAGAAAGATTTAATTAATGCAGTGTCATTTCCACCTTGGCAATTATTAGTAAGCAAGTAATTAAATGCTAAAAATAGTTTGAAATAAAGAAGAGAAGAACAACGTAATAACCAAGTTTAGGAGTCTCGTGGATAAAGGTGTCACACAGGCATGTGACATTTTTCCTTGTAAAATTGGCATGTAATTAAAAAGTAATTATCAAACTTTCTGATCCTAATTGGAATGACCATTTTTGCCTTTCACCACTTCTATAATATTTTTAAAGTAAATTTTTCATAAGTATCCTTTTGAATGCCATTTTTCTCAGTAATTTGTAGAGTGTTTATGTTCTTACGCTCTTGTTTGCCATTTCTTTTTTTTGGTTTGGAGTACTTTACTCATTAGAAGCTAGTTATTTAAGGTTGACACTCACTTCTGTCCACATAAAGACAGTTTAGACAGTAAGAAAGAGGTAAGCCCATGCAAATTTATCTAAAAAATATTAGCTTCATTTTTCTAGGTAAAATATATAGGGATATTTCATGATTTTAATGGGGATCTTTCTGAATGAATCCGAAACGAATCTCTAAAATTAATATTTGCTATAGTGCATTTGGCAAAGTTACAACAGCATGACAATATTACTAGGGGTTTAGGTGAAGATTGCAATTTGGATAATAAATTACCATTGTTAATAAGACTAAGAGATGCACTGAACTGAATTTCCAAAAATGCACCATCCGCCACCGATCCACGTTGTACAATGGTTTATCCAGACTGAGCGATCACTATTCATACATTCCCAGTCCCATGGCCATGCCCCCGACTCCCTGCATGCTGCCCCCTGCTCCTACCCCACCCTTCCCCTCCGAATTCGACTCAGAACGATAAAATTTAGGATGAGGAGGGTATTGTGACACATGACATGACGGACTGGCACAGATGGCTGCAGTGCCAGGGGCATGACAGGGGCCCCAGGCCCACGGCCTGACAAAAAAAAAAAATTGTAAGTCGGGGCCGGGTTACATATGCATAAGAACATCCCTGGTGGCACTGAGTGCTTTAATTAGTCTGTCTGTAGGTCTTCTCATCTCATGCCTGACACCAATATAGCGCTAGTGCCAAGTGCCTGAGTGGATTCTCCTGCTCTTTACAGGGCTCTTTCAGGTAGCTTGCTATCCTTAAAAAGACTGCTCACTGTTACTGCACTACATGCAATTCTATTTGCAACACTGCAGGTTTGTTGTTTTTAGAGGAATCCCTGCCACTAGAATACCAGTTCATGCAATAGGTGACTTATTCCTGGCTGATGTAACTTGTCAGTGCTATAACAGCATATTTTGTGTCTGCCACTCTTCACAAAGGCAAAATGTAAAAGGAAAGGCAAGCCAAAACTATGTTAAATAACTAAGCAAAAATCAAGTCTAAGGCAACAGCTGTAGTCTATTGAAAACAATAATACAAATAAATACACAAGACAGATAGGAATAAAAAACTCAACTTTGTATTGATTCTGCCACTCAACAATATAAAAGAGGCCTACAATCCTCAAAAAACAAGAGAAAGCCAGGCCTACCTTCTCCAAAGGCCTGAACACACTGAGTAGGCTTCATCACCACAGGTAGTTTTGTCCCAATCTCAAAAGGCAGCTTGCAAAGGCCTTAAACAGAAAAAGTAACAAAATTTCCACAAAAGGAGGAAAGGAAAACCATAAAACCTCTAGTCCACTAGTCTTGCTGAAGCCAGATGTATAATATATTGTCAGGGATGCCAAGGGCAACGACCCGGCCGGGACGCCTTGAGGGACCGGAAGAGGGTCTACGCCCACCCTGGATCACGTGGGGGCCACCATCCTGGTTGCTTTGGGGGCCACGGGTAGAGGGCTTGGAAGCCCAACCCTGTAGCGACCCGTGGTCACTGCCAGGGGGCGCCCCAATGCCATGGGGACCCTGGACCTCAGCACTTCCCCAACACCAGGAAGTGCTGGGAGGAAGAAGAGAAGGGACACCCGGAGAGCTTTCAGGAGAACAGCCGGCATTTCCCCCACACTGGGGCGTGTCCAGGGAGGAATGCCGGGAAACACCTGGAGCTCTTCTGGGATGAGATACAAGGGGCCGTCTCCCTCCAGTCGATAGCTGGAGTCAGGTAGAAGCAGGACAAAGCAGGAGAGAGTGTGGAGGCGGCCCGAAGAGGAAGGCATTGTGTGGCCAGGACTGTGTTTGGGGTTTGTGTGCACTTGACTGATTATTGTAAATATTAGTTGTAAAATAAACGTATGATGGTGATAAACAACATGTCCGCCTGTCTGTGTCCGGGCCACGTTCACAATATACTTCTGGAGACAACCAGCAGTAAATTTTGTTTAAAACTGGGTAGGAACAATTAGACAGCTCACAGAGTGTCACATTTCTAAGCCAATCCAATGCCTCATGAAGCCGTGTGTGGTAAAGTGAGGTCCGCGGGTGATCGGCATCTTTTTAAATAAATAATCGCTGCATTCACATCTTGGTAGAAGGGGGCATGGTAGTGTGGTGAGAGCGGTTCCTGGGCGCCATACAGGAGCTGGCGGTTCTATACTAAGTGCACAGGTGAAGGATCGCCCGTGACCCTAATTGGTGCTAGGAGCTTCTAATCGTCACAGTTGTGCCACGTCCCCATTGTAAAAGCAACTGGGAGCCAGAGCGATGTGTGTAAAAGACCGGGAAGGCAGCGGGGGTTAAGGAGGCTGGGGAGGAGACCCCCAGTGTGAGCGTCCTGGCCGTTGGGGAACCATGTCTTGGTCTGGCGAGGGAACCTGTCCAAAGCTGTGAGACGGTAGGCAACCGGACCTGAGGAAGGTCAGCTGCGACTGTTGTTAGGTCAACTCCTCTGCCTCTAGGTCCATATGGGATAGGCAGGGGAGCCACCAGTGTTAGAAGAAGGCACCAGGTTTAACAAAAGGACTGCTCCTCCCAGTTTTTTTTAACCTCATTTTAGTGGAGTTATTTATTGTGATTTTAACGTCAACTTTATTTTTTTATGGATTTTTTATTTAATGAACTATGAATTTTGAAGCACTGCACTTCTTGTTTTGTGTAATTGTTTTTAATAAAAGCACTGAACACTTTTGCACCTTCCCCTTGCTTCATGTGGTGTCCTCATTTGTACAGCTTGTCCCGGTCATATAAGAAAAGGGTGCATGGAGCCCGAACCTTAAGGTGGCGCTCAAAGTAGGGGTGGTGATTTTGATCTGCAAAGATCACAGATGCACATGTAAACCTGGTCTGATAGACAGCAGACGTCTAAATATGATGAAACGTCTACAGTTGAAAAGTCTCCTAAAAAAACCTACAAATGTTTGTCATACGTGCAGAGAGCACATTGCACGCTTTAAAAATAAACATAATCTGTTTTAAAAATGAACAAAGGAAAAACCTTCCTGTAGTATCAGATAATACATTGGCATTCAACAGCACAAAAGGACAAACGGTACACGTGAATGATATGTTGTCGCAGGTGCTGTGTGTGCTCTCTGTAGTTCAGCATTACAATAGTGTAGGAGTTGATGTATGCTTGAAAGAATTAGCAGCCATTTTCATGAAAATATGAACTGTGAAATATTCATTTAAAGTAAACAGTGTGCCGTTAAGAGAGCTGATGACAAAAAGTCAGATTTTAGCAATTAAAACACTTGAATCAACAATTCTGCCTAATGACATCAGTAGATGTCCAGATGTGGCTGAACATCATCCACCTTCTGACTGCACCTCTAAATAAGTAACTAAAGAAATGTAACATTACTGTCTTATTGGCAATGCAAACATACCATGACAAAATAGCCGCAGTGTTTTGAAACGTTGTATATCTATCCATAGACCATAAAGCTTATCTATACTCTGTTTGCTGTTGTTATGTCATATAGTGAGTCCGCACTCAAAATGACAGAAAAACGGAGGCACTTCTCAAACATGTGGTGCCCAGTAACTGTGGTGATCTACGTGTGTGTGTCTGTCTGTCTCCTCTGTCGCAGCACTCATTACAACGTGCATATTAATTATTCGACTTCAGTTACCTTGTGCTACTTAGCTCCTGTTGTGATGTAAGATTTTGCATATATCTTGATAAATGTTTTGTATGTCTTTATTTATAATTTAGGCAAAGCAATGTAATTTAGTGTTACTTTGATGAGAGGCATTCGTGTTTGCCAATTGATGACTAAGTTTCTTTGTAATTTTTACGACAGGATTTGGGGGATGTGTCTTAAACCAGTTTGATGAGTATTTCTCTGCTAAAGTCTTTCAACACCCGTACACAAAGCCAGGTAAGTTTAACATATGGTCTTGGGTTATTGCAGGTGTTAAGATGTACAATTTTCCCCCATTGGTCTGAGATATGGCTGTTTGGAATTGGCTTGTCTCAGAGGCCTTTAAGTACCATGATGTCCTATTGGCTGTAGGGGTTGGACAGAAAACCTATAAATTTGCTTGCTCAACTACATTCTCTCTCTCTCTCACTACCCAACATATGATGAAAGAAGCATCTCTCTTGCTAACCTGTGATGATGTAGAAGTACCTTTCTCTTGTTAACAACTGATGAAGACCATCACACCATGATCTGACAAGAACAGCACAATGAAGAGCACAGCTTCGGCCATATTGAGACAGGCTTGAGGCCTGTTCTGAAGAAAGCCGAACACCAATGATGCCTTAACTAGAGACATTAAGTAACTACAAGTCTGTGTGCCACCTGAATTACACATCACCATTTAATCAGGTTGTATGGTTGCCAATATTCAAATGTACTTTGCATTTTGTTATTATTTATGAATATTATCAGTAATACGTTAGTAAAATGTCTTTTTACTACATCTAATTGAGATAGAAGGAAAGGTGGGGATAAGTTATATACAGTGGTAAGTCTGTGAGATTAGGCATTCTAAGGCTACATATTAATAATACAATAGGGGTAAGTAGAGCAATATATATATTACTCTACCAAGATAAAACAGCTCCTAACTGCAATTTTAGCTTTATAGTTCCTCTCAGTTTTAAGTGTTTTGTTCAATATCTTTGGATCTCTCCCTGAAAGCTCAGCAGCAGTTTAGAACGCACATACTGGAGAAATTCTTGGGTTTAAGAAGAAGCTCGGTGGGTATAGCGTTGCAGAGCAGGATTTCACTGTTAATTACTACACACTTTTGAACGGGTTGTACCCGGATGTTTCTTCTTATTTGAGAATCACATCTGGTCCTGTGAGATTACCGGTCCACATACACACAAAACAAAGTTCCTATATTTATTAAGATTTATTTAAAATACTGAAGAATTCAGTTATTGACCAAGAAAAAAGCAATGGGAGAAAAAGGAACAAAATATCAGTATGATTAATAAACAAGACAATATCACACAGAAAGAACAAAACCAAAGCCAGAATGAATCATACAGTATACAAAATAATAATCATTTTTGGATGATGTCAAAAAGATCAAATAAAAAAAATACACCTGAGCCAGGGAAGAGATCCTTGCTGAAATGTAACAAACCCAACAGGGCTAATCTCCTAAAATACTGGAACTAAGAGCCTCTGCTCAAATGCCAGTTCCATAAATAAGGGCAAACAAGCAATAGGTGAAAGATAAGGCCTACCGAAGATGAATTTGCCTTTTTTTTAACTTTGTTTTGTCATTTTCCCCAATTCCTCTAATCTTGATTTAATCTTTGTTTTGTGTTTGCTATTAATCCCCATTCCATTCCTTTACCGAGCCCTTTTCAGACCTCCTGTATTTTTTCTCCCTGATGGTGTTTTTGATGAGCAAACTCTTTTCCGGTTATCCTAAACCAGGGGTGCCTAACTCCAGTCCTGGAGGGCCGCAGTGGGTGCAGGTTTTCATTCTAATCCTTTTCTTAATCAGTGACCGTTTTTTGCTGCTAATTAACTTCTTCTGAATTCATTTTAATCGAATTGCTCTTGAACACTCAGACCCCTCGATTGTTTCTTTTTCCTTAATTAGCAGCCAAACAATAATGAGATACAAAATGAACCAAAACATGACCAGCAAACTGTGACCATCATACAATATCTGAAAATAAAGAAAGGTGAAGGTCTCAGGAATGCTGATCTGCTCTTAGAAAAGAGAAAATCCACAATTTTTGAAATGTCTGCTATTGCACAATGAGAGCAGCAACAAGCCGTGGAATTAAAAACGAGTTTAATTAACAACAAGAATCAGCACCTAATTAAGCAACTGGTTGGAGTGAAATTGGTTGGAGTTTGAGGCCCTGACTTTGTTGGGCTTCTCTTGGCTCACTCACTTCACATTTCATTTCTGTTTAAGGAAAGAAATGAAGCAATTCAGAGGAACGATGAAGAGATTCAGGGAAACATTTCTTAAAAAGCAAGTCAATTAAAGAAGTTAATTAGCAGCAAAAACAGATCACTAATTAAGAAAAGGGTTAGAAGGAAAACCTGCAGCCACTGCGGCCCTGCAGGACTGGAGTTGGGCACCCCTGTCCTAAACAATGGCAGAATCACAAAGAAAGAGCTTGTGTTGTGTTTCCCTGTGTTCAAATTAAAAACAAAAATATAAAACCCTGAATTTCAATAGCTTTCCCACTGATGATACTTAATAAAGAAAATAGAACCAAACAATCAAAACTGACAAAGGACCACATTTTTGTATATGTCATGCCAGGACTTACGCTTCTATCTGGCATATTAAATTTAATGAGCACATAAAAATTATGTGCATGCTTATGGTGCTGTGTCTTTTGAGCTTGAAAGACTTTGGTGTCACAGTGACACAAGAATATGGTTTTGAAAGGGTAAATGCTTGTGTTGGAGTTAACATGCAAGAGGCTGATTGAAAACAGCACAGCAGCTCCCGTCGCAATTTCAGTACTTCTGTGCAACGGCATCTGCTCCTGCATACAACTTTACATAATTGTGATTTTTCAGCTCTAAATACACTTTGATTATTTTTTTATCTGATTAACAATATGAACTATAAGTTTAAAAGCTGTATGTCTATGTGTTTCATGACAGGAACTTAACTTTTGAAAACATAACCACTATATAATCATAGGTCAAATATGGTTATTAGATTACTACTAATTTACCTTGCTTATTCTACATTACAATGTGTCGACGTCTGTCAAAACTGAACAGGCTAACATTAACTATAAAAAACAGGTTATCTGCAACTGTTAGCATACTGCCATAATCAAAGTACATTAGTAAATATAAAGGAATTCCTCCAGGAAAATGTTACAGCCTTCTTCCACTTTTGATGCTTTTATTTCATACTGCTTTCCAGCAATTCTTATGCCTCAAAAATCGATTTTTGGAACTGAAAGTAGAGAAGTAGAATAAACATGACATGAAGTAGACCAGCCTGCCAATGCGTCACTTCCGAATTTTATAAAAAGGGATAAACAGAACTCTCCGGCGCGTCAGTAATTACATCAGCAGTTATCCGGTAGTTCTTAGCTTATTCCGTTCTGCACGTCTCCTTCGTTTAATGTTTGTAGCCCTTTAAGACAATTTGTCTTTTGATTCTTCAGATTTATTGTTTTGGTATTTAGAATTTGCAACGCTTCCATTTACAGATTATTGATTTAGTGGTTAATTCTGTTTGCCGTTCTATTTATTAATATCACTTTTGTTCTTGTAAGCATAAAAAAGAACTTTTAAGTACAGTAAGGTTTTTTTTACCAGTTTAGTTATTCATCAGTGTTTCAGTTTCAACTTGTGTACACTTAGGGCGTAGTAGAGGTAGGTTAGGACGATTCTAATGGTCAGTGATTGACAGGGGCTTTTAAAAATATTGGAACATAATTTTATTTTATTTTTTTAACAAAATATTGGAATTGAATTTTAAAAAGCAGTGTACATATTATTTAAAAACTAATCCTTTTTATTTTTTAATAATTTTTGTGCCAAAAATAATAATCTATGGCATTGTACTCAACCCCTCTCTTTTAGCCTGAATGGTTCTGCCCGATCTTCCAGCAGTTGAATGGAGAGAGCGGTAAAATCCACACACTTGCTAACCAACGTTAGGTGCGTTTTGTTTAAGTTGTGAGAAATCAAACAAAATGGCACCTTTTAATTGGCGAACTAAAAAAGAGTACAATATGCAAGCTTTGTCTCAATTCAAGCCCCTTCTTCAGGCGAGATGTAATCAAGTGCTACTTTGTCGAAGTTGAAATGCTGAAGTCAATTTCCGGGTTATAGTCGTCAGGTGCTGTACCGTGTTAGCCATTATGATGCAGTGAGAAGTCAAGCAAAAAATACAAATAAAAAAAATTACAATATGTAAGCTTTGGAGGCAGCCCAGAGGGGTATTTTCCGTACGTCGCTTAAATCATCCGAGATCAGATGCCTCATCTTGGATGAGTTAATGCCGGTGAAACTCATCCGGGATAAGTCGGTTTTTCAAACGCAGCCGTGTAGTAGCCTAGATTAGCCTAGCTGGATCTAATCATCCGAGATGAATGCGCGTGCCCGCGCTGAGTGAAAAGCCCGTATATATTGAGTCTAGAAAACATGATCAGCAAGTCTTTGATAGGCTGCAACAAAATGACAAAAGAACGGGCGCAATTTTCCCCAGAAGCGGAGCAGGACCTTTTATTTGAAGGACATGAAGAATTTCAAGATTTAATATGCACAAGGGGTAACACTGCAAAAGCAGTCCAAACCAGAAAAGACGGCTGGCAAAAAGTGGCCTACAAATTAAACGCCAAGTAGCGTGCATTGTACTTACTGAATGCAGCGTTTCATTTCCTATGTGTCAGATTAATTATTATATAATATGTCATAATTCCAGATCAAACGTGAGCACAAGGAGAACATGGGAACAGGTTAAAGTGAAGTACAAGAATATACTTCAAACTGGTAAATATTTGTATATAACTATTTAAAGAATTGTTGACATAAAGAATCATATATAATATTAAAAAAAAACATTAATTTTAAAGCTAATAAGAAGGTAGACAAGCAGAATACAGGTGGAGGTCCACGCGGTCCAGACCTAACCCCTGTAGAAGAGTTGGCTCTCCAGCAAAATACCCATCGCTGTGTTTCTGAGGGCATTCCAGGGGGGAAGCTCCTCCTCAGAACCAGTGGTAGGATGCAGTGGTCACATCATTTCAGGTAAAAGACGGTCATTGCATATATTTGTCCTCAATGTGTGCCATAGGTATGTTCCCTATAGCCCTCTTTTTTTGTTGGGTCAGTTGCAGGGAATGTCATATCCCTAGAACTTGTGTCTGACCAACGAGATATTGATGAAGGTCAAATATTTGATGAAGACACTGTGTCTGATTATTCATCAGGAGGAGAGGTACATTTTCCAAATAATGTTTGATCAAACTTCACTCTGATCAGTCCCATGTGCCCCAATCACATTTGGAAATCAGCTGATTGTGAGATTCTTTATGGAACTGTGGGTGTTTTTGCTTGTGTACCTGCAATGGCATGAAACGCCTCTTTTTTTGTCTGCACACGCAGGTGTCCAGAGAAACACTATGAAAACAGATTGTGCCTGGCAAACTGCACTTTTAGATAGATTTTCCGCATCGCCTACAGTATATAAAAAAAAGTGCCGCTTGCAAGAAACCTCAAAGCAATGCATACTGCCTGTGTGGTTGTGAGAGCCCAACTTCGCCTAGTTTGACTTTGAATATAAGGTGCTAATAAATGTTTTAAGGTACAATATTCCCCCTCGGCTAAAACGGTATCTTTCGAAAAGAATTTCCTCCAGTAGCAATAAAGGATCTTGCCGATCGCGCAAAACCCTCTTTATATGAAATTCTCTTCTTATACTTTGTAATTTGCGCACCGATATCAATTGGTTGTTCATTCATGAACGGCGAAGCCATGACTTGAATGAATTCCGTGCACGGACACTGATTAAGTGTGTGAACGAATCCTTGTTTACATTGAACAGACCTGCTCCGAGCAGGTTTGGGGATTTGGATGAGCTGCTATGACAACACATCCAGCAAGAGTTTTGAAAAACCGACAAATCGTCAATAATTACATCCAGCTAAACGAGTAATCCACATGAAAAATACCCCCCAGGCCTCTTCTCTAGGCAAGATGTAATCAGTAAAGAAAGATAAGAAAAGCTCTGAACGAGAGAAGAGAGGGCGACAGTTGCCGTTCAGTTTCATAGCAGGGAAAGATCAGTATATTAACTTTAGTCCATTCTTTGCAAGCTGTGCAAAATGAACCAGTTTACAGGAACGTTCAATCTAACGCAACAACCAAACGATCAAATAAAAACAAGTTCAGATGAGCTGTGCAGGTATATGCCGATTAATAAATAATCCACACGGAATTTGCTCAGTCACAGTAAATTAGAAATGACACGTTTCTGTTGCAAATGACTTTAACACTAGACTCCTTTTTAATGTAGTAAACACTCACTCGTACAGAACGTTAAGATGCACGTTTTAGCAGTTTAGTGCGTGTGCTTCCAATTCAGTTTGAAATCTGGTTGAATAAGGAGTCAATTTGTCCCCTTATTCCAAGGATAATCTTTAAGAAATACGACCTCCGTTTTCTTTTTTTGGCTCTTGTTCAGAAAGCGGACACCATTTGAGACGGCCTTCCTCTCGCCCAAACACTAACCTTAAGGTCAATAAAATGGGTCCCTGATGTTAAGTCACTATTTTAGGAGCCAGCAGGAAAACTGTCTTCTGCATAATCGTTCACCAGATAAACTGGCTGTCTGAAATGTATATTTTGTATAAAATAAGCCTATTTTTAGATTCTTTTGTTAATTACTTGTTACTTTTATTTTGGATTTATTCCCCTTGGCAGCATTTTAGATTACCACAAATGTATATGAAAATATGGTTTCTCTGTATGTTTTTTTAGCATTTATTTTAGTTTTAAATGATATTCTTTTGAATGTGTGATATTTATGTAAGCCTTATCATACAATTGTCCCACAATTTTCTTGAGAATAAAAAGGCAGAAAATCAATGAGGAAGTAGCCGAGTTGCTTCTGTCTTCGCACCCAGCACTCGTGTGCAACATGTCTTTACAAATTCATTTCCTGGCCTCTCCTTTGCATTTTATTCCCCATGGAACGAGGGAAGAGGATCCACCAGGACAGCCCTCAAATGGAGAAACTCAAGTTACAGTAGAAAGTGGAGTGCGTCTGTGTTAGCAGACACTGTTGGTCATCCTACTGTGAAATACCTAAAATGTTTTTTGAGTCTAAATTTTTTTTTTAATGTTTTTTTTCCTCTAAAATAGTGCATTATTTCATTTTAAAACTTCATCTCCCAAAAACTGGATGTAATGGAGCAATTCTTTTGCCAGATTTGTATTCAGCATGATTAAATCTGTAAAGAAACACAGAATATATTTGTTTTTATTATTTACATTTTTTTTTTTAATTTTGTGAATGGGCAGCATGGTGGCGCAGTGGTAGCGCTGGTGCCTCGCAGTTAGTTAGACCTGTGGTTCGCTTCCCAGGTCCTCCCTGCGTGGAGTCTGCATGTTCTCCCCGTGTCTGCGTGGGTTTCCTCCCACAGTCCAAAGACATGCAGGTTAGATGCATTGGCGATTCTAAATTGTCCCTAGTGTGTGCTTGGTGTGTTTGTGTGTGTGTCCTGCGGTGGGTTGGCATCCTGCCCGGGATTGGTTCCTGCCTTGTGCCCTGTGTTGGCTGGGATTGGCTCCAGCAGACCCCCATGACCCTGTGTTCGGATTCAGCAGGTTGGATAATGGATGGAATTTTGTGAGTCATTTAACTGGTCTTTTTCTGCAAGTTAATTGAATACATGCAAGTATTGTGTTGTGGAGGGTTTTTAAAAACTTTTTTGGCAGTTTTGAGCTTCCAGTTTTTCATAACAGCATGGCATGCACAGTAAGATATGTGTATTAATACCAGACGTGACAACTTGCATTGTAGGTCTTTTTTTTTTCTATAGGTTTAAAGACACCAGCTAAAAATACAATGGTGATAATTCATTGAGGATTAGAATATTGCTAAAAGCCACAATGAGTGTAAGAGAAATGGAAATAAAAATAAAGGATTTTTAAACACTCAGTCTGCACCCAATAACCTGTAATGACAAAGTGAAAATGTTTGCAGAAAGGTTGGCAAGTGTTTTGAAAATCAGAAACTGAAATCTGTCATTGTTGTAAGTATTCATAACCATAAAAAGGGTGCATTATAGAGCTCTCTTTGGCAGGAATGAGTGCTTTGAGGCTTCTTGCTTAAGTCTCTACAAGCTTTGCACACCTCGATTTAGGCAATTCATCCAAATCCTCCTGACAGATTCTCTCAAGCCCCATTAGACTAAATGGGAAGCTTCTGTAAACTGCCATCTTGAGGTCTCTCCACTAATTTTCTATCACAATGGTTCTCAGACTCAGTCCCGGGGACCCGCTGTGGCTACAGGTTGTTGTTCCAACCAGATTTACAATTAGTGATGATGATAACTGCTGATAATTGATCTCATTTAATTAGCTAGTCTTTTCTTTCCTCTTCTCTTCTTCTGCATTCATAAAAGAGTATGATTTTCTCAATTATGAGACATTTTGAAATATTTCTATTTATTGCTAAACGTTTAAACCTTTTGTTGTTTTTCTTATTTATTATTATCATTATTATTATAGTCATCGGGGACTTTAATTACCTTAATATTAAGTGGGCTAACTTTGCAAACAGTGGAGTACAAGAGCAATAGTTTATATGCATAATCAGTGACTGTTTTTTAACACAGTGTATTAAAGCACCAACGCGGAAGGATGCCTGTCTAGATTTAGTATTCTTTTAATAATCAGGATAGAATTGAAGGTGTTGAGGGTCAAGTGACTGTAATATGATACAATTCCCAGAGATTTGGAAGAGCACAGATGCAAAGACTAAAACTTCTAAGTTTAACTTTAGTTGGGCAAATTTTGAGCAAATGTAGCAAAGTCTAAGGAGGTGAGACTGAGATTAGCTTTTAAGTGTGGAGACCATCGAGGAGCAGTGGAGCAGGTTTAAAAACATTTTACACATAATGTAGGACTGGTAGGGCGGCACGGTGGCACAGTGGTAGCGCTGGTGCCTCGCAGTTAGTTAGACCTGTGGTTCGCTTCCCAGGTCCTCCCTGCGTGGAGTCTGCATGTTCTCCCCGTGTCTGCGTGGGTTTCCTCCCACAGTCCAAAGACATGCAGGTTAGGTGGATTGGCGATTCTAAATTGTCCCTAGTGTGTGCTTGGTGTGTTTGTGTGTGTGTCCTGCGGTGGGTTGGCACCCTGCCCGGGATTGGTTCCTGCCTTGTGCCCTGTGTTGGCTGGGATTGGCTCCAGCAGACCCCCATGACCCTGTGTTCGGATTCAGCAGGTTGGATAATGGATGGAATTTTGTGAGTCATTTAACTGGTCTTTTTCTGCAAGTTAATTGAATACATGCAAGTATTGTGTTGTGGAGGGTTTTTAAAAACTTTTTTGGCAGTTTTGAGCTTCCAGTTTTTCATAACAGCATGGCATGCACAGTAAGATATGTGTATTAATACCAGACGTGACAACTTGCATTGTAGATCTTTTTTTTTCTATAGGTTTAAAGACACCAGCTAAAAATACAATGGTGATAATTCATTGAGGATTAGAATATTGCTAAAAGCCACAATGAGTGTAAGAGAAATGGCAATAAAAATAAAGGATTTTTAAACACTCATGTCCGTGTGTCTGTTAAGCTGTGTTTTGGGGATGTGTATAAGTTAGACTTCTTTTACAATTGCTACAACATCTTCAGCAATGATGGCAAAAAAAATTTTTTAATCCCTCAGATCCATACGTGACATAAGTAGTGTTGAGGGGTATAAAAGCAAGCCCTCTTATAATTAATTATAAAGGGACAGTAATGGCAGCACAGTGATTCATGCAACCTGCTCACGACTTCAGGGGTTTCAGTTGAATTCCCAGCCCGGCCCCTGATTTTGTGCAGTCTTCCATTGTTTCTACGACATTCCACTGCTACCCAGGGTCCCAAAGGTTAAGATTGGCTGCTTGTACGTTCAGGATAATGGGTTTAAACTTTTTTTTTTTTTGCTACTTTTGTTATTTATAATATTTATTTCAGGTATAGTTTAGCTATTAAAAAGAGTACATCCCACTTATTTTATGTTTGAGTTTTTTTTCTCTGTTTCCATCACCCCAGTGATTTTTATGAAGCAAGTGTTTCTTTCTGCACCATTTTATATATCCTTGCTTCCTCTAATGCGGCAAAATCTTGAAGGTGACCTTTGGGTTTGATTCCACAACAGATTCTGCAAGCAGCCACAGCTCGCTCTAGCGGAGCTCAGGCTGCTTTGCCTCGGGGCAATCGAGCTCCAGTGACTGCGCTGTAAAAACTGTATAATGTAAACCTTGAGGTGGTTAATTAAGCAATAAATTACACACACTTTCTTTGTGAATGAAGAGGAAATCTGAGCGAGGGAGAGAGAGAGAGAGAGAGGTGAAAGGAAAGGTCATTGTTAAAGGGCAGGCGGTGATTTTATTTATCTGGTGACACGAGCAGGAGGCAGCTCGCAGTTTCTGAGCTTCGAATGTGGCATCTGAGGACCTCAAGCTGGGTTTAAGGGGCCAAATGCTAATGAATGAAACGGACTCTTCTCCCACTTAAATTACAAAATTAAATTAAACGTACAATGTTCAACCAATTTCCATTACAGTGCAGCTCACTAGACTAAAAATGAAGGACTGGCTTTTAAAACTATCGAGCTGCCCCAACCGCTGGCTTGTCAGATTAATCATTCAAACTAAATTAGATCTGCTTGGGTTTTCTGTCAAGGGCATATTTTGCTTGAGTTGGAAGAAAAGCAAGCATGTTAATATAGACTCAAATCCACCTGTATTTCCTAGAAAATGTTGATAAAATACCACCTTCACGAACCATGCATTGCAATTTTAATCCTTGCCATGAGAAACAGGATGCAGTAATGATTTGTAAGCTGCCCGTTGGCAACAAAAGTAATCAAGTTTTATTCATAGCCATTTTAAACAAGTAGAAAATGCTTTACGTGATTAATATAATTATAATTCTTTTGAATGGAGCATTGCTGTAAAAAATTCATTTACAATAGAATTGTTTGAGAACCTGGGAATTTTCACGTTTTTGTTGTAGAAAAATAATTAAATCTTAGAGTGTTGCAGAACACCCTGAATGGCAATATAAACCTAGACAATTTGAGGTGCTGCTTTGTTCAGATTAATATACAGTAGGTTGGATCTTGAATATTCATGACAATTTAAGCAGTTAACCATTGCTAAAGAGAATCTTTTTACCAAAGAATTTGCAGATTCTGCCAGGGGTACGATATTAGCTTTACTTTAATAAATATGACGTTTCCACAGGGTTTACATGGACGGGTTTTAGCTGTGCGGCTAGAACAAGAGAAGTGAAGTGTCTGTGTGTTTCCTTCACAATCTACAGGTCGCTGAGCTGGAAGAAGAATGGCGACCTTTACCTGACTCAACCCAACAATGCCGGCCGTTATAAAAACAGGCACGAGAAAATCCCCAGTCAGGGTCATCACATGGAGCGAGACGACACGACAGTCGCATCAGGCAGCACTTGGGGAAGGGCTGCACTTTCCTGCAATTGTATTTTTATCTATACAGTGGATTCAGGAAGTATTCAGACCCCTTCACGTTCTGCACACTTTATTGTAATTTTAAATGAATAAATTTGTCATTTGAACCATCAGTCTGCACCCAATAACCTGTAATGGCAAAGTGAAAATGTTTGCAGAAAGGTTGGCAAGTGTTTTGAAAATCAGAAACTGAAATCTGTCATTGTTGTAAGTATTCATAACCATAAAAAGAGTGCATTGTAGAGCTCTCTTTGGCAGGAATGAGTGCTTTGAGGATTCTTGCTTAAGTCTCTACAAGCTTTGCACACCTCGATTTAGGCAATTCATCCAAATCCTCCTGACAGATTCTCTCAAGCCCCATTAGACTAAATGGGAAGCTTCTGTAAACTGCCATCTTGAGGTCTCTCCACTAATTTTCTATCACAATGGTTCTCAGACTCAGTCCCGGGGACCCGCTGTGGCTACAGGTTGTTGTTCCAACCAGATTTACAATTAGTGATGATGATAACTGCTGATAATTGATCTCATTTGACTTTAAAATTCTGCTTATGGTTTATAAAGCCTTAAATAATCTCGCCCCATCTTATATATCGGAATGTCTGACACCTTATATTCCAAATTGTAACCTCAGATCCTCAAATGAGTGTCTCCTTAGAATTCCAAGAACAAAACTTAAAAGAAGTGGTGAGGCGGTTGGCCTTCTGCTGCTATGCACCTAAAATCAGGAATAGCCTGCCAATAGGAATTCACCAGGCTGATACAGTAGAGCAGTTTAAAACACTGCTGAAAACACATTACTTTAACATGGCCTTTTTATAACTTCATTTTAATCTTAATTTAACTTAATCCTGATACTCTATATGTTCAATTTCCTCAAAATAACTATTCATGGTGGCTCTAAAATCCGTACTGACCCCTACTCTCTTTTCTGTTTCTTTTTCCGATTTCTTTATGGTGGTGGCCTGCGCCACCTCCACCTACTCAAAGCTTCATGATGCTCCAACAATGATGGACGGATTAAAAGGCAGAGGTCTACGTGACCATCATCATCATCAAGTCCTTCCGTGAGAATCCTAAATCCAAAGAGGACTGTTTCATTTATGTTAGGTAGAATGCCCAGAGGGGACTGGGTGGTCTCATGGTCTGGAATCCCTACAGATTTAATTTTTTTCTCCAGCCGTCTGGAGTTTTTTTGTTTTTTCTGTCCCCCCTGGCCATTGAACCTTACTCTTATTCGATGTTAATTAATGTTGATTTATTTTATTTTCTTACTGTGTCTTTTATTTTTCTATTCTTCATTATGTAAAGCACTTTGAGCTACTGTTTGTATGAAAATGTGATATATAAATAAATGTTGTTGTTGTTGTTGTCATTTAATTAGCTAGTCTTTTCTTTCCTCTTCTCTTCTGCTGCATTCATAAAAGAGTATGATTTTCTCAATTATGAGACATTTTGAAATATTTCTATTTATTGCTAAACGTTTAAACCTTTTGTTGTTTCTCTTATTTATTAATATCATTATTATTATAGTCATCGGGGACTTTAATTACCTTAATATTAAGTGGGCTAACTTTGCAAACAGTGGAGTACAAGAGCAATAGTTTATATGCATAATCAGTGATTGTTTTTTAACACAGTGTATTAAAGCACCAACGCGGAAGGATGCCTGTCTAGATTTAGTATTCTTTTAATAGTCAGGATAGAATTGAAGGTGTTGAGGGTCAAGTGACTGTAATATGATACAATTCCCAGAGTTTTGGAAGAGCACAGATGCAAAGACTAAAACTTCTAAGTTTAACTTTAGTTGGGCAAATTTTGAGCAAATGCAGCAAAGTCTAAGGAGGTGAGACTGAGATTAGCTTTTAAGTGTGGAGACCATCGAGGAGCAGTGGAGCAGGTTTAAAAACATTTTACACATAATGTAGGACAGGTAGGGCGGCACGGTGGTGCAGTGGTAGCGCTCGTGCCTCGCAGTTAGGAGACCCAGGTTCACTTCCCAGGTCCTCCCTGCGTGGAGTTTGTATGTTCTCCCCGTGTCTGCGTGGGTTTCCTCCCACAGTCCAAAGACATGCAGGTTAGGTGCATTGGCGATTCTAAACTGTCCCTGGTGTGTAGATGTGTGTGTGTGCCCTGCGGTGAGCTGGCACCCTGCCCAGAGTTTGTTTCCTGCCTTGCGCCCTGTGTTGGCTGGGATTGGCTCCAGCAGACCCCCGTAGCCCTGTAGTTAGGATGTAGCAGGTTGGATGGATGGATGGATGGCTGTAAGACAGGTACATCCCAAAAATTAGAATTAGTTGGAAATAAAAAAAAAAAATCCAAAGTGGGCAATTAAGGCACCCTAGGGATGGTATTAGGTGGGTGATGAGCGATGATGGTCTTTGCCAGAAATAGTGCTTGGAGTTGTGCACAAAGAGTTAATTCAGTCCAGAGAATTTTTTTTTTCCTCCTGCTCTCAGAGTCCTTTAATCTGTCACATGCTTTTACTCAGGAGTGGCCTCTGTCTAGCCACTGTGCCATAAATGCCCATCTGATGGAGTGCTGCTGAGATGGTCATCCTTCCTACAGGATGTCCCATCTCGGCAGAGGACTTGTGAAGCTCTGTTATTGTGACCATTGAGTTCTGATTACCTTTAGAGCACACCGTCACCTAGTGACCTGGCGGGTAATTACCTCCACTTGGTCCACTCATCTAGCTCCAAGATGCACGTGTGTGACACTGGTTACTCAGTTTGGCAGGACAACCAACTGTAGAAAGAGACCTGTTAGTTTCAAACTTCGTCCTTTTCACATTTATTGAGGCCACTCTGCTCCTGGGAGCAAACAAAAATTTAGAAATGATTTTATCCACTTGCCATGTTCTCTGCCTCACCACAATTGGATTGTGGAGGTCTAGCGAGAGTTCCTAAGACTTGATGGCTTGATTTTTGTCATAATTTGTGCAGTCTAAGTTGTGGGACGTTCTATACACAGGTAAACGTGTGCCTTTCTGGTGGAATGCAGTGAACTTCTAGACACATCCAAGGATAATTTAAGGAAACAGGATGCACCTGATCACAAATTCATGTACCACAGCAAAGGACCTGGGCCATCATGTGTAAACTAAAAATGTTGTATACGCCTGTTTCCACACTCACATCTCAATGTATAAAAACTAAACTTGGCGTAAAGACACGCACATTTTCACGCCAGCTAAATCCTTGGTGTACGCAAGTTCTCTGCTCGGTTTTTGCAAACTGGCGGCACCCAGTTTCAAAGCTGTGCTACTGTTCCAGTGTGGTTTCCCTTTTTTTTAGATCCACATCCCTTACGTGGCTTTATCAAATACACTGAAATTAACTGCATATTGTTTATTAGTTTAAGGCATCTGATTGTAATTAACCTGTAACAATATAATGATCCACGGAATGGCCACACTATTCCAAATACCATAACTGCTTTAGCGTTGTTCTTCTCAATGCTCCACTCAGAGTATTTTATCCCATTGTATCTGAGTGTGGAATCACAGCTCTACAGCAGCTGATCGGAAAGAGAATTATTGGTATACAGCATCAAGCACATGCTGCCTCAGCCATGTGCACAGTCTATTGAAGTGCTCACATACGGTCTGTCCTGTAGGGACATCGCGGTTCAAAATGGATGGATGGATAGGACAGGTAGGGCGGCATGGTAGCGCAGCTGCCTAGCAGTTAGGAGACCAGGGTTCGCTTCCCGGGTCCTCCCTGTGTGGAGTTTGCATGTTCTCCCCGTGTCTGCGTGGGTTTCCTCCCACAGTCCAAAGACATGCAGGTTAGGTGGATTAGCGATTCTAAACTGTCCCTAGTGTGTGCTTGGTGTGTGAGTGTGGGTGTGTGTGTCCTGCGGTGGGTTGGCACCCTGCCCAGAGTTTGTTTCCTGCCTTGTGCCCTGTGTTGGCTGGGATTGGCTCCAGCAGACCCCTGTGACCCTGTAGTTAGGATGTAGCAGGTTGGATGGATGAATGGATGGCTGTAGGACAGGTACATCCCCAAAAATTAGTATTAGTAGGAATAAAAAAACAATCCCATTTTATCTGAGTGTGGAATCACAGCTCTACAGCAGCTGATCTGAAAGAGAATTACTTGGTATACAGCATCAAGCACATTCTGCCTTAGCCATGTGCACAGTCTATTGAAGTGCTCCAATACGGAAAACGCTTCAGAGCCTTTTCTGTAGGGATATCGCGGTTCAAAAACAGTTTCATCCCAAAAACTATAAACACACTCAATCAGTCCATCAAGTGCTACTGGTAGAACTGTTTGTACTTATAAGTACAATCACCTCACTGTAAACTTGCAACACAGTTATGATATTGCGCAATGCTGATCCTGTTGCCTGACCATGTCAATTTAAAGGACCGAAAATATGTACATTTAGCGAATGTGTGAATACCTTTCAGGGCAGCCATGCTCAGTCCTTTTTTTGTGACAGTCTATAATTTTCTGCCTGATGCAGCTTATGCTGTACAAAGGGTCAATGGAAAGACAAAAGGCAGATGTGCTTCTCTTCTTTTTGTGAGGTCCTGCTTTCCTTATTCATCGTCTCTGCTTTATATGCACTGTAAGCAATCATTAGTTGTCAGCTCTCATGCACACTGAGCCCACCCCTATGGCTAAAGACAAAATCATTGATTTTGTCACAGTTAATATCAGAGTATGTTTCATTATGTGAGTGACTTCACAGGAGTGCACCACTGACTGCCTCTGATTTGCTAAGATTATGTAAATGAAGGCTATGACTAGAAATCACTTGAAGTGTCATCTAATGGGACATACAGTGTATCCAGAAAGTATTCACAGCGCATCACTTTTTCCACATTTTGTTATGTTACCACCTTATTCCAAAATGGATTCAATTCATTTTTTTTCCTCAGAATTCTACACACAACACCCCATAATGACAACATGAAAAAAGTTTACTTGAGGTTTTTGCAAATGTATTAAAAATAAAAAAACTGACAAAGCACATGTACATAAGTATTCACAGCCTTTGCCATGATGCTCCAAATTGAGCTCAGGTGCATCCTGTTTCCCCTGATCATCCTTGAGATGTTTCTGCAGCTTAACTGGAGTCCACCTGTGGTGAATTCAGTTGATTGGACATGATTTGGAAAGACACACACCTGTCTATATAAGGTCCCACAGTTGACAGTTCATGTCAGAGCACAAACCAAGCATGAAGTCAAAGGAATTGTCTGTAGACCTCCGAGGCAGGATTGTTTCAAGGTTCAAATCTGGGGAAGGTTACAGAAAAATTTCTACTGCTTTGAAGGTCCGAATGAGCACAGTGGCCTCCATCATCCATAAGTGGAAGAAGTTCGAAACCACCAGGACTCTTCCTAGAGCTGGCCGGCCATCTAAACTGAGCGATTGGAGGAGAAGGGCCTTAGTCAGGGAGGTGACCAAGAACCTGATGGTCACTCTGTCAGAGCTCCAGAGGTCCTCTGTGGAGAGAGGAGAACCTTCCAGAAGGACAACCATTTCTGCAGCAATCCACCAATCAGGCCTGTATGGTACAGTGGCCAGACGGATGCCACTCCTTAGTAAAAGGCACATGGCAGCCCACCTGGAGTTTGACAAAAGGCACCTGAAGGACTCTCAGACCATGAGAAACAAAATTCTCTGGTCTGATGAGACAAAGATAGAACTCTTTGGTGTGAATACCAGGCATCATGTTTGGAGGAAACCAGGCACCGCTCATCACCAGGCCAATACCATCCCTACAGTGAAGCATGGTGGTGGCAGCATCATGCTGTGGGGATGTTTATCAGCAGCAGGAACTGGGAGACTAGTCAGGATAAAGGGAAAGATGGCTGCAGCAATGTACAGAGACATCCTGGATGAAAACCTGCTCCAGAGCGCTCTTGACATCAGACTGGGGCGATGGTTCATCTTTCAGCAGGACAACGACCCTAAGCACACAGCCAAGATATCAAAGGAGTGGCTTCAGGACAACTCTGTGAATGTCCTTGAGTGGCCCAGCCAGAGCAGAGCCAGACTTGAATCCGATTGAACATCTCTGGAGAGATCTTAAAATGGCTGTGCACCGACGCTTCCGATCCAACCTGATGGAGCTTGAGAGGTGCTGCAAAGAGGAATGGGCGAAACTGGTCAAGGATAGGTGTGCCAAGCTTGTGGCATCAGATTCAGAAAGACTTGAGGCTGTAATTGCTGCCAAAGGTGCATCGACAAAGTACTGAGCAAAGGCTGTGAATACTTATGTACATGTGATTTCTCAGTTTTTTTATTTTTAATAAATTTGCAAAAACCTCAAGTAAAATTTTTTCACGTTGTCATTATGGGGTGTTGTGTGTAGAATTCTGAGGAAAAAAATGAATTGAATCCATTTTGGAATAAGGCTGTAACATAACAAAATGTGGAAAAAGTGATGCGCTGTGAATACTTTCCGGATGCACTGTAGCCTTAATCGCATCAGTGCCATAGTTGCTGGTGACACTGTTGTAACACAAACTCACTATGTAACGGGGTCAATATACTAGGCTTTCTAGCCTAACAGCCCAAGTCAGCATCTTTCTTTAGCTTCTTACTTTATAAAGTTCAATCAAAAAGTTTTCTATCCATTATATAAAAAAAAATCTTGGGTCAAGATGTGATCATCTCGGAGAGACACTTTGACATCATGTGAGACTAGACCTTAAACCCTTGGGAAGCAAAACCTGTGAGACGGTGACTTTTGCATGTCATGCCCTACTTACAAACAATTTAAAACAAGTTCACGGACATCTACTTTGCAGTTGATGGAATGCTTTTGGCAGACACACTTCATGTGCTCCCAGCTTTCAAAAATATTATACGTTCTAGATGGTACATGAACAACTAAGCGAAGAAGAAAGAGCAGCGCGTCAGAAAGAGATGCGAAAAGTTTGGAGAGAAAAGAAGGCAAAAAATGATGTATAAGAGAACAATAATAATCTATGTGCAAATTCAGAAAATAAGGAAAGTAAAAATCAGCCCAGACATCCCACGAGAGACAAAAGACAAAGCAGTCAGACAAAAGGACAACTGCTGTATAGGCTTTTAAATGATCGACACGCAGTGCAACAAACAGAATAGGCAGCTCAGCAGCAGTAGCACAAAGACGGCAGCTGATCAGTCTGCATTTCCTTCTCGTGCGTTCAACCCCACCCCCCACCCCCCTTTACAACATGAGCATCAGAGATGCGAAGAGGCAGGTGCTTACCCCCTGCCCCAACCCCCCCAGGGTGCGCTAAGCAAGCAAAGCGAGGATAGTTGCTGTACAGGCTTTGAAATGATTGATGCGCAATGCGAGAAGACAGAACACGCAGCACACCAGGAGGAGCAGTAAGCAAGCAGGTGATCCGTCCGCATCTCCAAAGTGTGCATTCAGCCAACCCCTTTACAACGCAAGTGGCAGAGACGCGAAGTGGCTGGCATGTAGTGTGCCCCAGCGTGGGGGGTAGAGGGTTGACTCACAATAAAACTTTACATATACTAACAATGGATGGATAGTGCATCTTTAGTTACTATGAAAAAGATCTGCAAGTAACGCATGAATAATTTGTGAAGATTTAAAGAAGCATTGTATAATGTTTGTTTTTGGCTTAATAATTAAAACATTGTAAAGTTTTACCTATATGTACAGTATAATATACACTCACCTAAAGGATTATTAGGAACACCTGTTCAATTTCTCATTAATGCAATTATCTAATCAACCAATCACATGTCAGTTGCTTCAATGCATTTAGGGGTGTGGTCCTGGTCAAGACAATCTCCTGAACTCCAAACTGAATGTCAGAATGGGAAAGAAAGGTGATTTAAGCAATTTTGAGCGTGGCATGGTTGTTGGTGCCAGACAGGCCGGTCTGAGTATTTCTGAGTATATCTGCTCAGTTACTGGGATTTTCACGCACAACCATTTCTAGGGTTTACAAAGAATGGTGTGAAAAGGGAAAAACATCCAGTATGCGGCAGTCCTGTGGGCGAAAATGCCTTGTTGATGCTAGAGGTCAGAGGAGAATGGGCCGACTGATTCAAGCTGATAGAAGAGCAACTTTGACTGAAATAACCACTCGTTACAACCGAGGTGTGCAGCAAAGCATTTGTGAAGCCACAACACGCACAACCTTGAGGCGGATGGGCTACAACAGCAGAAGACCCCACCGGGTACCACTCATCTCCACTACAAATAGGAAAAAGAGGCTACAATTTGCACGAGCTCACCAAAACTGGACAGTCGAAGACTGGAAAAATGTTGCCTGGTCTGAAGAGTCTCGATTTCTGTTGAGACATTCAAATGGTTGAGTCAGAATTTGGCGTAAACAGAATGAGAACATGGATCCATCATGCGTTGTTACCACTGTGCAGGCTGGTGGTGGTGGTGTAATGGTGTGGGGGATGTTTTCTTGGCACACTTTAGGCCCCTTAGTGGCAGTTGGGCATCGTTTAAATGCCACGGGCTACCTGAGCATTGTTTCTGACCATGTCCATCCCTTCCTGACCACCATGTACCCATCCTCTGATGGCTACTTCCAGCAGGACAATGCACTATGTCACAAAGCTCGAATCATTTCAGATTGGTTTCTTGAACATGACAATGAATTCACTGTACTAAAATGGTCCCCACAGTCACCAGATCTCAACCCAATAGAGCATCTTTGGGATGTGATGGAACGGGAGCTTCGTGCCCTGGATGTGCATCCCACAAATCTCCATCAACTGCAAGATGCTATCCTATCAATATGGGCCAACATTTCTAAAGAATGCTTTCAGCACCTTGTTGAATCAATGCCACGTAGAATTAAGGCAGTTCTGAAGGCGAAAGGGGGTCAAACACCGTATTAGTATGGTGTTCCTAATAATCCTTTAGGTGAGTGTATATAATCATGTATTAGTACAACTATTTGAATTTTCATGAATTAATAATCTGTCAAGCATTGCATAATGTTTGTTAAAAGTTATTACAAAGTGTTGTCTTCTTTATAGTAGTGCCTTTTATATTTTAAGCTTATTGTCATGTGGTTTATTTCTCCCTCACACTGGTGACAGTGACATAATACCAACAAGCAATTACAGTGGACCCTTGACTTACGAACTCAATTCGTTTGCAAGGACTGGTTGTAACTCAAGTTGGTTGTATTTCAAGACTATTTTTCCCATAAGAAATAATGGAAATGCCCATAATGCGCTCCGAACCTCCCACAGCAACACTTACTTAACCTTTTCATAATAAAAAAGGGTTGTATAATGTGCATAATTTACCAAAACACCAATAATTTTTCTAATGTACTAACCAAAAAGTTATAAAAAGTGCCTAGCCTACCAGAAACAACAATTTCATACTGTACTCACCATTTAATTTGACATCTTTGGGCTGCAGGAAGGGAGGAAGAGGAGATTGAAACGGAAGGTGGTCATTGTTTAGAAGGAGCCTCCTTATGCAAATCTTTTCTTTGTAAAATTGTCGAGATGGTGGATTTCGACATGCTGTACATATTAGCGAGATCGGTCACACGAACACCACTCTCATATTTCCGCACAATTTCCTTCTTCGTTTTGATTGTGATTGCTGTTTCTCAAGTTAATAATGACAGTAGTCGAGCACTGGTCAACTGCTGTAATAATACACTCCAAAGCAAGCCAGGGCTGACTCAGCCTGATGACATCATCATGTGTTGCGCCAGCCCGCTAGCTAACATCCCTTAACAATCGCCTTCTTTACCTTCGTTATCTTCTCTTCCTTCCTTAGCAATTATGCGTCTTGCTTGCCATGGTCTTAATGAATTATATATATAGATAAATCACTGCACTGACTGAAATTATGTTCACAAACACATGTATCTGGGCTCCGACTGACGCTTGCGAACGCTCTCGGCTGTTTGTTTACAATCGCATAAGTGGATACACGTGACCGCATTCGGATCATAACGCAAGATGTTGGTCGTAAATCAAGTTGTTCGCATGTCAGGCCGGTCATATATCAAGGGTCGACTGTATATGAAAATGCTGAAAATGAAGACAGCTGTCCAAAAAGACCAACAAACCAGACCAGTAGCTTCACTGGCCTGCCTAATCATGGGCCTTACTTCAGGCAGCCTGACCCAAAGCTCAACAAACAGTCTTTGACCTGCACTGGACCACAATGGGGGCACTGGCTTTAAACATCCAAACACAGACTGTAAATATTCAAACAAAAATCCCCTTTTCAAGAGAGGATGACTGTAAACCTCATCATTATGGGAGTGTCAGTGTTCGGTAATAAATGAGACTGTCCACATTAGTTTTTTTTGGCACAAGGTTTATTTTTTATTTTTTTAACAGTTTTAAAAAGCACACCTGCCACTCCCTATGTACTGGCTGCTTTCTGGCTGTTGACTCATATACAAATTCTCCTTACATTATTCATGGAAAGATTTTAAAACTGAATTACACTGTGAAGCAGGAACTCATACAGAGAGGATTTTTTTTGGTCCTGATCAAAGCAAAGGTAGAAAGCATTAAGTGCACAAAGTTAACTTAATTTGTAATCCATAAGGATCTGCATATTCTACATCCTACTTGCTACTTAGACTCCAGTATATCTTGGTATTTAATTTTAGCAACTTTAATTGCCTTCCTGAGCTTGCATTTGCATGTCATTTATTTTTCAAAACTGCAGACCAGAAATGCATTAGGTTAAGCCTTCAGTAAATTATAGATGCCGTTGGTAATCCACGGTTTATATCAGAACATGAGCAGATTTCTTAGGCACTCAGTTTGCCATATATATTTTTGAGCAATAAACCAAAACCAGTTACGACACACTACATGGAATACACTTGACTTGAGCATTCCTAGTTTTCATCCTCTTTCTCTGTACGTTTAGCATTCATTTGCTCAGAGGTTGATGCGTTTGATGCTCCCTGAGCAGCTCTTCTTTTCTCCACCCTAGCGGCCCGCTTCTTCTCTTCTTTCATCGGCATCTTTTCGCATTAAAACAGATTAAGTCAGTGTTTGTGTTGCAATTACTTACAACGTTTTCTTTAATTTTTCACTTAAGCAGGCACTTAAGTCTTCAATCTGCCTCAAGAATGATTTAAGATATGAAGAGGTAGGGGAAGTGACGGCGAAGGTGGTAGGGGATGAGAACGGCACCCGTAACACATGCGCCACACGGCCTTCCTGCTGGCCGCTACCGAGAGTGGATTCTACAATAAAATTAAATTAAAATAAAAAGAGGAATAACCTTAGAGGTCACTCATCACCCTGAAAGCAGTCAGTAGACGTCACGTAGTATATGTGTAGCAAATGTCAGGTCACACGGTCAAACGGTTTGCGAGCTACAGGTGATTTAAAAACCTGGACAGACAAACGAACAGCCACGGTAGCATGCTACATATAAAGACCAGTAATGGCACACTGCACACACGATAACGTGCAGTGAATACGCTTGACTTCAGCATTCCTAGTTTTAATCCTCTTTCTCTGTACATTTATCATTTGTTTGCTTAGAGGTTGATGTGCTTCCTGCTTCCTGAGCAGATCTTCTTTTCTCCACCCTACCAGCCTGCTTCTTCTCTTCTTTTGTCGACATCTTTTCACGTTAAAACTCAAAAAGTCAGCGTTTGTGTTGCAATTACTTAGTCAGTTTTCTTTAACTTTTCACTTAAGCTGGGACTGAAGTCTTCAATCTGCCTCAAGAATGATTTAAGATATGAAGAGGTAGGGGAAGTGACGGCGAAGGTGGTAGGGGATGAGAACGGCACCCATAACACATGCGCCACACGGCCTTCCTGCTGGCCGCTACCGAGAGTGGATTCTACAATAAAATTAAATTAAAATAAAAAGAGGAATAACCTTAGAGGTCACTCATCACCCCGAAAGCAGTCAGTAGACGTCACGTAGTATATGTGTAGCAAATGTCAGGTCACACGGTCAAACGGTTTGCGAGCTACAGGTGATTTAAAATCCTGGACAGACAAACGAACAGCCACGGTAGCATGCTACATATACAGACCAGTAATGGCACACTGCACACACGATAACGTGCAGTGAATACGCTTGACTTCAGCATTCCTAGTTTTAATCCTCTTTCTCTGTACATTTATCATTTGTTTGCTTAGAGGTTGATGTGCTTCCTGCTTCCTTAGCAGATCTTCTTTTCTCCACCCTAGCAGCCTGCTTCTTCTCTTCTTTTGTCGACATCTTTTCACGTTAAAACTCAAAAAGTCAGCGTTTGTGTTGCAATTACTTATTCCGTTTTCTTTAACTTTTCACTTAAGCTGGGACTGAAGTCTTCAATCTGCCTCAAGAATGATTTAAGATATGAAGAGGTAGGGGAAGTGATTGCGAAGGTGGCAGGGAATGAGAGGGGTGCCCGTATGCATGCGTCGGCCTGCTGGCCGCTGCTGAGAGTTGATACTACAATAAAATAAAAATAAAAAGAGGAATAACCTTGGAGGTCAATCATCACCCTGAAAGTGGATAGTAGATGTCACATAGTATGTTTGTACCAAAATTCATGTCAATAGCTCAAACGGTTTGCAAGCTACAGGTGATTTAAAATCCTGGACAGACAAACGAACAGCCATGGTAGTGTAATATATAAAGATGTTTTATGAAGGCACTACTTCAAGAGGGAAAATGTGGGTTTGGAAAATGGCCTGCAAGTGGAAATGTTACTTCAGTATATAGGGTGTCCATAAAGTCTGTGTGCAATTTAAAATAGTTGTAACTTTGTAAGTATAGGTGATGGAAAGAATCTGTAAAAAGGATTAGAAAGAAAAAACACTTACATTTCTTATTGTTCTTATTAAATTTTCAACATGTCCAGCATGATTACTAATACAAAGGGTAATACGATTCTGTAGTTCTCAGAAAACATTTTCAAGCTGATTTTCAGTAATACCAGCAATCACATCAGTTGTTGTAACTTGCAAGTCAAAAAAAAAAACGTGCAAAAGTTCGCTGATGACACTGCTATTGTGGGCTGCATCAGGAGTGGGCAGGAGCAGGAGTACAGGAAGCTAATCAAAGACTTTGTTAAATGGTGCGACTCAAACCACTTACACCTTAACACCAGCAAAACCAAGGAGCTGGTGGTGGATTTTAGGAGGACCAGGCCCCTCATGGACCCTGTGATCATCAGAGGTGACTGTGTGCAGAGGGTGCAGACCTATAAATATCTGGGAGTGCAGCTGGATGACAAATTGGACTGGACTGCCAATACTGATGCTCTATGCAAGAAAGGTCAGAGCAGACTATACTTTCTGAGAAGGTTGGCATCCTTCAACATCTGCAGTAAGATGCTGCAGATGTTCTACCAGACGGTTGTGGTGAGTGCCCTCTTCTATGCGGTGGTGTGCTGGGGTGGCAGCATAAAGATGAAAGATGCCTCACGCCTGGACAAACTTGTTAAGAAGGCAGGCTCTATTGTAGGAGTAAAGTTGGACAGTTTAACATCTGTGGCAGAGCGACGGGCATTAAGCAAACTCCCGTCAATCATGAAGAATCCACTGCATCCACTGAACAGTGTCATCTCCAGACAGAGGAGTAGCTTCAGCCACAGACTGCTGTTACTGTCCTGCTCCACTGACAGACTGAGGAGATCGTTCCTCCCCCACACTATGTGGCTCTTCAGTTCCACCTGGGGGAGAAAATGCTAACATTAATTTTATTTTAATTTTTTTTCATTTTTATTACTATTTAATTTAATATTGTTTCTTTGTATCAGTATATTGCTGCTGGATTATGTGAATTTCCCCTTGGGATTAATAAAGTATCTATCTATCTATCTATCTATCTATCTATCTATCTATCTATCTATCTATCTATCTATCTATCTATCTATCTAAAGATCGAGGTTTGGCTGAATAAACATTCATTTTCACCTGTCCCCATAAAAGGAAATCCACTGGAGTCAAATCTAACGAACGTGGAGGCCAAGAAAATGGTCCACCTCTTCCAATCCATGTATTAGGCAATTTCTCATGTAGAAACTGTCTATCATGTAAAGCAAAGTGACAAGGACCACCATCTTGTTGAAGCACTGCATTCCCCAACAGTCCTAATTGTTCAAGTTGAGGAATAAGGTAATTTTGCAGCATTTCTAAATAGCTAGCACCATTAACAGCACGTCCTTCAAAAAAGAGTGGCCCTATGACTCGATTTTTTCCCAAAGCACACCGCAAGTTAACTATGGGAGAATCTCTTTCATGTTCAACAGACTCATGTGATTTTCAACAAAATAATCAAAAATAAAACTTCTAAAGACAAAAAAAACTACATATATCAAGCTTTCTAATCCTTTTTACAAATTCTTTCTATCACATATATTTACAAAGTCACAACTATTTAAAATTGTACATGGATTTTATTGACACCCTGTATAATAAACTAGCCGTGCCCTGCAGGACAGCGAGGAGGGTCCTGCCCGGCTCCCTACTCCTGACATCACGCTTCCTCCTCCCCTAAGCCCGTAGCCTCAGTCTCGGTTTAGCGTGAATATATCTCTCCTGCAAGCGAACTATGATTCTTAGCGCGATGAGAGAAGTCGCAAAATCAACCGGAATGTTCAAGCAAATTACACAAAAAAAAAACGATTAAAACCTGTTAAGTAGTTCTCTCGTGAAAGCAGACAAACAGACGTTGGATTTTATATATTTAGGGATGGTTCAGACCAACCGGGTTTTCTTCCTCCTGATAAGCACTACAGGACCCTCGGCACCCACACTACAAGAATCAGGGACAGTTTTTTTTTCCATAGGTTATAAGGCCATACGTACTAAGCCACTTGTACTAAGAAATGCATTAGTATTTCTTGCATAAGTGTATTTAACTGCATGGGAATTGCATTCAATTTAAGTGTACTGTCATGCGTACATAGTGCAATGAAATTTGTACTCCTATATCTCCTCAGAACAGTTGACAAAAATGCAAAGTTTCTAGCATGCAACATACATGTACAATTATACATACATTGGGGAAAATAAATATTTGCTACATCAACATTTTTCTCACTATTCAGTGTGGCAGATGGCCCGGACACAGACAGACGGATATCGTTTTCTTCACCCAACACACTTTTATTTTCCACAACTATTTACAATATTTACGTGCACCCCCAGTGCCTCCAGCACCGATCCCCCAAAGTCCAGGCCTCACAGTCCGATTGCCTTTCTCCTGGCCGCCTCCAGTCCTCTCTCCAGCTCTGTCCTTCTTCCACCCGACTTCCACTACTTAATGAAGGGAGGCGGCCCCTTATATAGGAACCCGGATGGGCTCCAGCTGCTTTCTGGCATTCCTCCGCAGACACGCCCCAGTGTGGTGGAAGTGCCGGCTGCTCACCCTGAAGTCCTCCAGGTGTCCCCTGTCTTCTTCCCCCCAGCACTTCCTGGTGTGGCGGAAGTGCTGGGCTCCAGGTTTCTTCAGGCATTGGGGTGCCGCCTGGCGGTGGCCACAGGCCCCTACAGGGTTGGGTCCCCAATACAACCAGGGCGGACGCCCCCTCGCGGTCTGGAGGAGGTACAAGCCCTCCTCCGGTCCTCCTGGGTGTCCCGGCTGGGCTCCACCCCCAGCCGGATGCCACAGCAGCTATGCACACGAAATTTAGACCAATCATTGATATTAATTCAATATAATGACACAGCCAAAGAAATTGTAACATTCCAACCATAAAACGTTGTCTGCAATAAAGTCTAATAACACACAAAAAATATTGAATATAACAAGAAATAGTACTACTGCAGCTGAATCCACTAATTAGTTCTCCAACATATGATGATAAAAATCAGCTGGGTTAGTGCATGTTACTAGGTCAGTACTTCCACTCTTTGAAAAAGGGTAACCCACCTCTTCATGCAAGTTAACAAATCATTTGTTACCAAGCACTCGCTCAAGACACTCCGCATGATGGGTAGAGGCAAAGAGCTCTCCCAATAGCTTTGCAATTAGATTGTTGGCACGGGGTACCAATGGATTACATTACTCCCAACTGTTCCGATGAGCACCTCTGGGGCCATTATGCACAAGTGGAAGGAACATCACTCCAACATCAGTCTGGCCGTGCACAGGAGCTCCTCGCAAGATTTCTGACCAGTTGGTGAGCCAAGAACCCCTTAAAAGAGCCCCATAAAGACCCAGAACAGGCATGTACAGTCTTCACAGACACAACAATAGGCAACATTCTTCATGCACAATCACCCCCAGAGGACTCCTGTACTAAAGAAAAGACACGTTGAAGCTCTTTTGATGTTTTCTACTCAATATTTGGAGGAGCTTGTAGATTACTGGATGTTTTGCCATGGAGGATGTAGGGTGCATTTCTCCTAAACCATAATTCTTTATGGATTATCTTTATGAATGCCTCACTACAGTACACTACTGTTGTTCTGCCCTGTATCTCTAGAATACTGCCTGAACTGTCACAGCACACAACTCACACCTTTTAGTGAGCCTCCAGACTCTGATGACTCAACATCAGTCTGTCCTAAGGCTGCTACTGTGACCCACGTCTTCCTGCTACTGGATTCCTTCTCTGTGGCAGTGTACCACTTAACCCCACACCACTTCTGGGACAAAGAGCTTGCATCCAATCAACTATAACCTTGTTACCCTACACCTCATAGGGGACGTCTCCCTGTAGATCCTTCTTACGTGATGGCTACAGCAATATGCAAAACAGTATACTGTAGCAGGTGTTCCCAATTTTGGCAACCACTAACATATTGTATATTATCCAAAGAAGAAGCAAATCAGAGTTACAGATGACATTATTATGATCATGGATCATGGAGCAGCACTTGAATGTTAGTAGCATCAGTCCATCATAATAGATGAATTTAGTTTTGGAATGAGAGGATGCCTGAGGAATGGAGAAGTGTACTGGTACCGATTTTTAAGAATAAGGGGGATGTGCAGGATTCTAGTAACTACACGCAGAAGGTATAACACTAATATTACATTGCTTTGTCTAAGTTTTAAATAAAGACATGCCTCAAGCACACCTAGAAGTCAACCAAAACCTGGTTGAGAAATACATATAGGAATGTTTCTAGAGTGGCCTTCTAAGTACCTGGATTTAAATCCAGGAGAAAATCTTTGGTGGGTTTTAAAGAAGGCAGCCGCAGCACTGAGGCCATCAAACATCAGGGATTTGGCAGTTTTTGCATGTGAACAATGGGCAAAGATTCCAACAGAGAGGTTGTCAGCTTATTGCTTTTGCTTATTAGAAGTTATGAAGGCTAAAGAATGCTGCACAAAGTACTGAAGATGCGGTTTGGATAATAGTGCCATTTGTGAAAAGAATTACATTTTACATCTCATCTCAAAGTTAAGTCAATTTATATATTCAAAATAACTCAAACATGCATTTTTATTGTATATTTTATTCAACCTCGATTCACATCACTATAATGCCTTACGAGGTGACTGGGTTGAATTTTTCTGATTTCAATACATAATAGAATACAATGCAACATACCTGTTATATCTCTCTGTTACCGTATTTATGCATGTACCACGCGCACATTTCTTCCCGAAAATTAGCATTAGAAAATACAAATTCAGTGTTTAGTGGTTAAATTATTATAGTTTTCCAGAGAAAGCAAGTCCATTTTACTGAAAAGGCAGGGCAGTCAAGTGTTAATAAAATGTTAACACGTTATTTTTTTGGAAATATACACAACTTCACTGTGGAGAAATCAAGAATCAAGGAGACAGTTAAACATATTAATATATCTATAAGCTAAGTATTAGTTTATCTCATGGGAGCTGTGATAGTCTGACTGGAATTTTGCTGACATCGATGCAGTGCTTATAAGCTTATACTTCAGATTGTAAAATTAATTTTGTGGGTGTTATTTGAGTCAACATAACATAATATAGCATTTTATTGGTAATGAAGAAAACATCCAATAAGTTAATCCCCTTAAAACTGAGTAGCTAGGGATTGGAGGCATCTTCCATATTAAAAAGCTTTCCTTGTAATTGGTTGCAATTATAGTGCTGAGGGTTGTGATGCATTCTTGATTAGAAAACATAAAGAAGAGATTAAAATCATTTTTCAGACATCATAAATAAGCTTCCAGGCTCAGACAAGTTATTCAGTAACCTGCCGGGACAAGAGGGGGTGCTAAAGCTAACAGTTCCATTTCTTCTGCATAACAACAAGAAACCACCAAATGAGGGCACCTCAGCCACGCCCCTCCTCATTTAAACCACGCCTCTTTGAGGGCTCTCAAAAGACGGTGGGTCAGTCTGAGGAGCACAGTCCCGTATGATGGAGCTCCCCATCCCAGACCTGCTCGAGAGAGATGATAGTTTTGAGAAGCCACGGAGGCTAAAAAGGCATTTATTGCGCCTGATTTTTGTTACACCACCGTGTGCTAATTTTTGTTCTTTGTTTCAGACCCTGACAGTAAATGGGGTGACCCAGCTGACACCTTAACTTTTTTTAGTTTCACCTCTCCTTCATTTGCACCTCACAGCTGTTAATATTATTAGTGAAAATTAAGACTTTCATATTAAATCATTCCAAAAAAAAAATGGAGAGAGGATGGCAATAAAAAAGGATGCAGTTTAAAACTGTAATAGCATGAAGGTAAGTTGATAATTAAGTGCATTTTTGTGAGCATTTTGTTTTGGTTGGCTGTATTGCTTTCTCTGTGCTCTTGTGGAAAGATGGTATGTCAGTGGTCACAATGTTAAAGATTCCCACTTAATCAATCATCTTCCCATCTTGTTTTCTAAGAGTAAATGTGGCCGCTCCACTCTCCGCTTGCACCAGAGAACAGCAGTGAGCAGTGATTCTCTTTTTCTGGGCTGAAGGTGTACCAGGGGCTAAAATCATCCTCAGTTCATTAGAATGTTGTCCTTAGTAGTGGATATAGATGAGCATCCTGCTCCTTCTTCATTCTTAATGCTTGTCCGAGCATTTATGGACTCCTCAATTAATTTGTAAAAATGCCACAATAGTATAACCACCGTCTCCTTATTGTGCAGAAAGCCCTCTATGTATTCAGCAATAAAGTATGCTGCTCTGGCAGTGTATGTTTCTGCAGAAAGGCATTCCTAATAATACAGTATATGTCATATTAATAGTAAGATGTGTCCTATGTTTCGAAACATATAAACACTTAATAAATTGTATTTTGGTGTTAAGCAATAGAGCAGTTCAGTTCACCACTATAGATAAGCCAGATAGTCAATTGCTTTAAAACTTGGACCACTATAGACATGGACATCACAATCTGAGACTGAGTGTGAAGCTTCCTTTCCTTTTATTTGGGACTGTTTAGAACACTGGATTAAAAAGAAATTGATCTTGGCAACATTTTGTCTCCTGTTAGACCCTTGGAAAGAGCAGAAGAAAAATCTTTTAAGTCAAGGATTTATTTTGAAAAAAAAAAAAAAAAAAGAAAAACTGAAAAGAGCAACAAAAAGAACAATGGAAAAACAAGTCCCAAAACACAATCCACAAATCCGAATATCTTGAAAACCAACAAATCCAACACAGAAAACACAATACCCATAGAAACTCCTATCAACAAATAAATTTCCAACTCCTGAGCCTTCTCAGCTAAGTAAAATAGCCTGAGGGACGGCTCAGGAGTGGTGATGTCAGGATGGCCCCGCCTCCATGGGCTCCACCCACAAATAAAAGGAACATAACTACAAGGAGCAAGATACAAAATCACATATGAAATTAACAACAATAACATTTAGACATCAAAAATAACTCAAAATGAACATAAACAACAATGAAACATAAAATACACATCACTTTTAATAGATCCATAACATTAGAACCCCCACTGTTATGGTTTAGCCAAGATTTTATCCTTGGCTCATGTAAATTTTTATTTTCTGTGATATTTTTATGTTTGTGTATATATAATTTTGTATATTATGTCTTTATCCTTTTTTTCTTTAGGTGTTAAATGTTTCAATGTGTCTTGTTAATTATTCATTTAGTTATGTCCGTTCTCCACTTAAGATAGTTTCACTGCTTTGGGCCACCATGTTGCTCTGCTGGCGCTGGTTGCTGCCTTCGTAAGTCCAGGCAGAGCGTGAGACTCTTCAGATTGGCGTTGAAAATTGTAGTGGAAACATCTTTCTTATGAAATGCTAGTTTTCTGGTTGTGAATTCTTGTTTTGTTTTTGGAGTCAGAGTTTGGGTTATGGATTGGACTTGTTAGTTGTGGCTTGTCTTTTAAGACAAATCCTTCTTTCCTTAATTTTGCCTTTTGTCTTGGGGGGTATTTTTCATACGTGGATTACTCGTTTAGCTGGATGTAATTGTTGACGATTTGGCATCATCCTGGATCTGTCGGTTTTTCAAAACTCTTGCTGGATGTGTTGTCATAGCAGCACATCCAAATCCTCAAACCTGCTCGGAGCAGGTTCGTTCTATGTAAACAAGGATTAGCTCACACACTTAACCAGTGTCCGTGCATGGAATTCATTCAGTCATGGCTTCGCAAATTCATGAATGAGCTACTAATTCATATCATATTATAAGAAACAAATTTCATATAGAGAGGGTTTTGCACGATCGGCAAAATCCTATATTGCTCCCAGAGGAAATTCTTTTCGAAAGATACCGCTTTAGCCGAGGGGGAATATTGTACCTCAAAGATTTATTAGCACCTTATATTTGAAATCAAACTAGGCAAAGTCGGGCTCTCACACAGACAGTATGCATTGCTTTGACTTTTTTTGCAAGCGGCTCTGTTTCTATACTGTATACTATAGGCGATGCAGAAAATCTATCTAAAAGTGCAGTTTGCCAGGCAATTCTTAAATTCTGTTTGGCTCTGAAATATTTCCTTCGGGTTTTCATAGTGTTTCCTGGACACCTGCGTATGCCGATAATAACGGAGGTGTTTCATGCCATTGCAGATACACAGGCAAAAACACCCACAGTTCCATAAAGCATCTCACGATCAGCCAGGATTTCCAAATGTGACTGGGGCACAAGTGACTGATCAGAGTGGAGTTTGATCAAACATTATTTGGAAAATGTATTTCTCCTCCTGATGAATAATCACACACAGTGTCTTCATCAAATATTTGACCTTCGTCAATATCTCATTGGTCAGACACAGGTTTTAGGGATATGACATTCTCTGCAACTAACCCAACAATAAAAGAGGCTTATATGGAACATACCTATGGCACACATTGAGGACAAATATAGGCAATGACCGTCCTTTACCTGAAATGCATTGACCATTCCATCCTGCCACTGGTTCTGAGGAGGAGCATTTTCCTGGAGAGCCAACTCTTCTGCAGGGGTTAGGTCTGGACCTCGTGGACCTCCACCTGTTTTTTGCTTGTCTGCCTTCTTATTAGATTTAAAATTAATTAGGGTTAGGGTTATGATTCTTTATGTCAACAATTCTGTATATAATAGTTATACAGTGATCCCTCGCTATATCGTGCTTTGACTTTCGTGGCTTCACTCCATCGATGATTTTAAATGTAAGCATATCTAAATATATATCACGGATTTTTGGCTGGTTCGCGGATTTCTGCGGACAATGGGTCTTTTAATTTATGGTACATGCTTCCTCAGTTGATTTCATACAAGGGACGCTATTGGCAGATGGCTGAGAAGCTACCTAATGAGAGCATGTATTACGTATTAACTAAAACTCCTCAATGATATACGATGTGCTTTCCGCGCGGTGCTAGATTGTTTGCTTTTCTCTGTCTGTCTGTCTCTCTCACTCTCTCTGCCTGACGGAGGGGGTGTGAGGAGAGGGGCTGTTTGCACAGAGGCTGTTTGCTTAGAAGATACTGACGCTCCTCTACAAAATGCCGCTTTATCGCGGTGCTTCGACATACTTAAAAGCACGTATTGATTTTTTGATTGTTTGCTTTTCTCTCTCTCTCTCTCTCTCTGACATTCTTTGCTCCTGACACGCATTCTTTGAAGAGGAGGATATGTTTGCATTCTTTTAATTGTGAGAAAGACCTGTCATCTCTGTCTTGTCATGGAGCACAGTTTAAACTTTTGACTAAAGGGTGTTATTTCATGTCTAGATGGCTCTAACAGTGTGGGAGAGATTATAAGGGCTTAAAATATATAAAAATATTAATACAAACATATGGTTTCTACTTTGCGGATTTTCATCTATCGCGGGGGATTCTGGAACCCCCGTGATCGAGGAGGGATTACTGTATACCAATATTTACCAGTTTTTCTTGTACTTCAATTTTACCTGTTCCCATGTTCTCCTTGTGCTGACGTTTGATCTGGAATTATTACATATTAAATATATAAAAATAATAATGACACATAGGAAATGATATAAAAATAATAATGACACATAGGAAATGAAACACTGCATTCAGTAAGTACAATGCACACTACTTAGCGTTTAATTTGTCGGCCACTTTTTGACAGCCGTCTTTTCTGGTTTGGGCTGCTTTTGCAGTGTTATCCTTTCCCCTAAAGCCATTTTTGAGTATTTTGAGAGTTTTGAACTTATAAAGGCCTAAGCCCCATTTTGGGCATGTGCAGGTCTTGAACCCAGCCTTTTGAATTTGAGGCCAGGCTGCCTGGGGTAAGGCTTGTGTCTGAAGCTGATCAATAGTCCTGATCAGCTTTTAGTTTATTCTGAGGCTTTTTCACCCTTGTTGTCAGTTTTGCGTTGCTGAATCACAACACCCACTTACCCAAACAAGTCGCTCCCAGGCTACATAAAGATGCCCAAATTATGATTAGATGTGTTTTTTCTTTCTTCTCCATGTTAGTTCTGATAGCTTTTCATCTCTTATTAGGGATCTGTCCACATAAGTGTGATGGATCAAGGGCTCGAATGAAAGCTGATTCCTGCTAAGCATGCTGCCATATGTCAGCTCGAGGGATAACTAAGTGTGTATTTAAAGACACTGTGACATGATGACCTTTTTGTATTCAGAGGTTACCAGGACCTTTGCCTGTCCGCAGTGCAGTTAATGTATGCTTGAGTCCTTAATATCTTTACTCCTGGGACTCAAATTATATTTGCAGGACTTGCCGTTTGCCTGTGGCTTAGTCTGTCTTTTGGAGACGTATCACCTCTTGCAAGTGTGAAATGAATTTAAATATGACAGCTCATGGCTTCTATATCTACTTCTGACTTTTATAGTGTTACTTTACCCATGAGCATCCCTAAGAGGTGACCAGTACCTTTCATGACTACTCTTTAAATTAAGGTAGAATGTATTGACTTTTGTCACAAACAGAGGCATGTAAAACCTCTCATTCCAGTCTTAGAATTGGATTAAACATTTTTATATAGTAATACATAATTAAAAACTCACATTATCATGTACTCGCTCAAAGACTCTAATTATAAACTGCTGCAGTACTGCTAAAGGGGACAACCAAAGCAGCTCATGAATTCCACAGAGACTTCAACCTTTTTATGAATGCAGCACACCATGCGAATGCGCAGTGTGAAGCTTGCTGAGCTTGTAAAATATACTCAATGTGTTCTCTCTCTGTGAGTTTTATTTTTAAGGCATTGGTCTGCCAATTTATATTTAATTCCTTCAGACATATGACATTACAGTTTATTTCAACATGGTGAGAAGTGATATTTTACACTGTTTTTTTAATCCTCTAGGGATATCTTTGTGGGGTTTAGGGCCGGAATTTAACAGATTTCCTTACGTTATCTAAAGCACAAAAAAAATAATATAAAGTGCCCTCCATAATGTTTGGGACAAAGACACATTTGTCCTTCATTTTCCCCTGTGCTCCACAGTTTAATAAATTCACGATTAAAGTGCACATTTCAGACTTTCATTTAAGGGTATTTGCATACATTTCTCTTACACCATGTAGAAATGACAACACTTTTTCTACATGGTCCACGGTTATTTTTTTTTTTTCTCCAGATCTCTTGATGGACACTGCTCTTTGGATACCTTTGAAATGACTACACAGCAGTTTAAAGTAAGATGAAATCAGAAGATTGTAAATGTAATAACAAACCACTGGGAGAAGAGGAATTAAATAAACAAAGGCCAGGATAGGAGAGAAAATCATGGGTTGAGAAACTTAGTGAGATACTCAATGACTGGAAGATTTCACGTAGCCTAAGCCAAAACACAAGACTTGGATTAAAGTCGAAGAATTGATTAGGTTAGGTAGACATTATTTTCTCAGACAGAAAATTGTTTGTAGCAGGAAAGTACAAAACACGAGGCACTGACACACAGATACAAGAAAATAATCCAAGATACAACAGTTGTTACTGTATATACTGTATATACACACTCATGGTTTGTACAGAGATGAATTAATTACTTTTAATAGTACACACAATAATAATTTAGAATTCAGCAGCATCCATATAGGTAACAGAATTCAAAATGCAGGGAATAAAAGAGTTCATAAATCTATTGCTTTTTACCCATGGGAATCTAAACCTACAGCCGGATGGCAGCAGCTGACATGTAGGATAAAGAGGATGGCTACTGACTTGCAGAATCTAGTCGGCCTTTTTCCTAACCTGTTTATCAATCAGTTCAGTGACGGGGTCTGCTGCAAACCAATCATTTTACTGCTGATTTTATGGGTTGTTTAGTTTATATTCTTAATGTTGGGGATGTCAAACCAAAATACTGTATAAAAGCAAATGTAACAATAGATTCAGTAAAGAGCCATTATGGCTTTGTCCACTTTAAAACAATTTCATTTCCTAAGAACAAAAGTGGCTTGTCTGTCCATTCTTAACGATTTGTTCTGTGTTGGAATCAAAGTGTATCCTATGTAATAACCAAAGAAGACTCGTGACACCTTCACGAAGAGTTGGGGAATGAACCACTGGACGTAATGCTAACCTTCATCAAGGGGATCAACACAAAACTGTTTCACGCTGGGGAATAGTTCACCCAGGGGTATATATACAGAAAGGGGCAGGAAATGAAATCAAAACAGGGATGGCAGTGATGTCATCAGGTGGAGCCAGAAGTGACGTCATCCCGGAAATAATGGAGTGGAATAATGGCTGGATTGAGGAACCTTTAAGTTATTGATTATCTTCTTTGTTTCTGTTGGTGAAGAGAGAGATATGTTAGTGTCAGAAATCAACCCTTCTTCTCTTGTGGTATCACTCACCTTAGGGCTTGTTGGCTGCCCCCTAAACACACGTGTGTGACACCTGTCATCAATGATCATCCCAGATATTTGTATTGATCCATCATCTCCCCATTTATTATTGTTGATATATTGGAAGGAGGAGGAGGTCCATAACACACTCACTGCCTGACCATTTATTACCAGGATGCTGCAATACAAGTCTTTATATACACAATGTGTATTATATATAATGAACTCTACCAAAACTCACAAAAAATGTATTAGAGAGGAGTGGATTTATTATCAACAGTAACTGTCAAAAATGTGAAGACACTGTTAATTACTTTATTTTCACCAGTAATGTGACTAAATGTCACATCAGAGAAGAATGGCACCACACCAGAGGCTTACAAGTATGTGTGCCGAAAATATAACACATTTCTTTGTGCTGTCCATGCTTGTTGCTCACAACATATTTGGTATCTGGTGACAGTTTGTGCTCAGTAGATGGCAGAATGTCCAGGCACTACTTTCATGACAGTCAGGACAAGTCGGACACCTTGTGCTGAAGAAACACCTTCGGGACAGCCATATACATCAGGAACCTACAGCTTCCACCTCATCCATTAGTAGTAAAAGAACAGTCAAGGAGGAGGTGAAGTGCATCAGAAATAGTAAAGGGGAATTAAAAGATACAGACAGTGAAATAGCAGATGATCTAAACTTACATTTTTCTGAGGTGTTCACAAGTGAGCAAGTGGATAACCTTCCATTGGTAACAGGGACTACTAAAGAGGTTGTTTTATCTTGGTAGAGTAACATATTGCTCTACTTTCCCCTTTTGTATTATTAATACGTAGCCTCTGTCAGAATGCCTAATCCCACAGACTTACCACTGTTTATAAGATATTATTGTATATAACTTCTCCCCACCTTCCCTTCTATATCTATAACCGCAGGCAATTAGGTGTAGTAAAAGACAAGCAGGAATTAAGTTTCACATAAAATAATGTATTATTGATAATATTCCTAAATAATAACAATATGCAAAGTACATTTGAATATTGGGAACCGTACAACCTGATTAAATGGTGATGTGTAGTTTCAGGCGGCACACAGACTTGTTTGTTACTTAATGTCTCTAGTTAAGGCATCATTGGTGCTCAGCTTTCTTCAGAACAGGCCGCAAGCCTGGTCAATATAGCTGCTGAGCTGTGCTTTTCATTGTGTTGTCTTCATCATCAGAGGTTAGTAAGAGATGCTTCTTTCAGGTAGATAGATAGATAGATAGATAGATAGATAGATAGATAGATAGATAGATAGATAGATAGATAGATAGATAGATAGATACTCTATTAATCCCAAGGGGAAATTCACATAATCCAGCAGCAGTATACTGATACAAAGAAACAATATTAAATTAGATGTTAGTAAGAGAGAGACTGTGAGGTTAAGCAAGTACATTTAGAGATGTTCTGTCTAACCCCTGGAGCCAATAGGACATCATAGTACTTAAAAGCTTCTGATCCAAGCCAATTCCAAACAGCCATACTTCAGACCAATGGGGGAAATAGAACATCTTCACACCTGCTCCCAAACCATATGTTAACGTAACCTGGCTTTCTTACAGGGGTTGAAAGACTTTAGCAGTGAAATACTCATCCTCCCCCAACTCTGTCATAAAATTCAAAGAGACCTATTCCTAAAGGGATGGGGGTAAACACTAAATTACATTGCTTTGCCTAAATTACAAATAAAGACATACAAAATATTTATCTAGTTATATGCAAAATCTTACATCACAACAGAGGTACTGAAGGATTTGGAAATTGTAAAGTAGATAATATTTACCCTCGAGTTCTTAAGGAGGCTAACGAGTACATATACTGTATAAACCCTTGACACATATTTTTAAGAGGTCAGTGTGCACTGGAGAAATTCTGAAGGACTGGAAAATGGCAAATATCATCGTATTATATAAAAAGGGTGACCAAGCAGATCCAAGCAACTATAGGCCAGTAAGCTTAACATGCATCACAGGAAAATTAATGGAAGGAATTATTAAGGATGAGATTGAGCAACACATGGCAAGGACAGGAGTTATTCTGAACAGTCAGCATGGTTTCAGAAGAGGGAGGTTAAGTTTTATTAACATGCTGGAATTCTATGAGGAGGCAACAAAAGGATGCGATCAAAGTGGAGCTTATGATATTATTTATCTGGACTTTCAGAAAGCATTTGATAAGGTGCCACATGAGAGGCTGGGCATTAAGTTAAAAAAAGTGGGAGTTCAGGGTGTTTTTAGATGGGTGCAGAATTGGCTCAGACAGGAAGCAGAGAGTGATGGTGCGAGGAACCTCATCAGAATCAGAAGAGTGGTGGTGAACAGAAGGGGTCAGTGCTAGGGCCGCTGCTATTTTTAATATATATATAAATGATTTAGATAGGAATATAAGTAACAAACTGGTTAAGCTTGCAGATGATACCAAGAAAGGTGGATTAGCAAGTAATTTAGAATCTGTTATATCATTACAGAAGGACTTGGATAGCATACAGGCTTGGGCAGATTTGTGGCAGATGAAATTTAATGTCAGTAAATGTAAAGTAAAGTCCACCTTATGAGAAGGATTTAAGAGTCATAGTTGTCTCTAAGCTATCGACTTCCCGACAGTGTTCAGAAGCCATTAAAAAGGCAAACAGAATGTCAGGTTATATAGTGCCTTGAGGTGTGGAGTACACATCCAAGGAGCTTATGCTAAACCTTTATAATGCACTGGTGAGGCCTCATCTGGAGTACTGTGTGCAGTTTTGGTCTCCAGGCTACAAAAAGGACATAGCAGCACTAGAAAAAGTCCAGAGAAGAGCGACTAGGCTGATTAGAGGACTCCATGGGATAAGTTATGAGGAGAGATTAAAAGAGCTGAGCCTTTACAGTTTAAGCAAAAGATGATTAAGAGGAGACATGATTGAAGTGTTTAAAATTATGAAGGGAATTAGTGCAGTGGATCGAGGCGGTGACTTTAAAATGAGTTCATCAAGAACACAGGGACACAGTTGGAAACTTGTTAAGGGTAAATTTTGCATGAACATTAGGAAGTTTTTCTTTACACAAAGAATGATAGACACTTGAAATAAGCTACCAAGTAGTGTGGTAGACAGTAAGACGTTAGGGACTTTCAAAACTCGACTTGATGTTTGTTTGGAAGAAATAAGTGGACAGGACTGGTGAACTTTGTTGGGTTGAATGGCCTGTTCTCGTCTAGATTGCTCTAATATTCTAAAAAAAAATCAATGGATGATATACTAAACAGTTCAACTTAAAACTGTTCACCAATGAAATGTTCAGATTTCTGATCTTTTCTTTAAAAATTCGTCTACCTTCGCAGCATTCTTTTTTTAATCTATTTGTAATTACAAAAAAAAAAATTGCCTTTCACACAATAAACTGAAACAATCTTTTACAGACACTTTTTATAGTTATTTCACAGTTCAAAAACAATAAAATAAAGGTAGAAAATTAATTTCTTTCTATTAACTCATATTGTGTGCTGTTTTTCATTAAGCTGGAAATTATAATTCTCAAAATTTGAAAAAAAAAACTCCTGTTAGCCTCAGACATTTGCATTATCTTACAGTTTCCTTTTTCCTGTGATAAAAAGCGCATTGTGCCTCAGCAGAGTTGAAAGAAATGGCGGGGCTGTTGCCAAGCCTCATAAAAAGAAGAATATGCTCTTTGAACAAATGAATTATATTTTGAGTAAAATGGAGAACAAAATATAATAGGGTTAAAAAAAAAAGCATTCAAGGATGTAATCACTGCTTTCTTTTGCAAATCAGCAGAACTAATCCTTGTGTCTTTAGCACAGTAATTGATATAAAATCACTTAATAGTAAGACTCACATGCATGGATTTATATGCAGAGGACAAATGTTGCTTTTGTATTTTGCTGTTGTTCACAAAATTCACACTTCATAAAAACTGGGAAGTGTTTCGTGAATATTGGCATGCACTCGTCATAGATAATTCAAGGTTTTTTTTTTATAGTGAAACTTATTACAAATAAGAGTGAAATTGTCAAAATCGGACAAGCCTTAAGCACACCTTGTTCATTTGGATCTGTTTTGTCGACCTCAGGTGTGTTTTCACTAAACGTCCGGTTTGTTTAGATAGGTGTAAACACGCCGATTGCATTCTACTGCGGACCAAAGCAACTGTACTTAGACCCTTTAGAAAGGGTGGTCCCAGTGCAGTACTAAGCAAACCCTGGTATGGTTCCCATGAGCTCTGAATATGATCCAGCATGGACCTGATTTAACATATATGAAATACTGCGCAGTATGAGTGACATTCAACGTGCTGTGGTAGTCACATTGAATGTGTGCTGTCGTGAATTTTGGTGATCAAGGCAGCAGTAGGGTGTAGTATAGTTTTAGCCATTATGAATGTCGTGAGAAGTCAAGCAAAATGTCACCTTTTATTGGCTACGTAACTAAAAGGATTACAATATGCAAGCTTTGGAGGCAACTCAGGCCCCTTCTTCAGACAAGATGTAATACAGAAACTGGAGTTGCCCGTGTTTATATAGACACCAGGACAAGTAACAACATTGGAAAACCTTTAAGTGAGACATCTTAGATGTAAAAAATAATAGACCGCTACAGGCTAAGATTCATTTAGCAAGAGAGGAGAACAATGTAGAGTCAAAATCTTTGGATAAGATAACTGTCCAACAAAGTCTTCAATACAATGTGGGTCTGTAGTCAGGTTCTCTGTGTCAGTCCAAGAGATGCAAACAATCCTCATATCTGGCCAAAAACAAGATTTAACGTGAAGATTTAAAAACAGGAAAAGCTTAAATAAATAAATACGCACACAGGTACAAATACTGTATAACACAATTCACATATAGCGACTCACACAATTACTCAGCCAATCAGAGCAGCACCTGAAGTGAAGTGGACTTCCTAACAACTGTCTAAATAAGATATTGTAACAACTTACCTATTAGATAATTAAACAACAACAACAAGGTTTATTTCTATAGCACCTTTTCATACAAATAATGCAGCTCAAAGTGCTTTACATGACGAAGAAAGAGAAAAAAGACAAAATAAATAAGAAAATAGAATTAGGGAACACTAATTAACATAGAGTAAAAATAAGGTCTGATGGCCAGGGAGAACAGAAAAAAAAAAAAACTCCAGACGCTTGGAGAAAAAAAAAATCTGCAGGGGTTCCTAGGCAACAAGACCACCCAGCCCCCTCTAGGCATTCTACCTAACATTAATGACCTCAATCAGTCCTCATTGTATTCAGGGTTCACATGGAAGAACTTGATGATGACGGTCATGTGGACTTCTGGCATTTAATCCATCATTGTAGGACATCACGGTGCTTTGATCAGGTGGTGGTGGCACAGATCACAACAACACAGAAAACCGGAAAAAGAACAGCAGAGTAAAGTAGGGGTTAGTATGGATTAAGGGGCTACCAGGAACAATGTTGATAATTAGATGTATATACAGAGTATCAGGATTAAACTAAAATGAAGCTATGTGAAAGTCATGTTAAAATAATGAGTTTTAAGCAGTTTTTTGAAGTGCTCCACCGTATTAGCCTGGTGAATTTCTATCGGTCAGCTATTCCAGATTTGAGGTGTATAACAGCAGAAGGCCGCCTCACCACTTCTTTGAAGTTCAGCTCTTGGAATTATAAGCAAACCGTCATCTGAAGATCTAAAGTTACGATTTGGAGTGTAAGGTGGCAGGCATTCCACAATATAAGATGGAGCAGATGATTGAAGGCTTTGTAAACCATAAGCAGTATTTTAAATTCAATTCTAAATAACACAGTTAACCAGTGTAGTAACATCAGAACTGGGGTTATATGCTCAGATTTTCTTTCCCTAGTTAAGATTCTGGCAGCTGCATTCTGCACTTGTTGTCTTTTTTAGGTAGTCCTGACAGGAGTGCGTTACGGTAATCTAGCTGACTGAAAACAAAAGCGTGAACTAATTTCTCAGCATCTTGCAAAGTTATAAGAGGTCTAACTTTTGTTATATTTCTTAACTGAAAAAATGCTGTCCTAGTAATCTGATTAATATGTGATTTCAAATTCAGGTCAGAGTCAATAGTTACCCCTAAATTTCTTACCTCCGTCTTGACTTTTAATCCTAATGCATCAAGTTTATTTCTAATACCCTCATTATATCCATTTTTGCCAATCACTAAAATTTCTGTTTTCTCCGTATTTAGTTTGAGATAATTACTACTCATTCATTCGGTAACACGAGTAAGACATCGTCAGTGAATCAAGAGTGTCAGGGTCATCAGGCGCTATTAATAAATACAGCTGCATGTCATCAGCATAGCTTTGGTAGCTCACGTTATGCCCCGAGATAATCTGACCTAACAGAAGCATGTAAATCGAAAAGAGCAGCAGACCCAGGATAGAAACTATCATGTGTCTTTGAAGTATAATTACCACAACTAACAAAGAATTTTCTACCTGCCAGGTTGGATTCAAACCAATTTAAGACACTGCCAGAGAGGCCCACCCATTGACTAAAGCGATGAGAACAGATTAACAACCTTTGTCTGTATTTACCTGTAAGTCATTTACTATTTTATCGAGTGCAGTTTCTGTACTGTGAATTGTTCTGAAACCCAACTGAAATTTATCAAGAATAGCATGTTTATTGAGGTGGTCATTTAGCTGCATAATGCATAAACAAGCTTTATATGCTAAGTAGTCTTCTCTTCTTTGTAAAATTTTGAATATACCATAATATAGCATTCAACAAACTAGCCTAATCCACTTCAGAGGTGGGTGAAGTTCAACCGTATCATACAAGAGTTAGGAATCAGTCCTGGACAGGAACCCAGTTCACTGCAGAGCCATTTGTATTGGGCTAATTTGGAGTCACCAATTAACCTCACCTAAAATGTCTTTGGAAATGTGGGAACCTAAGTAGATAATAGGGTAAACTCCATATTGGCAATGACCTAACATGGGATTCAAAACCCACAATGTTGGATCCTTGAGGCAGCAGTGCTAACCGGCATTCAACCATGCCATCCATATTAGTTTTTAAAATGTAATATTCTTGTGGCCCTGTGAAGGACTGGTGCCCTGTCCAGGGTTTGTTTCTGCCTTGCACCCTATGCTAACTGGGATGGGCTCCATTGGACCCCTGTGATCCTGTTCCAGACTAAATGAGTTTGAAAATGACTGATTGACTGAATATGTATGTGTTACCCAGAACATGAGCATGCTGGGAGAGAACATGCTGTATATGTGCAGAATCATGTTTCCATAGACTAAAGTAACATGCCTGCCCGCTCTTCAAAAATGCTCACTGTGCCAAATCAGCAATGCAAGGAAGTCTCCTATCTCTACTGCCAAGATACAGATAGACAGAGAAAGACGAGTCAGGAGATAAGGTGTAAGTAAATAAATGTATAGAAGTTAAAACCAGAAACTAAATTCTATCTTTCATCTAAACCAAAACATAACTCAAAACTCAAAGTTAGAAACAAAGTCATTTAATTGTTTTCCATAAAATCTTAACTAAAAAAGACGAGGACATATCTACAGTCTTTAGCTACATAACACTACTACTCTGCGTTCATTGTGAGGGATGGCGGACATCTTTACCCGGCTGGGACTCCATCTTAAAGGAAAGACAGGGGGAGATGTCTTTTGAAGGGCGCTTTCTTCCCTGACCAGCTACTTGGCAGCTCCCCCTCGGATTGTAATGGAGCCTCAGATTCCTGCAGGGCTATATGGGAATTACAGTTTGTTGGCACAGCCCTGTTGGGTTCCGTGGATGCCGCCAGGGGAAGCTGTGGGAACTACGGGAGCTGTGGGAACTACTTTGGGCTTCAGCCGCACCTGAGAGCAATTCCAGGCCTCCCTAATGAGCCACTTGGAGTGCTTGAAAAGGAGCCAGCTGCTCAACAGAGACGAGTCGGAGTCGGGAGGAAGAGGGACAAAGCTTGCTTGTGGAGGAGTTGAGGCGATGATAGGAAGGAAGGAAACAGAGAGAAGAAGTGCAGTATTCCTGAGTTGTACTGTGATTGGTGCTAGTAGGAAATGACTGGAAAACGTTTCCCATGGAATGAAAGGCTTCTTTTTTATGTCAGTTGTGTCAGTGTCTGTCATGTTGGCTGTTTGGGTGGCTGGTGTGCCCCCCGGTGGCCCACATCATTTAAAAATGGCATTTTTAAGAAAAGGTTTATGGATGTTGTGAAAGAGGACATGCAGGTGATGGGTGTGACAGAGCAAGATGACGAGGACAGGAAGATATGGAATAAGATGATCCGCTATGGCGACAACTAATCGGAGCAGCCAAAAGAAGAAGAAGAAGATTTTTAAGCAAAGATGATTTCTTTCCATACTTGCTTTTTCACAAAAATGCAGACAACGTAGTCTTCCCCCTACACTGGTGGGCATGCACACAGCACAGTTGTCTTAAACAGGTGTCATACAAATGAGCCAGAGACATCAACCACCCGTGTATTGTGCCCTGGCTGCAAATGGGCAAATTGTAGAGTTGTTCACCAAACAGAGTCCAAAACAGAACTGACTTTAGGATTGGAAGATGGCGGCTTTAAAGGCCGAGACCGGAAGTGAAGTTATCGGAACTGGAAGTGACATCATCAACAGCACCAGAACTGGAAGTGATGGCGCCAGTACTGGAAGTGACATCATCATAGGTGCCAGAAGCAAGTGGGATTTCCAGTGGATGGTCTGCAGAGGATTGAGAGAGAAAGTCAGTGCAGCTCACTACCCCATTGGTCTAGTGTGGTACTGCTATTATTCAGGCCCTTTAGTTGCCTTCCAATCGCACATGTGTGACACAGGGTATATGGTGTGTGATTTTGGTTTAGTTTTAAACCCATTTGCTGTTTGATTTTCTGAGCTGGCCTGAATTTTTAGCTTCATTGCTCGTTGTTTCACATACATTAATGAGAGTGGTTGCGGTGCCCAATTGCATCGTACAATTGGACTGTTGTACAATCGGAAGAATTTCTGTCGTGTCCAAAAATTTCCATCATCTGCCTTGGATTGTTAACAGTCTCAAGAGTCAATTTTCTGATGTCCCCATCAAATTTCCCAAAATTCATTATGCAACAACTTCAGTGAGTGTGCATTGTACACATATACACATATAGCCTGAGCACCCACGTAATGACATTAATTGGACAAGACACGTTCATACAGTTTGAGCAAATATATGACTGGCAACTATGTTGTGCAGTGTGTGTAGTCGCTTGACCACTATTTCTAAAAATCCAGCAGTGTATGCTCAGCATTACCCAACACCAGAGATCCTTGAAGGCATGTTAATGCCACTGGCTATGGGATTTAGTGCAGAACTGTAAGGATCAGAAAATTGTTTGCCTTCAAACTGTACAGAACACACTGTGTGAACATCGTGAAAAGCAAATCTTCTGTGCCCACTATGTTGGAATATGATTTTTTTCCATAAAAAAACAATTGGACCAATTGGAGAATGAGACGTTGTAATGAGCAGGCTCCAATCTGTGAATTGATATAGAATTAGCACAAACCAACCCGAGTCAGCATTTACAGAAATCTTCGTTTTTGCCCTTCCACACTGAAATGCCTCAGTGCATTATCAAAGGTATCTGACTCTGAAGTGAGTTTTCAATAGTATTTCTTTTTCGTGGTTTGAAAATGTCGGTGTTTTCTTCTTCTTCTTCTTCCCTCCCATTAAGGGTTGCCACAGCGGATCATCTTCTTCCATATCTTCCTGTGCTCGTCATCTTGCTCAGTCACACCCTTCACCTGCATATCCTCTCTCACCACATCCATAAACCTTCTCTTAGGCTTTCCTCTTTTTCTCTTCCCTGACTGCTCTATCCTTAGAATCCTTCTCCCGATATACCCAGTATCTCTCCTCTGCACATGTCCAAACCAATGCAATCTCGCCTCTCTGACTTTGTCTCCCAACCGTCCATTCCTCGTCACACCTAATGCCAGTGTAATGTGGACAAAAGACAAAAACAGAGGCAAGTGTCTGTATTTTTAAACAAAAACATAGAGTGGACAGGACCTTAGGCCGTCAGAGCTGTTTGCTGCCAGCTTTAAGTGGTCGCGTCAAGCTTGTCACTTCCAGGAACAGTCACCTATCATCCCAAGAGTGTGTCCTGAACTGCATGTGCTCAGTGCAAATAAAAAAACGATGTCATTGCAATTTTAATACATAACCGAAATAAATTCTATAATGTTACAGCCACAAATAAAAATGACAATTAGCACATACACAAAATATTTATATGGCTGTGGCAAAATCATAACATTATAAACATGCATTTTTTTTTATACTTTTTAAAAAAAATGTAATTTCAAGCAGACAATATGCTGACCGCCTGCTTGCTTCCAGACCTACCAGGATACACTTCAGCCTCCATGACCCTTAACTATATCAAACTGACTTATGTGAAAGTAATGTTTGTCACACACATGTGCATAGGACACACCTTCAAGGCTCTGTAGAAGGGAGAGGTTTTGTTCCAGGACAAGAGGGGACTCTGACACTAACCGCTTCTCCCCTTTGGCCCGCAGCTCTGTGGTGTTAAACCTGGAGTATTCTAGGCCACACCCCACGCCTTTCTGGGCCCTCAAAGCCCCGCCCCTTTCTGGGCCCCCTTACGCCTTTCCCCTTCTGGGCTGTTCACTGTATGCATGACTCAAGAGAAGAAGAGGGCATTCACTCTGAGGGACTCTTGTAGGGAAGAATGAGACAGAGAAATGGAGGTGACAATATCCTGTCTTTCTTTTGTTATTAATATTTTTAAATCGCTATTAGGCAGAGCTGGTACCACAATCATTGCCACCATGTCTAAGTCATTGCTGACAGTTATATTGTAAAACCTGAACAAAATGCTGTATGTACTGTTTTAATGAGCTGCAATTAACAGGCAAGTTTGAAGCTGACAGCTCCAAGTGCCTTAATGAAGTTAACTTTTAAGGAAGTTGAAGAAAACAAAAGAAAAAAATGAATACTGCTGAAGGACCAATAGTTGGTTATTCTACAGCCTCCTAGTTATTCAATACACAGCCATACCCTGAAAGGCAAAATGCATGTAAGATGCACATTTATTTCAATAATCAGAATAATTTTCCAGGCCACCTCTTAATGGTTCATTAGTTCCCAAATTACTTTCATAGATGAGTGTCCTTCAGTAGTAAATACTGGCAATAATAAATGTTTAATTGTTGAATCATGACAATTTGCAACAAAATACACTAGTTTAAGTTTTTTTTTTTTTCTCAAGTCATTAATTTTTTAAACGTCATTAGTTATCTAAATTTTCCTCATACTGTTACATTTAAATATAACAAAATGAGTGTTATTCAGAGCTATTAAGAAGCTGTTGTGCAGTGTTACTGAAAACACTAATTGACAATCAAAGAAATTAATTGTGTGTATTTATGAAGTGATGATAAAATGCACAGTTGCATGTAATCTAGATTTGCAATGAAATCTAAAGAATGTATCTGTGAAACATAAATTATTCATTATAAAACAGCACGTACATCGACAAACCGGAAAACCTGAACTTTGGGCCTGTTAATGACTGGCCCACTGTGCTGATCACGCCGGCAGGTATCAGTGGAACAAGCAGAAGGAAAGAAAAGCACCGTCAGCAAAAACACTTCATTAGCTCATTTGATGCTTTCATTTGCCATTAGGCATTTCATGTACTGTATAACATTTCAGGCGTCAAATTAATAAGATCGCAAAATTTACAAAATTGTCCATTCAAGTCATTTATCACTTATGAGACATTCATAGGCGGCATGGTGGCGCAGTGGTAATGCTGCTGCCTCGCAGTTAGGAGACCCGGGTTTTCTTCCCTGTCTTCCCTGAGTGGAGTTTGCATGGTCTCCCCGTGTCTGCGTGGGTTTCCTCCAACAGTCCAAAGACATGCAGGTTAGGTGCATTGGCGATCCTAAATTGTCCCTAGTGTGTGCTTGGTGTGTGTGTGTGTGCCCTGTGGTGGGCTGGCGCCCTGCCCAGGGTTTGTTTCCTGCCTTGTGCCCTGTGTTGGCTGCGATTGGCTCCAGCAGACCCCTGTGACCCTGTGTTAGGATATAGCGGGTTGGACAATGGATGGATGGATGAAACATTTATAAGATTCAGATTTTGTCAAAGAAAGACAGTCATTTCATTAAAAATATGAGAAAAAAAAAATGAGATTCATTTTGAAGAAGTAAAAATAATGGGTAACAAATAATGTGGTACTTATTTTCTTGTAAGTTAGCATTCATTGAATGTTAATCATGTATTATATTTGTGTTAGCATTATAAAGCGCCTTATGATGGTGTGTTTAACACAGGCTGATATCTAAAATGAAAATTAATTGGTTAATTGAAAAGTGTTCAAAATACTTTGGCAAGGGACAGAAAAACTAAGTGCTCCCTCTTTCATATATATGGGTGTACATATCCAGGCATAACCTTCTTATCCTCACCAAGTCCTAAAATAATCCGATCTGATCCCAGGTGAGAAACAGCAGATAAAAACACACTTTGTCATTGTTTACATATAATAGTATTCTCAAGCCCTTTACATCTAATTCATTAGCAAGCATGCTGAATCCACATAGGAAAAAATAAGCACAACACCATATTGTATTTTTTGGTACATAGATAGTGTCACAAAAACGACTGAGAGACATCAAAAAAGGTTTGGGGCAGCCACCCGTGTAACATGCCCTGACTGCAAAAGGCAAAAGTTGAGAGTTGTTCACAAGTCAGAGTCCAAAACAGAACTGCCATTTACCATGGATGGTCTACAAGGGATTTAGAAAGACAGTCAGTGCACCCCACCGCCCCCCTGGCCTGGCGTGTAATTACTGTCATTCAGGCCCTTTAGCTGTCTCCCAATCGCACATGTGTGACAATAGACAGATATGAAAGGCACTATACAGGTATAATGGATAGATGGATAGATAGAACTTTATTTGTCCAGAGGGTAAAATGTGTTTTTTATAGAAGCTCTTTAAATAAATAAATATGTAAATAGGTACAGAAGTAAATGTATATATACACACACTATGGTCTGAACACAAAACAGAATAACTGAAAAGAGAAGAGAGTGGAAAAAAAGCTTTCTGCATTGTGAAGGACCACTGCCACTCATCCCATGTTCTCTTTGTCCCACTTTCATCTGGCAGAAGTAACTGTGGCATCCCAACCAGCTCTGCCAGGTTCTGATATGGCTTCTGCCCCATGGCTGTCCAGACTCTGAACTCTGTGCTGCATCCCTGCCCTCAGATCTGCCCCAGTAGTGAATACATTACATGTACTGTTGTTTTTTTTTATTGTTAGTTTTACTTCTTCTTCTTCTTTAAGCTGCTCCTGTTAGGGTTTACGACAGCGGATCTTTCCTTCCATATCTCAAACTCAAACCACCTACACCTGAACACCAACAAAACCAAGGAGCTGGTGGTGGATTTTAGGAGGACCAGGCCCCTTATGGACCCCGTGATCATCAGAGGTGACTGTGCAGAGGGTGCAGACCTATAAATACCTGGGAGTGCAGCTGGATGATAAATTGGACTGGACTGCCAATACTGATGCTCTGTGTAAGAGGACAGAGCCGACTATACTGCCTTAGAAGGCTGGCGTTCTTCAACATCTGCAATAAGATGCTGCAGATGTTCTACCAGATGGTTGTGGTGAGTGCCCTCTTCTACACTGTGGTGTGCTGGAGAGGCAGCATAAAGAAGAGGGACGCCTCACGCCTGGACAAACTGGTGAGGAAGGCAGGCTCTATTGTAGGCACAGAGCTGGACAGTTTGACATCCATGGCAGAGCGACGGGCGCTGAGCAGGCTCCTGTCAATCATGGAGAATCCACTGCATCCACTGAACAGGATCATCTCCAGACAGAGGAGCAGCTTCAGGCTTATTTATAGGCTTATTTTAGTATTGAAAGTGAATTTGATGATTGTAAAGAGTTTAATTTATGGGTAGCCCTTGTGTGTCTCTGTCGTGAAATCGTCTGTTAACGGAAATAAGGAATGAAACCGGCAAAAGGAGAGGTCAGTTCCAAAAGTTCCTTACGGCATAATGATGAAAACCGCCATAAAGAAGACGTTATTTTGAAAAGTTTGTTACGGGGTATGGCGCGCGTTATTTTTGAAAGTTCATTACGGGGCACGGCATGCGTTATTTTTGAAAGTTCGTTACGGGGTACTGCACGAAATGAAACATACTTAACGTTTGTGAGTACAGTGTAAAGGATGAGCATGGGAAATTTGGGTTTCCTACGTATATTTGGAGTCGCAGAAATAGTCAGGAGGGGTTTCCCCTATCTATATACTGTGGTCGCTGAAAGTCGGGAACGACTGGAGATGGACACCAATGTAGAGTATAAAGCAATTTCTTTATTCTTGGCGAGCAGGAGGCCGCAGCAGCTGTCAGCTCAGTTTGCTACAGGCAGCCTGCAGTCAGCAGGGAGTTTTCCTCTTTTATACCCAGCTTGTTTACTTCAATAAAAAGAGGAAGCGCTGCATTTCATTTATACTTAGATTGCTATAGCTTGTGGTCACACCCTGGATTAGTACGTGCAGGAGTGTACAGTGTTTTTAATAAATAAAGTAGTTGTCAGTACATCCACAGCCTTGAGCAGTACGCCCCTGTCAGCACTGCACATACACAGGACCCCCTAACTGTCACAGGGTGTGTGCAACTTCAGCAGGCCAGACAATACTTATTTCCTTATTCTTTGCCCATACTGTAGCTTATACAATATCAAAGGTTACATAAAAGTTAGTTCAGTACATTACATTAATTACACAGAAGTTACATTCTTATAGTTTTAGTATCTGCTTTAGATTACATTTGTTTGGTTAGTTTAACACATCCTTATTTAATGCATAAGTGACATACTCTTATATTTCTGTTAGCACCACACTTGATTATTCAGGAACTCTGAAACTCCTTAATTCTAAATATTCTCAATATACAGTTTAGGCAGTACACCCATTTCCCCCATTTTGGTATTGCAATAGGACATGAAACATACCTAATTTTTGTAAGTAAACTTCAAGGAATGAGCACGCAAAATTTCAGCTTCCCACCTATATGGAAAGTGGGAGAATTAGTGATGAGTCAGTGAGGGCTTTGCCTTTTATATTTATAGATAATTTATATATCTATTATAGTATAGTTCTTTACTTTGCATTGTCTGATGTTAAGGTATTTTGTAAAAGATGACAAAGAAAATGAGTTTGGGTGACACTGAAACACCATATATTATAATGCTAAAAATAATAAAAGATTTTCAGCAAAATAATACCCCTTAGAACGTGAGTCTCAGACTAGACTGACAAGAATGATGACACTCCCTGTTAATTGCAGGCCATGCAGGAAGAGGCGGGTCCAGGAGGACAAACACAGGAAGTGACATCAGAGGTGGTCAGGCTGTCAATCATCCAGGCAGTAGAGGGATAAAGAGAAGAGGCGTTATTATACATTGCCACCTTGTGGATTACCATAGTTATTCCCAAGACACACGTGTATGACAATATTTTGTACTGCGATCCTGGGAAACGTTATTTCATGCCACTGTATGCTGCAATACTGTCTTTGAATGATGTAACAATAAAGCCACTGGATTGTTGTTCTCGTTCTGATCATTTATTTATATTAAAAAGAGCAGTGGCAACAGCACTGACCCCTGAGGGACACCTCTTCAACACAAACTTTTGATAAAGTTCACCTCATCATGACACATTGCTTCCAGTGTTTGAGCCAATTTTGTACATACTGTACATCTACGGACTGTGCCCTGAACTCCCACTGCTTTTACAGTAGTCTCTTTGCAAACCCAGATTCCATGTTGTTCATCTACCGTTCTCTGTGCAAACACGTAGATGTGGTTGTCATCATCTACCAGTTTTATTTTGCCTCTTATTGACAGAACTCTCTTTGCCATTGTAAGTTTTTAGAATATTGTACGGCGCATGGCGTGCCGGCGTATATATTGATATTGCACTGTCTGTGTTCTTCAGCACTGCAGATAGTAAGGCAGTGAAAACAGCAAACGCGTGCTGCGTAACTGCCATAGATTGTTCAAAAGCATTTAATTGAGTAACACCACTGATGAAAAAGCTCCATGAAATCCATTAACTCTAGTTCTATGGAACGTTATTTCGTTACCCTTATATATAATTTGATACTATTCATATGTATTATGTTCGCGTCAATACCCCGTATGTATGGTGTTCGCGTCAATACCTCGACTCAATACAAGTTAGAACCATGCAATGGGACTCTGCTTCTGTAGTTAGAACATAACGTGGCAAACGCGGATGCAGTATTGCTTGGCTAAGAATGTTCGAATGCTTCAGTGACGCCGCCAGACGGCTGAGTATAGTAAGTAGGTGTTGGTTCGAGCAGATAACAGTAAGTTCAGTTGGTTTTTGGAACGTTGGTTTGGTGGGGCGTACTTTCCAGGTCTAGCATTATCGACTGACTTAAACCCTTCGACAGCTCCGGAACCATAAGTAATTTAGAACGTATCGCCATTTGCTTGGTACATCGAAATCTACCTTTGGGCAGTTCGGTTTTGGCATCCATCCTTCTGACATCTATTGGCAAACTGAGTAATGACGGCTGGGTATTAACAATGGTCATTGTTTAAATTTTAGCCGATCTCAGATCTAAAATGACCACGCCAACATAATTATTACTCCGACTCTGATTAGAGTCGTAAAATACGGTTTGTTTTGAAAATTTGTTTGCCAGAAAAAATCAAATGAGGTGCACTGAAGAGCTGAGTTCACGTCTCGCAGCTCAGTTTAAACAGGAAGCTCTTCATTACGTCAGCCAAAAAGGTCTATTTTAAGCACTAATCAGTGCCATGATAACAAAATAACTTCAAGGACTTGAAAAAACAAATGAATCTTTGCTGAAAAAGTATGGATTTCACAAACGTAGAATTTGTAGCCTGGTTCGATCGGGCTCCCATTCACTGTTAAAAATAAAATCAAATATAAAAAAAAACCCAATAAAATACAGGTAATAATAATTATTAAAGTTTAAATGGTCCAGGTAGGTGATAGGAAAAATATGTGGAGCGAAATGGTATGAGAGGCAAAATGTGGAAGGCAACTTTTCCACATCCTGTGACCACACACAAGGTAGATTGACTGTAGCAGCCAGAAGATGCGTCCAAAGTGCTCTAAGTTCTGTGTCTGCAACATAGTGATTGCAGAGCTGCTTTTATGCCAGCTTCTCCAGGTAGTCCTGTCCTCCTCAGACAGGTCTCGACCACCTAAAAAGCTTGACTACCTCAGTTTTAGATACGGACATATCATATAGTGCCTTTTATATCCATCTGTCTTCTACATTTTTTGTCTGTCTGTTTGCCTGTATATCATATTGTACCTTTAATATCTATCTATCTATCTATTAATTATATAGTGTCTTATCCATCTATCTATCTATTGTGATACATTTGCGCGTACAGTTGCCCTAACCCTGACACAAAAAGGCAGGACACGGGTTTAGCAAACAACACACACTTTTATTTACAGTCGGGGAGCACTTTTCTCTGCTCCCACAGCACACACAAAGCCCCAACACAGTCCCTTCTCTCAGCCAGTCCTCCACACAGGCTTTGTCCTTCCTCCTCACAACTCTGACCGTTGACTCCTGGCAACTGGCCACTTTTTACACTTTTTATAGGGCATCCGGAAGGACTCATGGTGCCTAACCATATCTATCTATCTATCTACTGTCACGCACGAGTGCTTGGGGAACAGCGGATTGACCGGGGTTGTTACGGGAAACGTGCCGCGAGGGGTCTACGACGGTGTACTAACCTCTCTTTCTTTCCTTCTTCAGAAAGCCTGAGGTCTCAGAGACATAAGCAAATGCCATGACGGCTATACGAAGCACGCGCTTCCGGGTCTAATTAATCCCTCTGATGACCCTTGATGACATCAGTCCCAGTTTCCATCACCAGTACCCAGCACCTGCACATCAATCTCCGGTCCGCCCTCATAAAAAGCCCGTCCATTTCTCCCCTTTTTGTCTTTTTGCTTTCGATGTTTGTAAAAGCGATTGACTGCTGTTTTTTTTCTGTTTCAGTATACGGGGCGGAAGACCCCAAAACTTACAAAGTGTCTTGTCTTATGTTACACTATCTATCTATCTATCTATCTATCTATCTATCTATCTATCTATCTATCTATCTATCTATCTATGATATAGTGCCGTATCTATCTATCTATCTATCTATTACATGGTGCTGTATCTATCTATCTATCTATATATTATATAATGCCGTATCTATCTATCTATCTAATTTGAAATAATGTATGTGCCAAATAATAATGAAATGGTATGTCACCAAGGCCAGATATGCACATACAGTGATATGAAGAAATGGTAGGTCAGTTATAAAATCATCTTCAAAGCTAAACTTCTTCAAACAAAAAAGAAAACATCATTAGTTGGTAGTATTTGCTGCAGGTGCCGTGGACTGTTCAATGGGATTTAGAAGATAATTTTGTGAACGTAATTTTCTCACCAGTAAGCCTGCTGTGACACGGGCAACTGAAAGTAAATGTGACATACCTTCTGTTCTGCTTGGCTTGATACAAAACCTGTTAGTGCTGCATTAGTGCTGGCAGTGACACTGGCCACAGACTCAGACTGGATTCAGTTCAGAGAGAATAATTAGGTTAAGTGCTTGAAAGACTGATAAAATATTAAAGTTGAAGTCTGATTCTTATATTTGCTCAGCTAGGGTAATGCTAGGACTGACGCTGATGCAACACCCTTTAAAAGTATACATTTTTTTGTTACAACAAAAATGAACTCTTGTTTTCTTGAATGTGCATTTCATACACAAAATGTGTGGAAGGAAGACTTGTTTTTTCTTTGATTCCCCACCCTCCGCTCCACAGTTTAAAATTACAAATCAAACAATTCAGACATCATGATTAAAGAGCACATTACAGACTTTCATTTAATAAGATTTGCATTCAAAAGCCACAACACTTTTTCTACATGGTCCCCCCATTTTCAGGGCACTTTAATGTTTGAGGCAATTGGTATTTGTATTGGTATTTCTGAAACTCAGGTGTGTTTCATTGCTTCATAAGATATCTTCTACCCTTTGGAGTCTGCAGTTGCCATTGTTCAACATGAGGACAAGAGCTGTGCCAATGAAAGTCAAAGAAGCCATTATGAGGCTAAAAAACAAGAATAAAACCATTTAAGTTATCGCTAAAACCTTAAAATGACCCAAATCAACTGTCTGGAATATCATGAAGAAGAAAGAACTGGTGAGCTCAGGAATCACAAAAGGACTGGTAGGACAAGGTAGACCTCCATTGCTGACGACTGAAGAATCCTCAGTATGGTAAAGAAAAAGTCCCAACGCCTGTGTGACAGATCAGAAACAGTCTTCAGGGGACCAGGGTGTTAGAGATGACTATCTGCAGTATACTTCATGAACAGAAATCCAGAGGTCACGCTGCAAGATGCAAACCACTAATTAGCCACAAAACATCATAGACAGATTAAAGATTGTGAAAAAGGACTTAAATGAGCCTGCAGAATTCTGGAAAAAGGTCTTCTGGACAGACAAGACAAGGATGAACCTCGTGATGGCAAGAGAATAGTGTGGAGATAAAAAGAGGAAATGCTCAAGATCCAAAGCAGACCATCTCATCTGTTAAATATGGTACTGGGGGTGTTATGACCTGGGTATGTATGGCTGCCACAGGTGCTGGCACACTTCTATTCAGTGATGATGGAACTGCTGACATCAGTGGCAGAATGAATTGTAAGGTGTAGAGGAACATCTGATCTTGTCAGGTTCCAGTAAATATCTCTATACTCAGTGGACGGCGCTTCATTCTACAACAAGAAAATGATCCAAACATACTGTTGAGGCTACACCGGAGTTTTTCAAAGCTGAAAAATGAAAAATTCTTAAATGGCCAAGCCAGTCACCCAGTTTAAATCCAACTGAGCAGGCCTTCCATATGCTGAAGAGACAACTTAAGGGGACAAGCCCCCTGAAACAAGCAGGAGCTGAAGATGGCTGCACTCGAGGCTTGGCAGAAGATCACCAGAGAGCTTCCTCAGCACCTGCTGATGTCTGTGAATTGTATGCATGCCACTGCAAGTCATTGCATGCTGGGATATGCGACAAAGTCCTAAATGTGGCAGCTTTAATATGCCTGCCATTGTTGTGTCCAAATAATATGGTGCCCTGAAACAGGAGGGGGAAAATGTAGATAAAAGTGTAGTCATTTTTACATAGTGTGACCAAAATGTTTCCACATCCCCTTAAATGAATGTCTGAATTGCTTTATTTGTAATTTTAAACTGTGGAGCTGAGGGGTAAATCAAGGAAAAATGTGCCTTTCTGCCTTTGGAGGGTGCTGTATTTACTTGGACATCAGTTGGTGAAATGCTCGTACTGATCTGCATTATGATGAGCAACAGTGGAAAGATAAGTAGATAGTAGAGAAGCTCAAGAAATGTGGCAAAGAACAATTACAAAAAACTTTTTGGCTAAAGATAAGAGAATGGTCACCATGAGGTGCATTTCTGTAGGTATGAAGCAGACCCAGCAGTGTTTTTGGCTGCACAATTTGTGAGCTTCAAGTCCTCCGTGTTAATATGTCAGAGAGAGGATGTTTAACATTGTTCATAGTGGCCATCAGTTTGGCCTTCATTCTCTCCTCCACTACTACACTCAGTCCATAAATCAGCTTGCATTTTTGATTAGCTTGTTGAGTTGGTGGGCTATTTGTAAAGTTATTTTACCAGCCGAGAATAGTATAGTGTTGAAAATGGCCCTGGCCATCACAGAGTTGTAGTATGTGTAAAGGATGTCACTACCTACTGTACATTACAGGATTGCTGTCTTTGAAGAGAGAAGAGTCTGCTCTGCCTTTTCTTTTATAGATCCTCTGTCTTACTAGACCAGTCCAGCCTGTCATTGCTGTGGACCCCAAGTACATCTTGAAGTGAACCATCTCTACATCCACTCTGTGAACAGTGACCAGACATAGAGGCACTTTGGTGCTGCAAAAGTCAATAAGTAGTTCTTGGTTTTGCTGTTGTTAAGTTGCAGATCATTCTAAAAGTTCTCTACCTGACCCCTATCCTTTGTCACATCCCTCTTGTCCATATACCCCATTAGTCTACCAATTTCTGGAAGTGACATGACCTGGTGTTATATTTTTTGTAGGAGGTTTACAGAGCAAAGCGATAAGGTGATAGGACTGTTCCTTGTAGTGCTCCAGTGTTTTTCACACAATCCTTGAGTCTCACAAACTGTTGTCCATGGTCCGTAGGAAGTCACTGTGCACTGGAGAGATTCCAAAGGACTGGAATATGGCAAATATCATCCCATTATATAAAAAGGGTGACAGGGCAGATCCAAGCAACTATAAGCCAGTAATCTTAACATGCCTCACAGGTAGATTAATGGAAGGAATTATTAAGGATAAGATTGAGCAGCACCTGGCAAGGACAGGAGTTATTCTGAACAGTCAGCATGGGTTCAGAAGAGGGAGGTCGTGTTTTACTAACATGTCGGAATTCTATGAGGAGGCAACAAAAGGATACAATCAAAGTGGAGCAGATGATATTATTTATCTGGACTTTCAGAAAGCATTTGATAAGGTGCCACATGAGAGGTTGGGCATCAAGTTAAAAAGAAGTGGGAGTTCAGGGTGATGTTTTTAGATGGATGCAGAATTGGCGCAGACAGGAAGCAGAGGGTGATGGTGCGAGGAACCTCATTAGAACTGGCTGATGTTAAGAGTGGTGACCAGCAGGGGGCAGTGCTAGGGCCGCTGCTATTTTTAATATATATATAAATGATTTAGATAGGAATATAAGTAACAAGATGGTTAAGTTTGCAGATGATACCAAGATAGATGGGTTAGCAGATAATTTGGAATCCATTATATCATTACAGATTGGGCAGATTTGTGGCAGATGAAATTTAATGTCAGTAAATGTAAAGTATTACACATAGGAAGTAAAAATGTGTGGTTTGAATACACAATGGGTGGTCGGAAAATCAAGAGAACACCTTATGAGAAGGATTTAGAAGTCATAGTGGACTCTAAGCTATCAACTTCCCGACAGTGTTCAGAGGCCATTAAGAAGGCTAACAGAATGTCAGGTTATATAGCACCCTGATGTGTGGAGTACAAGTCACAGGAGGTTCTGCTCAAGCTTTATAACACACTGGTGAGGCCTCATCTGGTGTACTGGGTGCAGTTTTCACTAAAATCAGACCCTTCCAATAATGTATTACTATAAAGGATATGCTTTTAGATGCAGTGTATGTATAACCAACAAATGATGAATAGCAGCCTACTGCAGACCATACCATCATTGTATAATCATGGTGAGGAGCCAGACATGCAATGTGAAGGTAGCAACATTATCATTGGGGTGTTCCGCCAAATTGTTTTCAATGTCAACAACCCTGGCACTTAGAAACTTCGGGTTTTCACAGTTAAGAATTTTGACATTAGAAACTATGGAATTGTTAATTATATACACTTTCTTTTCAGCATCAAGAGACATTATGCTGTGTGCTAAATTGCTGTACAGAATGCAGAAGGTTTAATTTTTGTGGACTTTGAGCCCTCTCTGACTGTAACACTTTTTACTATGTGCAGCTTCAAACTGATCTGTGCAAAGTACAGTATGATATTTGGGCCCACGATTGTCCACTTGAGACAAGGAAAATGACGCAGATGAGTTCACATGATTATAGGTGTGCCGCCAAAAGGAGTGAGGCAGAATATAATTTAGAATGGGACCAGGCCATAATACATTGGGCAAGAAAACTGGCAAAAGTTCATAACCCGGAAAGTCAAACACACAGTTCTCATGCCAAAAATCAGAATTCCAATATTCAATGTAGTCAATATTCGGTTTACACTGATTCATCTACAGACAATTCGTTCAAAAATAAAAAAAGTGCAAATTTTCATTCTGTAAACTCAAATGATATAGGAAATCCCCGGCATCACCTTTATGTCAACAAGGTGGTGACATTATGTGCAGTGCACTTATGGGTCATTTCCTAAGCAACACAGAGGCAACCATTCCATGATCCATGAAATGGCGGTGCCCACGAAAAATAAATATATATATATATATATATATATATATATATATAAATCAGCATATGGTAAATTAATTTTTCTTAAAGAAACCGTCAAGAAATTCAAAATCTACATGATCCAAAATATACTAAAACAAAACATACTAGAAATTAAATTTAGTTTGAAGCTGTATTAAAACTGTAAGACATTAAAGAAGGCATCTCTGCTTCCCAGGCTTAATCCTTGTCTAATACAGTATATATTTTTGGCCCATAAGACTTGTTTTGACTATTTTTATATTGAAATGTGCATTTTTTATTGTTTTTATTATGGAATATGAATTTCCATAACTAATAGAGTGACACTGTGTGTAGATATAGATTCCTTTAGGTGTAAGCTTTCAGTAGAGCCCTCATTGATATCTGTGGGTTGAAGCATTCAAAAGTTATTACACTTTTTCCATATGTTCCAAAATGTGGATAAAGGATAAACCATAGGTCCCTCTAAAAAGCACCTGGACATGCCCACATAAAAACTGGTGTAAAAATGTCATTTTGACAGGTATTCTTTTCAAATTTGAAATGTGAGTAGTCAACAAGTTATTCTGTTGGTACATAGTGTGTTTCTGTCCCCACCTACCTACTGCAGCTATAGAGGCCTTTATTTTCACAAAAACTTGGCGAGAACAAAAAAATTCATTTTTTCTGTGAGTTCTAATGTGCATAACCTTTGGTCAGTCACACCTACAGTGATTCTGACTACTAAGGGTGAAACTAGAGAACATTACCTTTACAAAGAGACCAAACGTGTTTATACTCCAGATACTTCAATAACAGCAATGATTCTAATTTGGAGAGGTCAAATTACAAGCGATTTAGCAAAAATGACCCCGCTTGATAATTAATTAAATGGAGATTTTTAACCATCAGTGTGTGAACGTGTCAGTGTGTGATAAGACCTCTGATAAGCTGCTTCCCTGTTCAGAACTTGCTCTTATTGTATGATCTGCATGCGTTCTGCACCTAAAGCGTGCTGAAGAATATGTGTGTTCAGAGGTAACAGTTTAACAATATCATTTACTGAGTTTAACTGTTGTAATGTGGCCAGACACTGACTGTCATAGGCAGGCTAAAAGTCGGGGTGCAGTGGTAAAGTGGAAGCAAACACAAAGGTTCTTGGTAGCCTCGTTAGGGTCGAGGGATCTTGTGGCTTAAGATTCGGATGCTTTGTCTTTCTCTTTCACCAGGTGGCTCCCTGGTTGCCTGGTTTTAATAGTGCCGGTACGAAAAGAGACAGAGTCTTCTCAGGTGTGCCAGGCAGAACTATGTGTTTTCCTTTGGCAGTCCTTTGATGCTACTGAAGAAAGAGATGGTACTGTTAGCGTTAGTGCTCATTTTAATCCCAGGGTGGCATTACTTACCTTGCCAGAGCCATGAAGGTGGTTCCCAGGTGCACATGCGTTAGGGCTGCAACTAATGATTATTTTGATAGTCGACTAATTGTTCAGTTTGTTTTTTCCGATTAGTCGATTAGTCATGATTATGTCATGCCGGACTATTTTGATGCCTGCTACCTGTGGTTGCACATCCTGTTCTGGGCTCCAGTGCATGTCTTACCTCATCTGCTCACATCTGTCCACATGTGAATGTCACCCTGATGTCTCTCCATTAATACAATTAAAATTAATAATAATCAAATTAAAATAACAACCAGTAAAACATATGGATTTGAAAATAATCAGATGTTTTATATTAGTGTGACCATCGCAATAAAAAAGAAATACATTAAACAATACAAACTAAAGTGCACATAGTCTGTAAACAAAAAAAGTGCATTTAACTTAACCAAAAATGGCCACTGGTGTGTCTTAAAGTCCAAAAGTTTCAATAAAGCTTCAATACAAATAAAATAAAACAATAATGTACAGTTTATAAAAGATTCAGTTCTTATATTCCTGATTGCAGTGCAGGAACGTGAGCATTTCGACATGCTCTGGTGTGAGGCTGCCGCTCTTCTTTGAGACAGTGTTCCCAGCTGTTGAGAAGAGACACTCAGAGGTAGCAGGAATACACAAGAATGATTTTGCAGACAGAGAAAGAGGTTTTAATCATCACACTCTGAAGGAAAAGTGCTGTAGTTTATCACATCATGTACTATATTATGCAAAAATAAAAAAATAACGGACCAAAATATGTAACAAGCTAATTACTGATATACTCCAAAACACAAGTTACCTAACGTTAGTTAGGGATGGTTTACTATTCATATGAACTCAAATATTATACGAAAAAAGAAGAAGAAAAAAACTAGGACGGCTCAGCTACTCCTATTCACTCGTTTACTGTAGCTCCGTACACGTTAGCAAACATAACTGAAATTATATTCACTTCACCCTTAAACCACCACAACTGGCTAGAGTCGATTTCCTGTGCAATTTGGAAGCACGCCGAAGCCGAGTATATGCGGCAATATAAATTCGGGGACGCACATTCATTGAACTCCGCAACCGGCTAAAGTTGTTTCTTAGTACAATTTGCCAGCACGCCGGAGCCGAGTATATTCGGCGATGTGTATTTATTGAATGCTGCAACCGGCTGTAGCCATGTCTCAGTGCAATTTGCCAGTACGCAGGGGGCGAGTATATTTGGCGACATACATTCATTGAACCCCGCAACCGGCTCTGTTTGCTTCTGTTCACATGACCGTCATCATCAAGTTCTTCCATGTGAATCAGCCGGAGCTGATCAGTCAGTGCTGTACATTCGTTGAGCGGCCAGCTCTCGACCACTGCCGGCCCTGGCAGAACTGCAGCCTGACTGTCTCTGGGATTCATCCGCTGCACTAGATGAGCCTGCAATCATCAGCGTTTACTTCTGTGTGTTTGCTTGCAGCCAGTTCAAGCACAGTTGGCTCGGTGATTTGCTGAATTTCATCAATGGCTTCAGTTGCACCTTGAACATATAATAATAGATTGTTGAAGTAGTTTTTTTCAAAGTTTTTTTTTTACAGTTCATTTGCAGTGTGTAAAATGATCAGTGTTGCAGTAATTGTGATGCTCTTTGCATGAGAAAAAATACGTGTTCCATTCAAATTTCACATTTCCTTTGTGAATTGTGATGTTTACTTAAAAACTGCAGCTAAAAAGTATTTGGTGTCCAGGGGTGCATTAACCCTCAAGTGTGCGTCGGTTTAAGGGTTAACTATCATTGTCGAAACCTTGATAATATACATTATAGTACAAACATCGATGTTAACACGTGACACTAACTTTACTCGCTAAAACTTACCTCTCAAGAGATGGCGTCATCACCGATCCAGGATGGTTGCGTTTCAGATGCTCATGTATCGTGGTGGTGCTGCCGTGGAAAAAAAAGCTCCGTTTTGCATAATTTGCATTCAACTTTTTTTTCTTTTTCGGTGAAGTGCTTCCCCCACACTTTAGGGAGTTTCTGTCTCAATTTTTTTCCATCTCCTTCCCCCTCCTCTATCTGACTCGCCATTGCAATCGTGTTTATTTTCCTCTACATTCTTCTTCTCCTCAGACGTTCTTCTTCGTTGGTAGGACTGTGTGCAGTCTTGACAAACAATAACAAACGATACTTCCCCCAGACGTTCATGTAGTGCATTGCAGTTACAAAACCCAATGTAGTTCTTTGTGACTGGAGTGTCTATTGAAGGTTCTGTTTATGACGCATCGACGATTTTTTGTAGTCGACGTTGTCGATTACGTCGATTAAACGTTGCTGCCCTAACATGCACGCTATTGTTCATAGACCAGTAAACTCCTTATAAATAGCTAATGGTGCACTTACCAGTAGAAACAGGGTTGGCACGGGGAGTCACATTCTGTTCACATGACCGTCATCATCAAGTTCTTCCATGTGAGCCCTGAATACCATGAGGACTGATTCAAGTCATTTATGTTAGGTAGAATGCCTAGACTGGGCTGAGTGGTCTCGTGGCCTTGGAACCCCTGCAGATTTTTTTTTTTTTTCTCCAGCAGTCTGGAGTTGTTTTTTTGTTTTTTCTGTCCTCCCTGGCCATATGACTTTACTTTTATTCTATGTTAATTAGTGTTCCCTATTTCTATTTTCTTATTTATTTTGTATTTTTTTTTCTCTCTCTTCATTATATAAAGCATACATCATTTGTTTGAAAATGTGCTATATAAATAAATATTGTTGTTGTTGTTGTGTTTGTTGTTCAAAGTGACTCCATAGTGCAGTGAGAAAGCACTTTGGCTGTGGTTTGCCTGGCAGATGCATGCCGCTTAGAGGCCTATGGGCACATTAAAAGGGACTGTCATCCCATTGGTTGCCTGCCACTATGGAGCAGGAAGTGTTGTCAGCACACATAGAGAAAGGTCACTCTTAGATTAGCTGAGAAAGTCACTAGGAAGTGTAGGAAGCGACTCACCTTACATTTACACACATACAAGTGTGTTTAAACAGTTAGGTTGATTTCCTGCTACAATAAAACATATTGAGTAACTGAAGTTGCAATGTGTTGTTTTAATTAGAAGAATCCAGAGAGCATCTATGAAGACTGAATAGTAAAATTCAGCTGCAGTGTGAAATGCTTGTGCAGATGCTAGGGGTCATCCTTTGGCCATTTACCTGCAGATTATTTAAAGTAGCAGATTTGAAGACCATGCATCAGATTAGAACAACGTATCACATGCGCTTCAGAACAGGTCATCCTCCTGAAGCTAAGCGTGTTTGGGCCCGTTCAGTACTTGGATGGGACGCTATCTGAAAGAAGTGCTGGTGAGGCCTGCAGGGGCCTGCTTACCCTGCGGTCTGAATATGGGTCCAAATGCCCCAGTGCAGTGACGGGGACACTGTGCTGTAAAAATGGCGCTGTCCTTCCAGATTAAACATAGAACTGAGCATCCCGACTTTCTGTGGTCATTAAAGACCCTTGGGCATCCTTTGTAAAGAGTAGGACGTACCCTGATGTCCAGGTCAAATTGCCCTCCATGGCCTAGTCATTCTGATCCCCTAATCATCCCATGTCTGTAATTGGCTATCTACCTCACTACCTAACAGCTAATGTGTGATGGGCATACTGGTGCAGAAATGGCTTCTGTCAAATCATCCAGGTAGAAGCTACCATTAATGGTTGTTGAAGTGGCTCCCCACTCATTTTGTAAAGTGCTTTGAGTAGTGAGAAAAAGCTCTATATAAATGCAAATTATTATTATTTATTATTATTAATATTAAGGGTGGCATGGTGGCACAGTGGTAGCACTGCTGCCTCACAGTTAGGAGACCTGGGTTCGCTTCCCGGGTCCTCCCTGCATGGAGTTTGCATGTTCTCCCCGTGTCTGCGGGCGCTCCAGTTTCCTCCCACAGTCCAAAGACATGCAGGTTAGGTGCATTGGTGATCCGATATTCTCCCTAATGTGTGCTTGGTGTGTGTGTGTGTGTGTGTGTGTGCGCCCTGCGGTGGGCTGGCGGCCTGCATGACAGACCCCCATGACCCTGTAGTTAGGACATAGCGTGTTGGATAATGGATGGATTAATATTAAGAGTAGTGGTGATTGGTGGGTAAAGGAAGTTTATTTTTGAACTTTGAGTTTTTTTGGAATAACTTCCTGGACTTTTTCTATAATAATTTAGGATGTAGACTTTTTTTTTCTTTTTCTTTATTCACTACGTAAGTCCTGGAATGTGCAGTTATAAATATTGTAAACAGTCCTTCAGTTTTCATTTGTACATTTTCCTTTTTCTGTATCATTGCTGACTTGACTCTGTTCAGATATATTGCATGACACTGATTTTTGATTATTGCGTTGCCGGCACTTGCTGCAATAAAGGACCGCTGTTGGTTTTGCACCTTAAATCTTGGCTGTGCCTCTCACTCACTACTGGTTTCTGGTCAGTCTTGAACTACAAGATGCACAGGATTGAATTTGTGCAGGGGTTCAAAAGCATGGGGCATCACAATAAGTTGTACCAATACATAATTTGTTCCATGATCTTTATTTTTGGAATGAGGAAACTACACGAGTTGATAGATAGAGAGATAGACAGATAGATAGAAAGGCACTATATACTGTATCTATCTATCTATCTATCTATCTATCTATCTATCTCTTATATAGTGCCTTTAAAGTCTATCTATCTAGGATAGATAGACAGATAAATAGATAGATAAATAGCCTTTAATATCTATCTATCTCTTATATAGTGCCTTTAATATCTATCTCTCTGTCTATCTATCTATCTAGGATAGATAGATAGATAGACAGATAGATAGTGTGGCCCCCGGCCGGGGCTGGAGCCCGGCCGGGACGCCCAGGAGGACGTGAGGAGGGCTTGTGCCTCCTCCAGACCGCGAGGGGGCGTCCGTCCTGGTTCTGTTGGGGCCACGGGTTGAGGGCATGGAAGCCCTTCCCTGTAGGGGCCCGTGGTCACCGCCAGGCGGCGCCCCGATGCCGGTTTATCCCGTGCGGTTGCCGGTCGGGCGGGAGCCCAGCCAGGACGCTTGAGGACCGGAGGAGGCGAGTGCCTCCTCCAGACAGAGTGGGGCGTCCGTCCTGGTTAGGCAGGGGGCCTCGGGTACAGGGCTTTGAAGCCCAGCCCTGTAGGGACCCGTGGCCACCGCCAGGCGGCGCCCCGGTGCCTAATTATCCCGGGAGCCCGGCACTTCCGCCACACCAGGAAGTGCCGGGGGGAAGACTTTGTGTGGCACCCGGAGAGCTGCCAGGAAGGCGGCCGATACTTCCGCCACGCTGGGCGTGGCTAAGGACGGAAACACCTGGGGCTCATCCGGGGCATTATTTAAGGGGCCGCCTCCCTCCAGTCATTGGTGGAAGTCGGGAGGAAGCAGACTGAGCTGGAGAGCGAGGACAGGAGGCGGCCAGGACAAAGGCACAGAGACTGTGGGCCCTGGACTTTGGGGGATTCAGTGCCAAGGGCGCTGGGGTTGTGAGTGCACGTGATTTGAACTTGTCATTGTAAATAGTGTAAATAAACAGTGTGTTGGGCAAAAATATGCTGTCCGTCTGTCTGTGCCGGGGCCAGCGTTCACAATAGATAGATAGATAGATAGATAGATAGGAAAGGCACTATATAATAGATAGATAGATAGATAGATAGATGTGAAAGGCACTATATAATAGATAGATAGATAGATAGATAGATAGATAAAGTTGTATTTTTCCCCATCCTGTCCAGGGTTTGTCCCCAGACTCTTGGGGGAGATTAAGACTTTGCAGAAGCTCAAAAAAGAAGGAAGCAAATAAGAAAAGTATTGAAATAAGTGAAGAATGCATATCGCCAGACTAGAATTCATTTATCTTTTTTTTTATTATACCTTTAAACAGAAGAGTAGAGAAGAAGCTGCACTTTTCAAACTCTGTTATGTCTCCCCAATGTTGGATTTTATACTCCACTCAGCATTATCTCTCAGGCTACTGGCAAATTGTTTTGTCACATCTGAAATGCAAGCTAAGCTCACTTCATCAGTGAATAATCTAAAGCAATCAGACTCACTTGAATCAGCGTGCTGAAAACTGCTTTCCAGGTCAGAGCGAGACAGATGCAACCTGAATTTATTTGGCGTCAAGCCATCTTCATTACAGGTGCTCACATCTTGCTGTTTCCTTTCTTTAGAACGGTTGTCACTTTAAAACCTGTAATGTCCTGGTTGCACTTCCATTGTTGGGATACATGCAGAGCAGGGTATGAATTCAGTTTTCAGAAGTAACTCAACCTGTTTTTGTGATAATGATAAGGAGCTGCTCTTCAACACCCTTTTTTCCATTCCAGAGTCACAGGAGGCTGGAGAGTTACTAGCACTGATGTTTAGGTACTGTCTAGAACCGGGGTAGGCAAAGTCGGTCCTGGAGAGCCGCAATGGCTGCAGGTTTGTGTTATTGTGATAAAAGCCAGGGACCAAAGGCCCGGTCGGGATGCCCTTTTGAGGAGAGGACTGGGGGAGAGGACATATCCCCCAAGACACGAGAGGGCAGCCCCCTGGTTTACATCAGGACCACAGGACTGGAGCTTAGAAGCTGAACCCTGCTGGGGACTGTGGCCACTGACAGGGGGTGCCTGCACAGCTCCGGAGCCACACCATGCAGAACATCCACCACACCCGGAAGTGCTGCCAGAAGAGGATCTGGATTCCCATGCAGTACTTTCACCACACCCGGAAGTTGATCAAGGAGCACCTGGAGCACTTCTGGGAGCAGTATAAAAGAGGCCACCTCACTCGATTCGGGGAGCCAGAGTCGGGAGTCAGTGGGCAGAACTTGCAAGAGTGGAATGGAGGATGCAAGATAAGAGAAAAAAAGGACAGGACTGAGCATTCGGGCTAGTTGGTGCGCTGTGTTGTGCGTGCAAAAGAACTGCGAACTGCTTTAGGACATTGTTGTGTCTCAGTGTCTGTCTGTAGCCAGGCTGATCTTCTACTATATATATATATATATATATATACACATAAATATACCATCCATCCATTAACCAACCTGCTATATCCTAACTGCAGGGTCACAGGGGTCTGCTGGAGCCAATCCCAGCCAACAGGATAAAGGCAGGAAACAAACCCCGGGCAGAGCGCCAGCCCACCACAGGGCACACACACACTAGGGACAATTTAGGATTGCCAGTGCACCTAACCTGCATGACTTTGTACTGTGGGAGGAAACCGGAGCACCGGAGAACATGCAAACTCCACACAGGGAGGACCCGGGAAGCGAACCCAGGCCTCCTAACTGTGAGGCAGCAGCGCTACCCACTGCGCCACTGTGCCGCCCACATCAATAAATATATATATATATAAAAATAAAACAGAAATGTCTTTGTGAAATTAAAACTAAAAATACACGATGGAGAAAAACTAAAACTAAACTGAATTTCCAATTCAGATCAGAAATAATATAGAAATAAAAACTAATATAGAAGGGCAAAACTGTAATAACCTCAGTAGTGATTCTCATTTTCAGCAGGCCACAGGTGGACAGCTAACTCAAAACGGGGCCCTTGAAGCTTACATTACCAGTTCAGGCCCGTAAGTGATAGTCTGCCGTCAGCAGTACAGCATTTCTGCTGGAGACGCATGTGAAGTGATTGTCAATTGTGTTTTCATAATTCAAAATATATCAGAATTGCTCACTACAAAACCCAGCTGTAAAAGTAAAATTAATCTCTGCGACTCAGTACGACACATTTTGACACTCTAAATGAGAGTCAGTTTTCAGCAATTAAATCTCTGTGCATTTGTGTCATGTTGGCTTTAATATTGATTTTTAGCAATCTGAAATATTAAAAAGCTTCATATCAACAACATTCTTGGCTCAGTAACTGCAGTGCTGCCTATGGTATGGCACTGTGATCTGAGGCTGTATATAATGTATATTGTTCTATGGGCTGTTGTAAGAACACCGGACATCAGCCTTTTCTTTGACATGACAAAACAAACCTTCATTGAAGTGAAAGGCCTGAAAGGTTAACCACATTGTCTCATCCTTCTCTATTATATTAAAATGATACTTTTCCTTCTAGACTGCTAGCACCATGGGCCTCTTGGTATGTGTAACATGTATGCAGATCAACATCTGGCTGGTCATCTGCTCTTTTCGCTTGATGACAACACCATAAATCAAAATATCGAGATATCTCTCTCCATCTTGACAGAAGCAAAAGCAGGGTTACCTTCTACATTGGTTAGGAAGGAGAGCAACTGAATACTCAACTTTGCAAGCTTGTGTATCAAATATCATCCTAAATGTAGATCTTGCAGTGCCTTCGAAAGGTATTCAGACCCCTTCACTTTTTACACATTTTGTTATGTTGCAGCCTTGTGCTAAAATCATTACAGTTCAGTTTTTCCCTCATCATGGAATCACTCAGTACATCAGAAAGACAACACTAAAAGAGGATTTTAGAATTTTTTGCAAATTTGTTAAAAAATAAAAAACTGAAAATCATCGGACACCGGTGTTCAGGCCCCTTTGCTTTGACATTTAAAGTTTGGCTCAGGTCTATCCCATCCTATCGATCATCTTTGAGATGTTTTTTTATCTTGTGGTCAGTTTAATTTATTGGACAAGATTAGGAAAGGCACACACCTGTCTATAAGAGGTCCTGGTCATGAGGTTGGAGGAATTACCTGCAAGGCTTAGAGATAGGATTGTGTTGAGGCACACATCTGGGGAAGGCTGCAAAAAGTTCCTGAAGGTTTAAAAGAGCAAAGTGGCTTCCGTAATTCTTAAACAGAATAAGTTCAGAACACTCACGGTTCTTCCTAGAGCTGGCCATCCAGCCAAACTGAGTGATCGTGGAAGAAGAGCCTCAGTAAGAAAGGTGGCTAAGAACCCAGTGGTCACTCTGGGAGAGTTTCAGAGAACTTGTGTGATGATGGGAGAAATGTCTGACAAGAGAGGTCAAACAGAAGTCTCTCCCCAGCAAAAGACACGGGAAACCTTCTTGGAGTTTACAAATACGCACCTGAAAGTCTTTTCGGCTGTGATAACCAATAGTCTCTGGTTTGATGAAACCAGGAATAGCATCATGTCTGGAAGAAAGCAAGCACTGCTCATTACCTGCACAATACCATTCCAACGGCATGGTGCACTTTGTCTCTTTAAATGTTTTGTTGTTCTTTGTTCATTTTGGGTGGAGCTGCAGGAGGTGGGGCCAAACTACCATCATTGGTCATGATCCCTCCCTCTGGCTATACAGGGTGGTCCAGATTTAATTATGCAGATCCAGATCGTCTGGATGTGTTTGATTTATGTGGGGACGATTCCAGTTTGGTGAAAAGACGATTATTCATGTCGTCAGTTCGCACACTTCTCGATGGTCCGGGATTTTTCGGGTGATTTTCTGTGTAATAAACTTGAGTTATAGCGTAATGAAAATTGCATAGTTCGATCTGGACCACCCTATATAAATGAGCTGAGAAGGCTCAGGGCAGAAGATCATTTCCTGCATTTCTTATGTATTGTGCTCTATTTTTAAGAATTCTGATTTTTAGATTATGTTTTGGGACTCGTTTCCCTTTTAGGCAATTCCTTTGTACCTCTATTTTCTCTTTGTATTATCTAGGTTTCTGTGAAAAAAAATCTTTGATGTATAAAGATTTTCTGTTTGCCCTTTTGATTCAAGCCAAGATTTTAAGGTTATCCTCCTCTTGTGTGGCTTTTGTTATAATTTTTAGACATTTATGGTTGTTTTTCCAGCTCTACATTATTGGGGCTGCTCCAGATGAAGTTTGGCAGGTATTATTTGAGGCCTAAGTTGGGTGAGGCTCTGATGGACAGACCAGTGAAGATCTTGGCTTGCTGGAGTAGCAGGTTTTAGAGGACTCACACTATTGGTAGACTCCACAATATAACACCCAGATTTTGTGAATTATATTGTATAGTATGGCTTTGTTCTCTTCTGTTTACATGCATATATGTATTACCGTATTAGAAAATCAGGTGCATGTCATACACGAGGAAATGTAATTGTGTAATGTTTACTTCTTCTGCTCTCTCTCTCTCTAAACACTTCTTATACAATTACAATGCATGTCGTACACGGGGCAAAATGATTTTCACGATTTTCTTTGTAAAAATTAGGGTGCACATCTTACACGAGGGTGCGTGGTACACGAGTAAAAATGATATTATCTTTCTGCCAGTGTTGAAATGTCTCTTTTATGTCTGTTTTGTTCATTTTTACTTTCTCGTACATGAAGTATAGCGAAATTACTGTAATCATCCAAAAAATCTGAATTCAAGATTTTGACGAATCTCAAAGTTTCAAACTTCCCTGACTTTCTCTTATAAAAAGTAAAGGGAAAGTATTGGAATCCTCCAACAATTTCATTTCGAGATTTTGATGAATCTCAACATTTTAGACCTCCCACAGTCTGAAAATACCATTTTTGTCTGTGTGTGTGTGTCTTTATATAAACACAATAACTTGAGTACGCTTTCACTTAGGTCAACCAAATTTTGCATACAAGTATTAGGTATTAAACGTAGATTTCTATCAACTTTTGGGCTATTTCAGAAGTGGTACTTTACCTTTTATTCATGAAGTCTGATTTATTCAACTTTACTTTTATACTAATTGTTCAATATATTATTAATTTGATTTAATTTGTTCTTGATGGTTCTTTAATGTACATAATATAAAAATAAAATCATTGTCTTTTACTCCTCAAATATCCATCCTCATATCTGAGTATACGAGAAGTCTAGGGGAGACCACTCCCCATTTTTTTATGTTAACATTGTTGATCATTTGGTTGCTATATTCCATCTATCTATCTGTCTATACATTTATGTATCTATTTGCCATGTATTTTGTGGGTGGTCCCCAAAGAGACAGGACTACCTGCCCATCACTGTCAAGGTACTGACTGTTCTCAGACCTACAAAGACTAAAGGAAGCCCACAGTCCCTTGTGGTTCATTGAATGCACTGGCATTGGTGAGTTTCTATTGTGATTATTCTGTGCTTTTGCATATTTACAGGACTTTGGACCTCTGTTCTCTGTCTTTTGACCATTCCTGGGATTTGTGTATTGGGACATATTTGCCTGATCATCTTGTTGTTTCAGGCAACTCATTTTGCCTTTCCACTCCTTGAAGCTTATTTTTGCACCAAAGAACATTTTTTGGTATCATTTTTTATAAAGATTCTATATTTGATGTTCTTTTGTGACTAGCCAGGGTTTGACAGTTTTCCCCCTCTAATGGGCATTTTGAGGTATATTTTGGGACTCTGTTCACTAAGGAACTCCAAGTTCACATTTTTTTGTTCTGAAAATAAATTGCTTTATTATGTTTCTTAAAACAAACATGTTTGACTATTCTCTAATGGTTTAAGAGTTTGGAAGTCAATTCCACAACAAGAGAAAGAGATAAGATTAATTAATGTAGGCACGAAGCCCAAGGAACAATCAAAAAACCTCACATAGTGTTATTCAAAATATCTTTTTAAAGATGAATTAATTTCATATCTTCCACCATAACTGCGCTATTGAAGTAATTATCCACCAGCTGCTATACATCATTTGAATATTCAGTTAAATTCAGTTCAGTTTATTCTGTACAGTATGGTACTCTTCACTGAATGCAGGATCATGGGAATCTAGCATTTTTGCTCATTGCAGAGCAGGACCACCAAACATCCTGAAATAAGGAAGTTCTGCTGTACTTGCGCCTGCTGTCCATTCTAGCAGATAATTAGACTTGCCTCTTTGTCTCCTTGATTAATTAAGCCAGTGTAGTTTTTGACTATGTTGGATTCAGTATGAAGTGTGTTCTGTCATTCACATTAAAGTCATACCTGTATGAAATGATGGTGATTCACAAGTAATATCTGATGCTATACTCGATTTCTTTTTAAGTTGTTATCTTCTGATAGCGATTTAAAGTTCAATATAGCCGGCAGCCACATAAGATATATACAGTGCTCTCTATAATGTTTGGGACAAATACACGTTTTTTTCTTGATTTACCCCTCGGCCTCACAGTTTAAAATTACAAATCAAACAATTCACATGATTAAAGTGCACATTGCAGACTTTCATTTAAATGTATTTGCATACATTTTGGTCACACCATGTAGAAATGACAAATCTTTTACTACATGCTCCCCCCATTTCAGGGTACCATAAGGTTTGGGACAATTGACGTCACAGGTGTTTGTCAACAGTCAGGCGGGTTTCATTGCTTCATAAGATACCTTAGCCTGCAGTCTGCAGTGGCCATTGTTGAACATAAGGACAAGAGCTGTGCCAAGGGAAGTCAAAGAAATCATTATGAGGGTGGAAAACAAGAATAAAACCATGAGAGACATCGGTAAAACCTTAAAATGGCCAAAATCAACTGTCTGGAATATCATTAAAGAGAAACAGGTGAGCTTAGTGTAATAAGTGTATAAGTTTAATATGTCACTGTGCTCTGTGCAAATATATTTTATAAATCTGCGTTTTTCTACTCAACATGCACTGCTGACACAGAGCCAGATTTAGCACAGGGGTTCACCATATAAGAACTGCTAGGCAAGCATTACAAGACAAGACAGTTACGGACAACTGTGAAATGGGCAGTCAGACTGAGGACCATTGTGTACTATTTTTATGTGTCAAAGTCAGCATGAAAGTGTATCCTCTCTCTTTGTCTTGTTTGGGATTGCATGATTCACCTGAGTGGGGGCCTGCACATGAAGAAAGAGTATAAAGCCTGGGAATATTGCCCAGCACACCTATGAAGCCGACGGACAGATGGAAGATAACGTCATCCGATCCTGAAAATCCTTCCACTGCACTTTTACAACCCAAGTGGTTCTCGGATCTAACGCTTACACAAGACCCTGCCTGTAACGTTGTTCGAGTAATGCTAGGGACTTAGGCTGATTGCACACTTACAGCCCGAGTGATTCTCAGATCTAACGTTTACACAAGACGCATCTGTACAGTTGACCGAGTGACAATCGGGACTAACGCTTTTAGTACGGTTTTCGCAGCCTGATTAACGATCGGGTCTAACGCTAAGGAGGCTACTAGACTTGCCATTGCTGTGTGCCAAACATTATGGTGCCTTGAAATGGGGAACCATGTAGAACAAGTGTTGTGTGACTCAAATATAAGTAAATAGCCTTAAATGAAAGTTTGCAATGTGCACTTAAATCACTTCTGAATTGTTTGATGTGTAATTTAAACTGTGGAGCAGAGGAGTAAATAAAAAAAAATGTGTCCATGTCCCAAAAATTGTGGAGGACACAGTATATCCCATTGCAATTTTCTTCCCCACTTGTTTACATTTATTCTCAGTTTAAGTTATGGTTTTTGTTTTATCATTTTTATGTAATTTTATTTCCAATTTAGTTTGCCGAGAGCAGACATCCTACAATTGTTAATAACCTTTGAGTCACTTACAACTCCCTTTAAAAAAAAAGGTCAAGAAATGAATTAAGTGAGAACATAGATTATGTAACACAGTGGTAGTAACGGCCGTGATTAATAATGTGGTTATCGTGTCAAGGGGCGCTTGCGTAATTGAATACCTCTGTAACTGACCTTCGGGTCACAGTTTTATAGGTCAAATCTTTTTCAGCACATCATTACCATATTAGCTGTGAAGAGGCACATTTGGAGGTAAAGCCTAATGAGCTGTACAGTACACTTCTTACTGGCTTTAAATAAACAAATATAGTTTTGAAGAAGAGTGTGTGATTGGCACATGTCTCATGTTGAAATGATACTGCTCTTATGACAAATTGAAAATGCTTCTCTCGGGTGGAGGTTTTAAAAGAGAATGTTAATTTCTGTAGGCAGTGTGGCCTAGTGGTTATGACTTAAAATCCTGAGGTGGTTGGTTCAAATCCGGCTGCTGACTTTAAGCATATCACCCTGCCTGCCTGCCTGCCTGCCTGCGCTCCAACTGGCAAAACAAAAAATAATGTAACTAACTGTATGTCAAATATGGTAAGTCACCTTGGATAAGAAATAAGAAATAGAGAAATATGAGAAATCAACAGAGTCAACAAAATTCAGTTTTGGTTTAACAACAACATTTATTTCTATATCTCATTTTCATACAAATGATGTAGCTCAAAGTGATTTACAAGATAAAGAAAGAAAAAGGCAATACCAAGTAACAAAGAATAAAGTAAGGTCCGGTGGCCATGAGAACAGAAAAAACAAAACAAAACAAAAAACTCCAGAAGGCTGGAGAAAAAAAAACAAAATCTGCAGGGGTTCCAAGGCCCAGTCCCAACTAGGCATTCTACCTAACATAAATGATCAGTTGCTCATGGTTTACAGGCTTCATGTGGAAGAATTAGATGATGACGGTCATGTGCATATCTGGCCTTCAATCCATCATTGTAAGGACTGTATGGTGTCCTGATCAGGTGGTGGTGGTGGCGTAGATCAGAACAACACAGAAAACCAGAAAAAGAACAAGAAGTATGGATTTGGGAGCCATGAACAAACATGATAATTCAATGCATATCAGGGTTACATTAAGATGAAGCTATGAGAAAGCCATGTTAAAGTAATGTGTTTTTAGCAGTTTTTTAAAGAGCTCCACCATATCAGCCTGGTGAATTTCTATCGGTCATCTGTTCCTGATTTGAGGTGCATAACAGCAGAAGGCCACCTCACCACTTCTTTTAAGTTTTGCTCTTGGAACTGTAAGCAGACACTCATCTGAAGATCTAAGGTTTGGATTTGGAGTGTAAGGTGACAGGCATTCCACAATATAAGATGGAGCGAGATGATTGAAGGCTTTGTAAACCATAAGCAGTATTTTAAAGTCAATTCTAAATGACACAGGTAACCAGTGTAGTGACGCTAAGACTGGTGTGATGTGCTCGGATTTTCTTTTCCTAGTTAAAATTCTGGCAGCTGCATTCTGAACTCATTGTAATCAACTGATGTCTTTTCAGGGTGGTCCTGAGAGGAGTGCCCTGCAGTAATCTATTCAACTAAAAACAAAAGAGTGAACTCATTTTTCAGCATCTTGGTTTAAGGCCCAAAACTGATTAATTGTATTCAAAGTGGTTTATTTTTTGAAAAAACAGAAACAAAGTCAAACTTTCGAGCCATTCATTCCACGGATCGACTAAGATTTTTTTTCACGGTTACTGGGGAGTTTTTGTATATGTTGTTTTTATATTCCACCCAGGGTTTGCTCCCTGGCTAAAGTGCGTGTCCCTTTTATTGTCATTTGCATTGTTTTGGGTTATTATTTTTTACGTGTTTTTTGGTGTTATGTAATTTTTGTTAACATCGTTATGTTTATTTAGTGTATGGTACTAGCAGAAGTTCCCCGTGTTGTCTAAGTAGAAAAAAATTGGGGAAATACTGTCTTTTGGAAACACAACGCACAATGACACCAAAAGATGTACTCTTATAAAAAAGTTGTTATCCAAATATATTGAATAAAACACTGCAGACTGCAGGATGAGTTCTTCAGCCTGAAGCTAGTCAGTCATATTTGAGCTCGGCCCGGAGAACATGACGTACGAGTTCATGGTTTGCATTGTTTGGAGATGGAGAGTTTGTAAAAACTTATTACACCAAAAAAGCCTTGCATTATAAATTTACTTATTTACATTTATTTGCTTAGTAGGTTTTTTATTATCCAAAGTGGTTTACAAAAGAGGTCAACATAATCGAGTAAACATCAGTCTGGGGGGCTTTTGGGAACAAGTGTTACAGGACTAGGGTGCTAGTGGGGTTATGTAGCATGTTAGCCATTATGGATGCAATAAGAAGCGAAATAAAATGACACCATTTATTGGTTAACTGAACAGATTACAATATGCAAGCTTTCAAGGGTGCTCAGGCCCCTTCTTCAGGCAAGTGGCAGTACAAAATGGATCATCCCAATTGAACAGTTCAGTTACACTTCCTAGGTTACAAACACCTAACAGCTAACATCAGAACATAAATTCAAAAAGCAGGAGAGTCTTAAGTATGTTGAGGAAATCAGCAATTCAAATGGAGAGCGGGCAGCTTGCCCACCAGCTAGGAGTCTACACATGAAGAGAGTCTGGATTGAGATTTGATGCCATGCATAGGTGGCATCACCAGATGCCATTCATCAGTACACCCGAGTTGGCGAGAAGGAGCATAGGACCTCACAAGTGTCTCCCATATGCATTCCTTTGGACCCTGCCCTCCCCAGCAATTTACAACAATTTTGAAACCCAAAAAATTAGATTTATAACAGTAAAAGGTTACTGTATGATTATAATATGATGATAAGCCACAATGTTATAACAACAGATTGATACCATAGAACAAGCTGAATCACTTTCAGTGTCACATTTTCAAGCATTTTCTACCGTCCATTATAAGAACTGTAACAAAAGGCGCTTTATAGGCGCCGACCCGACACAGACTGACACCAGAGGCATGAATAAAACTCAAGAACCTTTTATTTTTCTTCACCTGTGGGGCATGTCTTCCCCGTGACCCACAGGCACAACACAGTCCCAAGCACACCAAACAAAACCCACACAGTACTTCTTTGCACCGCCACTCCTCCCGGCAAGCGTAGTCCTCCTCCTCCCGACTCTGGCTCCTCGAGTGGTGGCTTCTGGCCCCTTTTATAGTTCACCCACTCTCTTCCGGCACCACCACTCCTCCCAGGCAACCTTGTCCTCCTTCCACCCGACTCTGGCCGCTGAGTGGTCGCTGGCTCATTTTATAGTTCCCCCAGAAGTGCTCCAGGTGCTCCACCGAGTTCCGGCTGCACTTCCGGGTGTGGTGAAAACACTGCCCATAAGGGCTCAGGAGTCCCAGCTGCAGCACCCCCTGGTGGCACCTGCGAGACCCAACAGGGCTGCACCAAACTCCAATTCCCATGGAGCCCTGCAGGAAACCGAGGCACCGCTCCAACCCAGGGGGGTTGCCATCTGGTGTCCAGAATGAGGTATTGAATGGCCCATGGCTGCTCACCCTGAATATATACTCAGCAAAAAAAGAAACGTCCCTTTTTCCAGGACTGTGTATTTCAACAATAATGTTTTAAAAATCCAAATAACTTTACAGATCTTCAATGTAAAGGGTTTAAACAATGTTTTCCATGCATGTTCAATTAACCATAATCAATTAATTAACATGCACCTGTGGAATGGTCGTTAAGACCTTAACAGCTTACAGAAAGTAGGCATTTAAGGTCACAGTCCCAAAAACGCAGGACACTAAAGAGACTTGTCTACCGACTGTGAAAAACACCCAAAGAAAGATGCCCAGGGTCCCTGCTCATCTGCGTGAACGTGCATTAGGCATGCTGCAGGGAGGCATGAGGACTGCTGATGTGGCTAGGGCAATAAATTGCCATGTCCGCACTGTGAGACGCCTAAGACAGCGCTACAGGGAGACAGGAAGGACAGCTGATCAATCATCCTCGCAGTGGAAGACCATGTGTAACAACACCTACACAGGATCGGTACATCCAAATATCACACCTGCGTGACGGGTACAGGATGGCCACAACAACTGCCCGAGTCACACCAGGAACACACAATCCCTCCATCAGTGCTCAGACTGTCCGCAATAGGCTGAGAGAGGCTGGACTGAGGGCTTGTAGGCCTGTTGTAAGGCAGGTCCTTACCAGACATCACCAGCAACAACGCCGCCTATGGGCACAAACCCACCTTCGCTGGACCAGACAGGAGTGGCAAAAAGTGCTCTTCACTGATGAGTCACGGTTTTGTCTCACCAGGGGTGATGGACGGATTCGTGTTTATCGTCGAAGGAATTGAGCACGTCTGGGACCTGTTGGATCGCAGGGTGAGGGCTAGGGCCATTCCCCCCAGAAATGTCCAGGAACTTGCAGGTGCCTTGGTGGAAGAGTGAGGTAACATCTCACAGCAAGAACTGACAAATCTGGTCCAGTCCATGAGGAGGAGATGCACTGCAGTACTTCAAGCAGCTGGTGGCCACACCAGATACTGACTGGTACTTTTGATTTTGAGCCTCCTTTCATTCAGGGACACATTGTGAAACATTTTTAATTTATGTCTTATGGTGTTGACTCTTTTAGTGTTCATACAAATATTTACACATTAAGTTTACTGAAAGTAAAAACAGTTGAAAGTCAGAGGACGTTTCTTTTTTTGCTGAGTATATATGGAAGGGGTGTCCTGGTCGGACATGGGCCCCAGCCATCCGCCACAGGACATGCAAAAACTTCACCTTTGAGTTCAGAACAGTTTTCAATGCCAGAAGCAAAGCACGAGAAAACTTCACATGACCATCTTCTGATCAATCACCATTCATCTCCCTTTCCCTGTGGAGCTCTTGCGTCTGGTGTCAAGCACCTGAACTCCCTCAGATGCAGTACAATCCACCTCAGGGACAGTGGCAGGTGGGAAGTTTGACTGGGATGGTACTCCTGTCATACTGTAACACTGATAGCCTAAAGTGAGTTCAGGGAGGAAAGAAACTTACCGTGGAATGGAAGGGCAGAAGATCTCTTTACCTGCTTGTGCTTCTCTGCACACACTACACATCTATTGTTTTGTTTTGAGTTGGTCTCATGCTAAAGTACAACTGAAATTCACTCCGTCTTCTTCTTCTTAAAACCTACGAGAAAAATCAAATCTGATCTGCAGCTAATGAAACAGAAACATAACTTGTTACTTTCTCATATACAAAGTATAGGGAAAGTATTACAATCGTCAAAAGATTCGTTGTCGAGATTTTGATGAATCTCGACGTTTAACACCTCCCTGACTTTATCATATAAGAAATATAAGGAAAGTATTGAAATCCTCCAACAATTCCATTTTGAGATTTTGATGAATCCGAACATACCATTTTTGGAATTATGTCTGTCTATGTGTGTGTATGTAAACATGATAACTTGAGTACACTTTCACTTAGGTCAACCAAATTTTGCATACAAGTATTAGGTACAAAACGTACATTTCTATCAACTTTTGGGCTATTTCCACTAACCGGAAGTGGTACTTTACCTTTTGCTGCAGAGTCCGATTTATTCAACTTTACTTTAATAATAATTGTTCAATATATTATTAATTTGATTTGATTTTTGCTGTTGATAGTTCTTTAATGTACATAATATAAAAATATAATCATTGTCTTGTGGTTTACTCCTCAAATATCCCCATATCTGAGTATACGAGAAAGTCTAGGGGAGACCACTCCCGATATTGTAACAGCATAACTAGACAGTGGTATATGATGTGTGTAGCCTACTATAGCCAAGGACAGATTATGATGGCAGAGAGGTGTAGTGACATTGAGGTAATATGCCTCTACAACAGCAAACTGCAAGATTTAGAGAGTAGAGTAGCATAACGGATATGTGTAGGCCATTATTCAGGCCAGCAGGGTTATGACGATAGACAGTTGGGCTGTTATACCGCACTTTCGGATATTTACTTTGTAAAATATAGAGACAAAAAAGAGCATAAAGATTTGGGGATTACACTGTGCATATTTGTCACACAAGCAAAAAAAAAAATAGAGATTGAGTCTTCTCCAGAGTTTAAGACAGAGCTGACTAAGGTTCCAAGATGGTTGATGTATATCTACAACAGACAGGAAGAGGCAAGGTTATGAAGTGAAGTCGATTGAAGGGTGGAATCCTGGGGACCAGAATAGGAAATGACATCATGGTAAGGCGGGATCTTGAGGGGCGGAAGAGGACGTGATGGCATTGGAAGGCGACTTCTGAGGACTGGACGAGGAATTAGGCTGAGGTACTGTGTCTTCTGCTGGTCTGCTGGGCAAACAGAGAAACAGTTAGAGGGCAGCGCCAATCCCATGTCCTGTAGAGAAATACATTTATTTGAGCGTATAAACTGTCTCCCATGTGCACGTGTGTGGCAACCTCTACGCAGCTGGTCCAAAAACCAGCCGGCCAGGTTCAAAAGGATATGGGTGTTGACCAATTGATTATTCTGTAGGCAAGTGTTGTGGTGTAAAGTTTTTTATACAAGTTGATAAATATTTTGTATGTCTTTATTTGTAACTTAGACAAAGCGATGTAATATTAATGTTAGTGTTAGTGAGAAACATTCATGTTTACCCCAATTTACGACTAAATCAAGATAGTGAATTTTATGACAGAGTTGGGAGTAGTGGCAAAAAAAAGTTTGGCAAGTGATTCTCAGCAGGGCTCTCTCAATCAACCCCCACATGGAGGCCAACTATCTGACTGGCAAGCTTCACCTTAACAAATGGCATTGGGGGGGCATGTGTGAAATCATTGTGTTGCACCAGAGTTCTATTTGTCTAAAGTTGCCTGGAGCCATAAAGTACCACGTTGCCCTATTGCCTGTAGGATATAGACAGAGAGTCTATGAATTTGCTTCCTTTACTCCTCCCTCCCTCTCTTACACCATTGCCATGAGGAGCACAAGTCGGCAGCCATATTAAGACAGGCATGCGGCCTGTTCTGAAGAAAGCTGACCAAAAGTAATTCTTTAACTTGAGACATTTTAAGTAACAAACAAGTCTGTGTGCCACCTGAAACTACACAATACAATACAATACAATACAAGTTATTTTTTGTATATCCCAAAATCACACAAGAAGTGCTGCAATGGTCTTTAACAGGCTCTGCCTCTTAACAACCCCCCAGCCTTGACTCTCTAAGAAGACAAGGAAAAACTCCCAAAAACCCTTGTAGGAAAAAATGGAAGAAACCTTGGGAAAGGCAGTTTAAAGAGAGACCCCTTTCCAGGTAGGTTGGGCGTGCAGTGGGTGTCAAAAAGAAGGGGGTCAATACAATACAATACAATACACAGAACAGAACAAATCCTCAATATAGTATAAAAATAAAAATTTTAGAAGTATGGAGTACTAACAGTAGATGATATCACATAATATGATTTGGATTTGTTTAGAGTCCTGGAGACCTCATCCATCAAGTTGACCCCCCATCCCCCCCTATTTGGCCATTCCACAGCTGAAATAGCGCTAATCCGAAGAAAGGACATCTCTCTCCAATGATTCCTGCGATCCTCCATCAGAGATGACTGTACCTTAGGCAGGCAAAAAAACTTGGCAGGTGGGCCGTGGCACCAAGTGCCACATTTGAGTACCGAGAAGAGAAACAGAATAGGTGAGGGTTAGGATCAAATTCTAACTATCATGTTATTAATGTTTTAGTACTGATGGCTAACAACAGAGATGCAGTATGTACAGATAATCAGCAGCTCTAGTCAGGGTATTCTAAACTAAAGTAGTGAGTCTTCAGCCGGGATTTAAAAGCTGAGACCAAAGGGGCATCTCTTATAGTAGCAGGCAGACCACTCCACAGTTTAGGGGGGGTCCTGTAACTAAAAGCTTGACCTCACCCTGTTATTTTATTAATCCTTGGAATCATAAGCAGACTGGCATCTTGAGATCTTAATGTGCGCTCAGGTTTGTAAGTCATGATAAATTCAGACAAGTAAGCCGGACCTCGGCCATTTAATGCTTTATATGTTAAAAGAAGGATTTTGAAATCTGCCCTAAACTTAACCGGGAGCCAGTGTAAGGATTTAAGAACTGGAGTTATGCGTTCGTATTTTCTTGTTCTTGTAATAATTCTTGCAGCAGCATATTGGATTAACTGGAGGCTGTATAAAGAACAGTCACCGCACCGCATTGCAGTAGTCAATCCTACTAGAAATAAATGCATGAATTCATTTTTCAGAATGCTGTTTATTTAGAAAGCGCCTTAATTTCCCAACATTTTTAAGATGAGAGAAACATGATTTGGACAACTTTGTAATATCCGCTTTAAATTACATGCTAGAGTCAAAGATAACTCCTAGATTGTGGGCTGATTCAGTAAAATTAATGGTGATTCCAGCTTTGTTAAATGATGACAAAATATTGTTGTGATCAACGTCATTCCCTCCAACAATTAACATCTCTGTTTTATTTGTGTTTAAAGACAAGTAGTTCTCATCCATCCACTCCTTTAATTCACTAACACAACTAATTAAAGACAACTTCACATCAGCATCTATCAGGTTGTATGGTTGCCAGTATTTTCTTGTACTTTGCTTATTGTTATTATGTATGAAAAGTAATGCATTATTTAAATTGTAACTTAACTCTTGCTTGTCTTTTACTACACCTAATTACCTGAGGTTATAAATGTAGAAGGAAGGGAAGGTAGGAAGAAGTTATAAAGTACAGTACCTTATAAACAGTGGTAAGTCTGTGAGATTTAAGGCATTCTGACATTAATAACATAAAACGGGACAGTAGAGTAATAGAGAACTCTACCAAGGGAAAACAACAAGCATCAAGGATTTGAAATTAACATGGGCTGCTACAAGGAGCTGATGTATTAATCTGAAAAGAGTGTCGCATGTCTGCCTTGCTGGATGGACCACTGCATTTCAAACCATCTGCAGTAGCTTCGCGACACAAGTCGGTACACTTGTACCATAGTAATAGTCCAAGCCTGATAAGACCAAAGCCTGAACCAGAAGTTGTGTCGCATTTTCTGTCAGATATGGTAGGATGTTGTGGATCTTGTATAGAGTTAGACCCCTTTTAACATTGCAACATTGACTGTGACATGAATTTTAAATCACATATTAATCAGATCACTTGAACAGCATTTTTTCACTTAAGAAACATAGCAAAAGTTTGACCTCTTGTATCATTAAAACATGCTGAAAAATGAGTTCACGCTTTTGTTTTCAGTCGGCTAGATTACTTTTTTTTTTTTACCGTGTCCTGTTCGGCTGTGAAGCAATCAGAATTGATGTCTGAATGCTGGCGACTAGCCTTACGGTTTTTCTCTCAGGTGGAGCGTTACAGCTTCTGCTGACGTCACGCCTGATACCAAAACTTTATTAAAAATATTTTCAGATGTTTTTAAGATTCGAACCGGACACGGAGACAAAAGTGAAAGAAAAAGAAGAGAGAAAGGAGGAGATGGAGATAAAGGGGAAAGGGGGGGTTTTCGTATAGAATAAACAATAAATGAACCAGAATCCGCTTCTAGACCTGCAGAAAGAGAGGGGGGAAAAAAAACCCACAAGACAAAAACATTGCTGCATCAGCTACATGAAGATATATAAAAGTAAAAATGTTTGCTGACAATCACACAGTAATTATTACTAAGGCATTTAGGGCCAACCACAGCCTTCGGTCATGTGCTGAAGATGTCCAAGTCATACTTATGAAAGCACCATGTGAGCACCTGTGTGCGTACGCACGCTTGTATGTGTAAGGTTTCTCTATAGGAGCGTCCAATAGTGAGTGTGAAGGGCCACAGACCTGCCCCCAAAAACGTGCGGAAGATGGAGGGAGTTCCAAGCCCAGAGATCCAGAGGTCACCCCAGAGCGGAGACCCCAGGGAGACCGTCACCAGAGAAGCCCCAACCCCCCCTCGAGAGGCACAGAGGATCACCCCGGGGGGCCACAACCAGCAGTCGGCAGAGTCCCAGGAGATATCAACGGCAAACCCCCCAGGCCCGCCCGCAGCCGCTCACCCCCGAGTCGGCCAGGCCCGGGACCCAAGGGCGACCCACCCCGCCGAGGACCCAACAGAGCCCAGGGACCCAGATCCCACCAGGCAGCCACCGGGAGCGACCAGACAGATGCTTAAAAAAAAAAATAAAATATGTGGCCGGGGGAGGGTAGGCAAAGATGTTGTAGAATTGCCAGATGTCCCAGGAGAGGGGAGGAGTCCAAAACCCCACCTGACATATACAGTCACACACTCCCTCCCTCATGCTCTCACATACACATACAACCCAAGACTTACAAGGATGTACGCCAGACACCCATTCACACTCCCCACACACACCCTACTAACTCTGGTCCCGGTGCTGCCGCACCGAAGGCCCAACCATTCCCGGACGCCAGAGTTAGCCCCGTTCCGCTGGGATAATAATGAGCAAGCACCCCCGTCCAACGCAGAGCAAAGCAACCCACCACTCCAGACCACAGGCAGACGGCCAGCTCCCACTTCTAGCCTCCAGCCCCGGACAGCTAACTGAGAACAGAAGTGTGATAAGACCTCTAGTCTCCCTCCGCCGGCTCCAATGTAATATTCATGTGAGTCGGCTAGATTACTGTAATGCACTCCTTTCAGGACCACCCAAAAAAAATCAACGAGTGCAGAATGGAGCTGCTAGAATCTTAACTCGGAAACGAAAATTCAAGCACATCACCCCAGTTCTGATGTCACTACACTGGTTACCTGTGTCATTTAGAATTGATTTTAAAATTCTGCTTATGGGTTACAAAGCCTTAAAATAATCAGGCTCCATCTTATATTTCAGAATGTCTTACACCTTACACTCCAAATCGTAACCTTAGATCTTCAGATGAGGGTCTACTTAGAATTCCAAGAGCTAAACTTAAAAGAAGTGGTGAGAAGGCCTTTATGCTGTTATGCACCTCAAATCTGGAATAGCAGACCGATAGAAATTCACCAGGCTAATACAATGGAGCACTTTAAAAAGCTGCTGAAAAACACATTACTTTAACATGGCTTTCTCATAGCATCATCTTAGTTAAATCCTGATGCTCTGTATATTCATGGTGGCTCCAAAATCTGTACTAACCCCTAATTTCTTTTCTGTTCTTTTTCCGGTTTTCTGTGGGGTGGTCTGCGCCCCCACCACCTAATCAATGCACCGCGATGTACTTACATTGATGGATTAAAGGCCAGAAGTCCACACGACCATCATCATCAAGTTCTTCCATGAGAACCCTGAATACAATGATGACTGATTGAGGTCATTTATGTTAAGTAGAATGCCTAGAGGGGGCTGGGTGGTCTCGTTGCCTCTGAACCCCTGCAGATTTTATTTTGTTTTCTCCAGCCATCTGCAGTTTTTTTTGTTTTTTCTGTCCTCTCTGGCCATCAGACCTTACTTTTACTCCATGTTAATTAGTGTTCCCTAATTTTAATTATTTATTTTGTCTTTTTTCTCTTTCTTCATCATGTAAAGCACTTGAACTACATTGTCTGTAAAAATGTGAAAAGGTGCTATATAAATAAATGTTGTTGTTGTTGTTGTGGATCTGAAACAGCAAAAGTCTGTTAAAACAGGGTCGGTGAAGGTCATGTATCAACACTCTAGACACGGTGGGTGTTAGCGAAAATTAGCCGAGCTGAACAGAGGTGGGGCGCTGAATAGAGGAACAAGCTGGGATAACAAGAAGGTTCGGTCTTTGCTAGGTTGAGGTGGACATGGTGCTCATTCTTTCAGGTTGCTATATCAGTGAATTATGCAGAGATTCTAGCTGATACTGCATGGACCTCTGGAGAGAACGACAGGTACAAGTTGGCTATCAACAGCATAGCTGGCCCACGAGAAACTATGGGACAGGATGATAGGGCCTAGTGAGGAGGTGTATAGAGAGAAGAGGAAAGCGCTCAGCACCCAAATCTAAGGGCACTCATGTGCTTGTCTGGTGCCCCCTTGACGTCTGTCTTCACACAAATGGATCTACCTGAGAGGTAGGACTCAGACTACCTGAGGGCAGTTCCGGTGATGCCAAGGTCCAAGAGGGTGCCAAGAAGGACTTGTTCGGATGACCATGTTCAAGGCAGAGGAGAGATCTAGCAGGATAAGAACAGATGATGTTGTTTAGAACAGAATTTAGTCTGACTATATAAGATTATGTATGCTAATAAAATATGAAGACATCTATCCATTACAGATTAAAAGCACATTAACAAACTGTTAAGTTTATGATAAAGAAACTACATGCCATAACTCAAAACAGAGATGCCAGTTGAGAGAAGCTTATGCTTTGGAAGACAGACCTGTAACATTATACGTTTGGGCAAATATCTTATAAAATCACTGTAACAAACTTAGGCTGCAGCCCACCAGTGAGCAATAACAAGATTGCAGCTTTACTAACTGCCATATATTGGCAGCCAACCTCGGTAAGTTATGGTTTCTTTTAAGATGAACAGGCAGTTCAGCATCTGCACAAGAGCAAGCAGATAAATCAGCCAGAGAATGTCTCTTGTTAAATAGAAAACCATTTATTCTGTGCTGCGAGCCTAATGGGCGTTTTGTCATTAAGCATCTTCTTGAATATATAGACGCAGCCTGAAACCATCACTGAAATCATTGAATTCTAAACTGCACAAAATGAATGGCTAGGGGCAAAGACAAAAATCAAGACAGAATTTTAAGGCTGCTCTCTGTGGCTAAAATACGCCGTAAGGAAATGTGTCTGTACATTAGCATGTTTAGAATGTCATTGTGGGAGATTTACGCCATTATAATCATAGCAGAGAACTTACAGAACAGACATTTATTTACAAAGCCCCTAAAGAGTAAAGCAGAAGCACAAAAGGCCTGAGTGAGTGCATGAAACTAAAACACAGATGGTAAAATATAAAAAAAGGAATATAACTGAAAAAATATCCAGAAAAAAAAGCAAATAAAACTATGCAAAAATTAGATTCGCAAAGGACAAATGTCAGTGCAAGGCAGGAGGTTGTCAGAATGTATGGGCTTATAGACGAGCTCACGGAATACTGAATAAGCAGGAAGTCTGAGCCAAAATGATGCAATCAGCTTAAATGAAAGTAAGTAAAAAAAAAAAATAAAGAGCATGCAAAACATTTTAACAAAGATAAGAGCTAACCCCAAAATATACAGTATTCACAAACGTTACTTTTTAATATATATAAAGCATAATGAAAACATTCCAGTATCAGAAGTGAGAATAAACAAGCAAATCCACTGCAACAATTAAACAGAACAATAACAACAAGCAAAAATTAACTAAGAACTGTAACACAGGGATGATGAGTAAAAAAAATAGCATATTTCACTGACTAGCTGCGCTACCCATCTAAAACCGGTTGAAATCTAAATAATCAACATAGACCTCACCATTAATGTTTGCAGTGCACTATACAATGCATATGTTTCTGTTTTATTGCTATTTGATCTGGGACTTGTAAAAGCAATGTTAATGTCTGTGATGCACCAGCTGTTGGAATGATAAATGCAATATGTATATCTCTGTTATATGCCATTTAGTATGGGATTCATAAAAACTGTGCTAATGTTTGTGATACAGCATCTGTTGGAGTGAAAAATGCAATACATACTGTATTTCTCTCATATATGCCATTTGGTACAGGATTTGTGAAAGCAGTGTTAAAGTTTTTGGTGCACCATCTGTTGGAATGAAAAATGCAATATGCATATCTCTGTTATATGCCATTTAGTATGGGATTCGTAAAAGCAGTAGTAATGTTTGTGATACAGCATCTGTTGGAGTGGCAAATTCAATACATATTTCTCTCTTATGTACCATTTAGTACAGGATTTGTGAAAATGGTGTTAAAATTTGTGATGCACCATCTGTTGGAATGAAAAATGCAGTGCATATGTCTGTGTTATATACGATTTTGTATGGGATTTGTTAAAGGAGTATTAATGTTTGTGACATGGCAAATGCAATGCATTTTATTACTATAACTGTTTGTGATGCACCATCTGTTGAAATGACAAATGCAATACATATGTCTCAGTTATATGCCATTTGGTATGGGATTTGTAAAAGTCGAGTCAATGTTTATGATGTGCCATCTATTGGAATGACAGAGACATAGCAACCGGAGAGACACACAGACAGTGAATATGCTAATGTGCAGCAAACAGGACTCTTGTGACATCCATGCTCCATCTACGGGTGGCTGTGGAAATTACAATACTTAAATACCTGAAGCAATTAGTGATGGGACAAATTTAAGAGGGGGAACTGGATTTTCACAGGGGGCCAATGTGTGATTACAATACAAATCATGCCTACATTTTTTTTTGATTCACAACTGTTAGAGGAAGGAGCAGAACTTGTCTGGATAGAGCAAAACATTTGTCAAAGGAAAAGTGCTTTTCTTGTATTGTTTAAAAAGTGGATCACTACAGGGAGGTTTTCTTCCTTTTTACGCTGAAATAGCCTGTTATGTTCAAACAACATTCTACTTGGCTGCTGAAAATATCTGTTAATGCTTTGGTGTTTGTTCCAAGGATAAATTTGGTGTTTTTCAACTTAGTTCTTTATAATCAGCGTACATACTAATTTGTCATATAAAATGGTGTGCTAAATTCAAGGGGTTTTTTCTTATAAATTTTAAAAATACATTTTCTGTTCTTGCAGCTTACAAAGGGGCTGGAGTGTACACAAGTGGGTCAGTGAATAACAAAAACTTAAAATGTTATAAATATGTCCACTTTGAAGCAGCAAAGGTTTCAATTGTAATTGTGAATTTCCCCTTGGAATTAATAAAGTATCTATCTATCTATCTATCTATCTATCTATCTATCTATCTATCTATCTATCTATCTATCATATCTATCTATCTATCTATCTATCTATCTATCTATCTATCTATCATATAGTGCCTTTCTATCTATCTATCTATCTATCTATCTATCTATCTATCTATCTATCTATCTATCTATCTAATTCAAGAAAACACGTCTTCTGCATATTTGAGGCTTCCTGGTGAGAGTGAAAGTGATGATGATAATGAAACTAGAAATAATTATTTTATCACAGATTCTTGCTCCTATTTTCCCTGAGGTAGGAACACATTTCCTCTTCACTTGTCCCACAATTTTTTGGGATACGGAATGAGCAGACCGATGACATTGCTAGCTTAAACAACCAGTAAGACATTCTGTGAGTAAATGACATAAATTTATATTGATAGTTATTGGGACTCAGTAGTTGGATTAAGTAGATACAGAAAGACTTCATTACTTAAAATGTCCTGTAATTAGCAGCTATGATTTTCAACTCCCTAAAATTTTGTCACAATTAAATCAGTTTACACACAGTAATGAAATTGTTAAGGCTATTGTCTCACTTCTTTCAGAACAAATGCACAATGATTTTTCACCTTACTGACTGAAGTCTTTTAATTTCTTAATAGTTTTAATATGCCAGCCTCTGTGATGTCCAGATTAATAACACTTAACTTGAGGATGAACAGCAAGCTGACGAAGTGTGTTGCAAGCTGCCTGACAGACCGAGAGGCTGGGTTTGAGTCCTGAAACGGTGTGCTGCCAGCTCTGATTACTCCCAAGAGACGTTTTGGTTCTCATTGACTCTGAAAATGAATTAAGACTTTTGAACTGATGAGTGAATGTGGATGGAGAACTTCAGGATAGACTGAAATGAACTGCACACTTGTGACACCCCTCTTTAGTAAGATTTATCTTGATAGATGTAATAAGTGTATAAGTTTAATATGTCACTGTGCTCTGTGCACATATATTTTATAAATCTGCCTTTTTCTACTCACATGCACTGTTGACACAGAGTCAGATTTAGCACAGGGGTTCACCATATAAGAACTGCTAGGCAAGCATTACAAGACAAGACAGTTAGGGGCAGTCAGACTGAGGACCATTGTGTACTATTTTTGTGTGTCAAACTCAGCATGAAATTGTATTCTCTCTCTTTGCCTTGTTTGGAATGGCATGATTCACCTGAGTGGGGGCCTGCACATAAAGAAAGAGTGTAAAGCCTTAGAACATTGAAAAAGGACACCTTTGAAGCCAACGGATGGATGGGTGATAACATCATCCGATCCTGAAAGCCCTTCCACTGCAACTGCAAAAATGGCAGACTCTACACATCGGGACCCCACTCCTGAACTGGGTTCTTGCCATTGGCTTCCTTCGTCTGTTATACAGCATAAGCCGTCATTAACATCAAGTTGAGTTTTGAAAGTCCCTAAGTCCTCCTGTCTACCACACTATTTGGTATCTGGACTAATTCCCTTTATAATTTTAAACACTTCAGTCAGGTCACCTCTTAATCTTCTTAAACTGTAAAGGCTCAGCTCTTTTAATTCCTCCTCATAACTCATTCCCTGTAGGCCCTGAATCAGCCTGGTTGCTCTTCTCTGGACTTTTTCAAGTGCTGCTGTTTCCTTTTTGTATCCTGGAGACCAAAACTGCACCCAGTACTCCAGATGAGGCCTCACCATTGTGTTATAAAGCTTGAGCAGAACCTCCTGTGACTTGTACTCCACACATCAAGGCGCTATATAGCATTCTATTAGCCTTCTTGATCATCAAGACAGTGTTCAGAAGTGTAAATAGTGATAAGTCCACTATGACTCCCAGGTCCTTCTTATAAGGGGTGCTTTCAAGTTTCAGACCTCCTACTGTGTATTCAAAAGAATCATAAAGAACAGGAGGATCGTAGAAATTGTCGGGTAGAGGGGACCTTTCATCAGATTGGCTGGCCCAGCACTGACTCAGCTGTGGAGTGGCCAATAGGGTGAGGCAGCTTGATGGCTGAGGTCTTCAGGACTCTGAACAAATCCAAATTGTATTCTGTGATATCATCTACTGTTGAATTGTTCTCTGCACTTGTAATATTTTTATTTTACTATTAGATTGTATTAAGATGAGCATTACTTGTGTTCTGTTCTGTGTATTGTATTGAACCTCCTTTTTTTTGACACCCACTGCACGCTCAGCCTACCTGGAAAGGGGTTTCTCTTTGAACTGCCTTTCTTGAGGTTTCTTCCATTTTTTTCCCTACAAGGGTTTTTTTTTTTGCAAGTTTTTTATTGTCTTCTTAGAGAGTCAAGGCTGGGGGGGGCTGTCAAAAGGCAAGGCCTGTAAAAGCCCATTGTGGCACTTCTTGAGTGATTTTGGGTTATATAAAATACATTGTAAATTGTGTATAATAGTAATAATCTATATATATATAATTTACTAAGGCAAGACAACCATGGAAAGCACGCCGGAAGGGGTGTTTATTCACTGAGCAGCCGACAAGTAAGACACCTGTGGCGCACGCAGGAAGGAGCCATGCCCACCAACTCCTGGCACCTCCAAGCCAGGGCCGTTTGAAGGAATTTGGGGGCCCCAAGCAAAATGGACATGGAGGCCCCCACACGCACGCACGCACGCACGCAAAGGAACCACAGCATAGCCATACAGTACATATTTCTGCTAGCCTACCTGCTGCAAAATTGCACCATTTGTACAAGACAAGTCGAGCTATTTGATGTGTGTAATTTATCACTTACCACTGTCTTCTTTTTCCTATCCTCCTCTTCCTTTCTCTTCTTTCTTTTTTGGCTTCCTGAAGCATAATTCCGCTTCATGACTGCCGAGGAAGTTTTGTATTTTGCCGGCAGCAGAGATCGCGTGGTTGGCTGGCTGCTGTCAGCGAGGGGGGCCCCCTTGAGGGGGATCCCGATAACAGTGTCATTGCACTTTACTGCATTCACTATCAATGGGGCGCTTACACAGTTTGTCGCTGCATTTTATTCTTAACCAGTCGTTGTCTTGGGGCCCCAGGCCAGCTCGGGGCCCCAAGCAATTGCTTGGTTTGCCTGCCTTGTCGCGACGGGCCTGCTCCAAGCCACGTTGACTGTTCATAGAGGCGTGTTTCTCGCAGAGGTGAATCGCCATATTCAGCGTGTAAAACAGTTTGTGAGGGGTATCCCATGGGATCCTTAAAACAATCCTTTACAACTGAGGTTAAAACACAATGAAGTAAGCAGTCCTTAAAAACCGAGTTTTCGGTTACGACGCTGTGTGTTGGTTCGTTCCGTGCATTGTTACAATGTTGCTTTTCTTGCTGATTTATTACATTACCGATTTTTCAAATGTTAATTTTCACCCTGTGCTTAAAAATCATTTAAAAACCAGCCTGATTATGTGGCGTATGGTACGCCGCGGGTTGGCTAGTGTTAAATCATCGCTCAACTCCGTTTCACCTAGGGTTGCCAGACGTCCCTTATACAGTATACAGGACATGTTCTATATTTGATCATTTTGTCCCCAGTCCCGTACTCACCTTTCAGGGACACCCAAATGTCCCGTATTTAGTTCATTTTCAAATTTCGTAATAAAAATATATTTTTACTACCTTCTTATGGTACTTAGTTGTAACTTTATAAGTAATTATACTTTCTTTTCTCAGATTCTCTTGATGAAAATAACCCAAATGTAACGAGGAAACTCGTATTTGCTGCCTGTTTGCAGCTCGTTCAGTTGCTCTGGTTGGCTGAGGACGGCGACACTCTTACCGTTTGGCTCTCCAGCCGCGCTGATGTGCAGTTCTGGATCAGCATTGTAACATACAGTGACTGTCAATAAAGTGTGTTGTTACTACTCGCCACAGGCCAACTTTTTTTCTAACTGCCTGTATTAAATAATAATAATATTTCTCTGTTGTCTGTATTTAAAAAAATATTTTCAAATGATTTATTTCACTTTTACATCATTTTTTTTAACTTGTTTTAAATTACATTCCCTGAAGAAGGGGCCTGAGTTGCCTCGAAAGCTTGCATATTGTAATCTCTTTAGTTAGCCAATAAAAGGTGTCACTTTGTTTGGCTTTTCTCTACATTCATAACCCATTAAAATCCTTGCTTTGTATTTTTAACGTATGTCTCTGCTTTTATATAATATATTAGTCTGGGTGTGTAGGGGTCATGTATACATTTATATATATATAGTAATATAGAGAGAGATTTTAAGAGTGTCCGATATTTCTAATTTTCTAATCTGGCAACCCTAAACTCCATAATCTAAATGAAAAATGATTTTTGTATTTGTATGTTAGGTTTTTAATCTATTTTCCTTACTTTTATTCAAAAGAAATTTAATCTTTCATGGTTAAAAGCTAAAAACAGTAGCAGTGCCCTAAATGTGTTCAGAGCCTCCCAGGCTGACAGGCTTTCAAACATCTGACACTCGGGCGATTTTCTTATGAGCTGCGGTTTCCTGGCTGGCTGTCACTTTGCAGCCTTTTACCTTGGCAGCATCTCTCAATGTCAGACTTTCTGTTTCTTTTGACTTTGATATTTCTATTCCTTCGTACAGCTTTACATTAAACAGCGCCTCAACGGCTTTTGCCATAATTATTTCTTATCTGTCATTCACACAAACTGTTCATCAACTCTTCCTTTTGTTTTCTGACCCGCACATCCCAGTAAACACTAATGTGTGAGCCCCGACTGCAAGATGGTAAAAAATCCCAGACCCTCACAAGACACACACATCCGTTCTCATGCGGTTTGGGTCGTTGATGTTGACGTGAGCAATCCTGAGGCACCACAAGAAGCCGTCCGGCCTCTTCTTCACTTCACCCTGTTTGTACACCTCAGAGCAGTGGCTCTCCTGGGGACCCTCCGGTGGCTGCAGGTTTTCTTTCCAATCAACTTCTGTTTTTAATTGGACTCCTAGCCTAATTAAGTGAGCTGCCATTTCTTAGTTTGGGTGTTTCTGGGGTCAAGGTAGAAATTACAAAACTAACTTTGATACATTTTTATTAAAATGTACTAAGCAGTTATATGGGGATAATGTAGTTTGTATTTTACTTTTTAAAAATATTCTCATCCTGATCTTCATTCTCCTTTTAGAATAGATTAGGTTAGATAAGATTTATTAATCCCATGTGGAAATTGATGCATACAGCAGCATAAAAACATAAAACAGAAGGATACAGACTCATGGGACACATAGTACAGCCAATTAATTGATAAATAAATAAAAATAAAAGTATATTGTGCAGATGTTTCTAAATAAACTTCAAGAGTATTTTAGGAAGAAACAGTGATTTGCCTAGCAGCAATGGGAAGAAAAGACCCCCAGAGGCTAAAAGAGCTCCAAGACGGCGCCTCCTAGACGGGATTTTTTCATGACGGCATTCAGTTTTGCCACCATCCTCTTTGGCGCAACAGTTTCCAGTGTGTTTAGGGATTGCCCTATGATGGAGCAGGCCTTCCTGATAAGTTTGTTCAGGCCTTGTGCTTCTTTTGCGCTCACATTGCTTCTCCAGGAGACCACAGCATAGGACACCACACTGGCTACTATGGACTGGCAGAACAATTCCAGCAGGTTGCTGCACACATCAAAAGAACTCGGAGTCTCCTTAGGAAGTCCAGATTGATCTTCTGTGCCCTTCTTGTGTTGTCAGACCAGTCCAGTTTGTTGTTCATGTGAACCCCCAGGTACTTGTAGCTCTGCACCACTTCCATGTCTCTCCCACTGCATGGTGACTGGTCTCTAGTAAATGCTTTGTAAAATGTTTGCTGTAAAATTTTGCTTTCTTTATGTTACTAATAATAAATTAGCCAATTTAACTTAAAATTGTTATATAACTGGGTGTCCATCAGGGCCTGCAGCTTTTCCACTTTTTTGAATGTGTGGTATCCTGTATCTCTAAAAGTGCCAGCGGTTTGACAGGTTCTTTGGCATTTACAACATCAAGCTATGGTTTTTGTATTTTATCATGCACTGGTCATATATGGAGTATTGTGTGTCATTTTAGTCACCAAGGTACAAGAAAGACGTAGCAGCACTTGAAGTCGTGCAGAGGAGGTCAACCAAATACATTCCATGTTCTACTGTGACAGACTCAGAGAATTAAATGTGTTTAGTCTCAAGCAGAGGAGACTCTGTGGGGTCCTAATTCAGGTATTTACAACCCTCAAATGCATTGTGTGACTGTGTGGGTCCACCCCACACTGCCAGGTCCTTTCAGGGAGCCTCTTGAACCTGCTACCGCTGATAATGTATACGAGGCATGAGCCTAGCAGATGAGGTCCCAACACACAAAGCAAGGGGTTTGGTGCAAAAGTGTTCCTGTGCCTTTAATGAACAAAATCAAAATAGTGTTCAATAAATGTTCCATAAAAACAAGGTGAGATTAAAGGTTAAAAACAAATATATAATCCATTAAAATCAGAGGTTGTAACCAGAGACAATGTGGTATAGCGGGTCCACGGCTCAGAAGAAAAGCCCAGTTTTTAAATAGATAATCACCACATTCGGGCGTTTCCTCGCTCAAGTGAACAGGTGAGGAATTATCCACATCTGTAACTGAAGCCAGGAACTGCTAATCGCCACACCTGAACCACGTCCCCATTATATATAGTAAAAGCGTGAGTCCGGAAGGGAGAAAGAAAGAAAAAAAGGATTGGAGGGAGCAAAGCTTATGGGAGAAGATGGCTGCAGGAGTGTGCAAGCGGGTGAAAGCAGGCTCGCCAGAGAGAGCAGGCAGCTGGAAGAAGAGCTCCTCGGAACTGTTAGGCAGCTAGAAGTGGTCGCTCCTGCTGAGCGCTTTGGAAGAGTAGGAGTGACCGGAAGGTGGTTGGCTCACTGCAAAAGGTAGTGGGAGTCAGGAGGCTTAGGAGGTGGTATCCTGCTCACTGGGGTACCCAAGTTATAGTCTGGAGAGTCCTTCGGAGCCTGGGATCACAGTGCTACAGACTAGAAGAAGAAGGTCAGCTGCAGGTAGGGTAACTCCCCGGGTGCATAGCCTGGATGGAAGTCACCAGTAGAAGAAGGCACATGGCTTCAAAGAAAAAATAAAAATCTGTGCTTGCACTTGTGGCCTGCAGTGATCTGTGTCGGGTTTGGGCAGAATTAGCGCCCCCTGCAGGCCACACAAGGAATGGAGATGAAGGAGAAATCCTGACAACCTTTAAGAAGAATCTGGATGAGATAGTGGAATGGCTTAGCTAAACAAACGGGCTTGTTGGGCTGAATGGTCTCCTCTCGTTTGTCAAATTTCTTATTTTTTTTTCTAAGTTTATCGAAAATCACTCTAGTAGTTTTTTTATTTTTTATTGAAATTCAAAGTGGATTATGACAGGAAAATTGCTGTTCTCATTCTTGCGTTCAGTTCATTGCTCCAAATTTTCCAAACTGACAGCCACATCTCCACAAGCCAATCTCAATACTGCTGCAGCTGAGTCACTCCGCAGGTCACTTCTATCCCGATTCATGTCCTAGGATGAGCTTTTCCTTAGTGGGACTGGGTGGTCTTTTTTCTTAATAGAAGGCAATCTCGCAGTCAAACAAAAGCAAAATCGATCCAAAGGAAAAGCAAAGAAAACTTTTAGAAGCGCATAATGAACTTTTGTATCCATAAACTTGGACAGTGAATGTGTCCAACAAGCCTGCTTTTAACCCATTGGATCAATAACGGGATTTGGTGCAACTTTGGTGGATCTGCCCCCTGAAACTCCCAGCTCCATGTTCACAACCAGATCAAAAATTCAAAATGTTGTCATGGTAAATTATAAAAATAAAGATGATAATTGTCTAATTGACCAAACCAACTTACTCTGACATGTTATCTGAGATGAAAAACATAATTTACCAATGAAACTATCAATCCATCCATCCATTATCCAACCCGCTATATCCTAACTACAGGGTCACAGGGGTCTGCTGAAGTCAATCCCAGCCAACACAGGGCGCAAGGCAGGAAACAAACCCCGGGCAAGGCACCAGCCCACCGCAGGGTGCCAATGAAACTAACGTATAAAAAATGTTTTTACATCCAGGAAAAACTAAAAGTAAAAGAATTGTGTCATGTAGTGTGACTCAGGCTTCACTATGCAGGTCAGGAGAAAGCCACTACAGTATGAGGCCTTCCATCATGCAAGGGCAATAAACCAGCGCTCACAATAAGCTTATAACAAGTTCAACCATGACATCGTTGACTGCAAAAGTGACAAGAAGTGACAGGCCAAACCACAGTGAAGCATCGTGGTGTCAGCTTCTGAGAAAACATTCTCTGGTCTGATGAGATAGAAAAACTGTACGGACATAACTACAAGGACCATCTCTGGCGAAGACCAGGCACTGCTCATCACCTACTTAATACCATCCATGTGGTAAGGAATGTTGTTAACAGTATCATTCTATTTTTAATTTGGTATTTTTTGTTAATTCTCAAGGAGAAATTGTCTTTTCATATGACCTTTGAGGGGTCAGCCATTGCACAATGCCCCTAGAACAATTTTCAGGTTAAGGGCTTTGCTCAAGGGGCCAAAGCAGTAGGATCCATTCTGGCGGTAATGGAATTTCAACTGGCAACCTTTCGGAGAGCAGCGCAGATCCATAGCCAGACAGCCACCAGCTGCTCCTCAGCAGCAGAGACCTGGAGACTGGTCAGAACTGAGGGAAGGAAGAATGCAGACAAATACAGAAACATCCGTGAAATAAACCTGCTCCAGAGTGCACATGACATCAGACTGGGGTGACGGCTCCCCTTTCAGCATGATAACGACCTGAAGCAAACAGCCAAGACAATGCTGGAGTGGCTTCAGGACAAGCGTCTGGGTGTCTTGGAGCGGCCCAGCCAAAGCCCTGTGGAAAGACCCGACAGACACTTTCCAAACAATCTAAGGCCAGGTTTATACTTCACGCGACGTGACGCGACGCAATGCATGTTTCAGCGGACGCTCCTGATACACAAGCATTTTACTGTTTATACTTGCACGTGCACTTTACGTACATCTGGAAGAATCCACCAGGTGGCAGTGCGAGATATCATCACGGTGAGAACAGGTTTGGCTTCGCTGTGCTGTGAATTGCCCGGAACACCCATTAAATTCCGATGACACCTTACCACAATATCTCTGACAAAGGATGTTTAATGATTACATCGATCAATCCAGGGATGTGTCCATTCTAGCAAGCATTGGACAGGAGGCAAAACCAATCCCTAGACTTGGCATCAGTTCATTTCAAGGTGAATACAAGCACACACAGACACGCTGGCATCATTATAGTGTCACCAATTCTGCATATCTTTGGAAGGAAACTGCAGCACACTGTGGAAACCCAGCAGGAAAACATGAGAACTCCAGGCGGGGAACACCAGCGACGTGACTCCTTAGTGCCAGACAGCAGCGCTACCGCTCCGCCACCGTGCCACCCCCATGTGTGTAATTATTAACAGTATTTATTATTTAAACGAAATTAATGATTTATCTGTAAAATGTAACATACATACTTTAATGCATTTCATCATGAAAGTGATATCAAGTATAAATCTAAGGATTCTAAATGTGCAGAGAGCTGGAATATCATATTATTTAACGTGTTCTGTGTGGTGATCTATTGCTGTTTGCCGCAGGTCAGGTCAGGAGGAAGCACCAGAAAAAAAAGACAGCACAAAAATACGGTATGTGAGACTTTTAAAATGTGTCGCGTCATTACGATGGGAAATATGCAACGCTTGATTATAAAAGCACCATGAATGCATGTGAATGTCAGCATTTTGCTTCACTACATTGAACCATTCATGAAACAGCAAAGTGCGCACATCGATCTCATAGGATTCGCATAGAGATGTAGATAGTAAACAGAGACTCTGACGTCACATTCCAACTTTTATCACACTGCGCCACCCGACTTTTTGCTGGTACTGCAAATCGCGCACGCGTTGTGTTAATTTCTGAGGACCTGCTCAGAGGACGCGTCAAATGAACGCGTGGCAGCCATGATGCGGGTGCATACGCGTCTGAAAATGAAGTATACACAAGCCCTTAGGGAACTCAAGAAGTTCTCACAGGAATAACGGGATAAACTGCCCAAATTCAGGTGTGTTAAACCAACTTATTGATAAATATTTCATTTTTTTTTGATTAACATTGTTTCACAAGTGATAAATAAGGCATATTTGCATGAAAGCTGCGTCCATTTTACCTTCACAATTGAGAAAAATAAGCTGTATGGGAGGTAATTTACATATAAATAATTTCTTACTTGATGCAGTAGCTATCTGCATTCAGAATGAATACTTTATTAGGCGAGTGCTAAAAGCAATGCAGCAGGAGACACAGTGGAGCCTTTATCATTTTCAAAGTTTCTGTAAGTGGGTTTTTTGTGCAGCCAAGTCGGAATCAATAATTGAACCACAATCTTCTAAAGCTGGTTATTTTAGAAATGATGCTTGCTACATATCTGTGTTTATTAGGTATAAAACCAAACCAAAAGTCACTCACTCCATATAGAAGCATGGTACTGATATTCTGAGCATTGGGAATGATATAAAAGTTATGTAGATGTGACAGATCATCGATTGGAACACAAAAAACACAATTAACAATGCAATATACAAAGTACATAACAATCAACATCCTGCTTAATCCAACTAAGACTTTGAGTTCCTAGAGAAAACAAACCCCTTGGGGTTTGACATCAGGGGATCCACAGACTCAAAGACCAGCTAAGGCAGCGTTTCTCAACCTTTTAAGTATTTGCGACCCGAGTTTTCATAACAGTTTTAATCGCGCCCCCTAACGTTTTTTTGTTCTTTTTTAATTAATGATATATCATAGATGCATATTTTATTACACCTACTTAACTTTTATCGACATTTATCTAACTCTATATTTATTTTTCTAGTATCAGAATGTAGTTTAAGTTCATTTGTTTTGGTTTCAATAGATGTATTTTTCATTTTTTTGATTCTTGTTTTCTTTTTTTCACATCTTCGTGCCCACCTTTTTGTTACTTCGTGCCCCCCTAGGGGGGCCTGCCCCACAGTTTGAGAACCACTGAGCTAAGATCTGGCTAAACCATTTATATATGTGTGTGTATGTTTTGTGTCCAGGGGCAGGAATGACAGATCACAACGCAGCTGAATAGTTGAGGCACCAATTGGGTTATCCCATTTAATAAAGCAGAGTCCAGCAAGCTTGGACAAATAAACAAAAGTAAATTTGCTCTTTACCATGGGAATCCAGTTAAGTCGCTGGAGCTCCGTCCGGCAGTGCGCTCAGTTTCCAGGTAGCCAGGCTTCTTATATCACACAAACTGGGAGAGGTGGGTCTAAATGCCTTCAATGGCCGGTTTCTCAGTGATGCGGGGAGAGAAGGAGAAGAGAATGTTAACGAGAGTGCCCCCTCTTGCCACGCAGGGTGATCACATACTTCGATCAAGCCCGTGAGGAGACCCTCCGACACACATGCGTGACACGGTATATAATACAAAGTTGACTTACTGACTCAGCCACTCATCAACAAAAACTCTTTTTTCTCCTTGAGTTAAAAAACTCAAATTTGGTGGGATAGTACATCCAGGGCAGTAGTTATCCACTAAGAAAGGACATTTCGATATATCAATATTTAGGGATACATCAAACCTTACAATAGAAAAACTAAATACAGTAACACCTCAATTGTCCATAAGGGTTTGGGACTGAGGCCGTGACGGATAATAAAAAAGACAGATAACGGAGAAGCTTCTTTAAAAATGATATACAGTAGATTAGTTTAGTGGATAGCCATATCTATTTACAAAATAATATAGTATTACAGTACTAGTATATAGTATAGTAGTATAGTAATTGTTGAAAAGGCAATATGTTATTTATGTGTTGTATCCCCTTAATTAGTTGTCTTCCACCTTGGTTTATTGGTTGTTGTGGTTGGCCCGTGGTGAGTTGGAACTTGGCCAATCACGGGGCTTCATTTTGAACATTTAGATTAGTTTGGTGGCGTCTGAGCAGTAGAGTAGGAGCTTCGTTTAAATGTGAAAGTTTGCGTAATTGATTATAAAGTAAGTGGAATTCGTTTATCCTTAAAGTATATTGTTTATATGTTTACATTTGTAATTTAGATATATATATATATATTTAGTACTGTTTCTAAATATTGATGTTTGAAGAAGTTAAAGTATAGTTGAACAGACGCTATATGGAGTTTCTCACATTGTTTGTTATGGAATTGCGGTATTATCGTTTCCTCGTATATAATATGTATATCTATTAAGAATAATTACTTTTAAGTTGAGTAAATGCTTTATTGTTTAACGTTCTAGTAATTTCCGATATTGATGTTATCTGGGGTGTAGTACGCCATCTACTGGATAAATGAAGTACCTGTTAAATGACTAATGTTAACATTGACAAACTGAAAAGAAAGAAAGTGGGATAGCTAATTTATGTTTATTATTATTTATTTAGACCATATCTTCACATTGTATAAGTTTGGAAGAAATTAATAAATAGAATTTGGACATCTTCATCCATCCCTGACCGGATGTGTGCAGTGGTTGTAATTTAATCCGAACCAACCTAATTCTTCATTACAGTAATAATATAGAATTAAAATTAATTAATTCATATAGTATTGTAACGAACAGCGCAATAAGCAAACACAAGTCAGAGGTATTGGAGTTTTCTACATTTTATTTGTAGTCTTTGTTCTGTAACAAAGGTGCCCTGTCTTATACGCCATTATGTGGGTTACAGAGCAACACCTCCCAAACAATAAAAGAAAGCTTTCCCTACCAATCAGTTTTATCTCCTGCCACTCATATTCTGTCTTTCTCCAGACCGCAAACACTCCTGCTTATTGTCTTCGGACTCCCTACTCAAAACTTCCCTCCATCTCACCTTCCTTATTCCTTTCACCCCTTACCGAACAGAAGCCCTTCTCCCAGTCCCATCACGTGCACAGCATTCCACGCTTTCTGCTTTCCAACATCACATCACAGGCCGCCTGCACATCGCAATATATTAACAAAACACCAAATGTGAAGAATATATAAGAATAAGTGACTTAAAATAGAGGGGCACGACTTGAATTTCAGGGCACTAAGGGAGAAAATAAAAAGACATCTAGGTGGCACCATATTGGATTCACTAGATAACCAGGACGGTAGATTTGTGGGAGGATTTGACCGGCTCGATGTTCCTCGAAGGGTAAACGTCCAATGATGTAACTCAAGGTCTTCCCTCAGACTGACATTATCTGGTGATTTATTAAACATCACAGTCTCATAATCTATGAGTTCAACTTCTCTTTTCATATTTGGAATATCCATTCCTATTTATTTATTGGGAATTTGAAGTTTATATAATATCTAAAATAAAGACTACCTTGAAGGGGTCACAAACTTTCAAGCACGACTGAATTCTCGCTTATTCCACACAACAACACTGAAGAAGATAAACGCATTCATATATGCAATACAAAAAGACAAGCGAACTGTCACGGTCTGCCAGCATCCCCGAGTATATCTGATTCAGTACAGAATATCATTCATCCATCACTAATCCCACTCAATCCGGCTGAAAGAATACACAGAACTGGAAAAAAACAAACTTAAGACAATACACATCATGCAAAAACAGCAGCTTAAATATATAGACATATACATTTTATAAAACGACAGAGAGCAACGGCTCTATAGTCTAAGCAGCCAGCGAGTCAGGCCTTGAATACTGTGCAGAAAAGAAAAAAAATGTGATAATAAGGATGATTCTGATATGTCGACAGCCATGTCTCGAATTGTTTACCGACTGTCAGTTGAGTGCAGCTTTCACAGAGGGAGCATTGCATGCACTGGCCTAGAAAATGACTAAAAGTGACATCGATCACCAAAGACTGCCCATCCTAAACACTGGATGGAGTGAAATCAATGTCATCAATTTTCTGAAATCGCTTTCTGCATTGCAGAGATAGCCAAGGGAATTATGTGAAACGTGAGAACCATCCCTGGATAAAACACCATCCCGCTGCAAGACATACTTACTCTCACACACAATCGATTTGGACTCACCGATCCACCAGATAGAATGTATTTGTAACGTGAGAGGAGGCCAAGGTTCATGGAGGATAAAATCCATGCAAAGAAATGGGAGAAGCAACCACTCCATGTGGGAATCAAGAGAAGGTATGAGGGCAAAAAAAAAAATATAGACTCCAACAAAATTAATAATCCTTCTCTGCTGCTCCTCAGTAGCCTACTGACAATGCTTAAATTAAATTATCTTTATTAAACCCAAAAGGGAAATTCAGATACATACAGCAGCAGACACATAAAAAACAGAATAGAGACTCACAAGACAAATAATACAGTCAATCAATCAATCGATAAATGAATAAATAAACTTGGGTGGAGGTGTTGAATTGTCTGATAGCAGTGATCTGAAAAGACCCCCAGAGGTGCTTCTTAGCACACCTCGGTGGAATGAGCCTGTAGCTAAAAGTGCACCAAGACGGCGCCTCCTGGAGGGGATTTTTCATGATGGCATCCAATTCTGCCACCATCCTCTTTTCAACAACAGCTTCCAGTGTGGGCAGGGTTCACCCTGTTGATGGAGCAGACTTTCCTGATGAGTTTGTTCAGGCGTTGCACTTCATTTCAGCTCAAGCTGCGTCCCCAGGAGTCTGCAGTGTAGAACACCACACTGGCTACTATGGACTGGCAGAACATTTCCAGCAGTTTGCTGCACACATCAGAAGACCCGAGTCTCTTTAGGAGGTCCTGTCTGCTCTGAACCTTCTTGTGTTGTCAGACCAGTCCAGTTTGTTGTTCATGTGAACCCCCAGGTACTTGTAACTCTGCACCCCTTCCTCCTGAATGGTGACCAGTCTTAGAGGCTTCTTGGCATGCCGGAAGTCATGAGTTCACAGATTTGCCATTGGTGTCGAAGAATTCAACAGCAGAGGACCAAAGTAATGCTTTCTTTAACTAAATAATTAAAAACTATTAATGAGTTTGAGGAGTTTGGTGTTTAATTTGTGTATATTTGTTAAAAGGCATTGTAGGCTACTTTGGATTTGTTTCTCATTTTATAGGGAATATACTGATGTTAAAAGTGGTGTCCATCAGTGGTCAGTGCTGCTATTTTTAATATATAAAAATGACTTGGATAGAAATATAAGTAAGAAGCTGGACTGATATATAATTGTGAATCCATTGAATCATCAGAGAGGGATTTGGACAGCATACAGCCTTCTGCAGACTTGAGGCAGGTGAAATTTAATATAATTAAATGTAAAGTATTACACATAAGTTTGAATAATCATTTACATATTTGGCTGACACCTATATACAAGGTGACTTACAACATTTATGATACAATTGGTTACATTACTTTTCGATATTCCAGTTGGAGTACAGAGAAGTCAAATGACTTTCTCAGGGTCACACAGTGGTGTCAGTAGCAGGATTTGAACCCACAACCTCAGGGCTTGAAGTCCAAAGCCTTAATCACTACACCACACTGCCTGCCTACACGACGGGAGGTCTGAAAATCGAGAGTACACCTTATGAGAAGGATTTAGGAGTCGCAGTGGACTCATCATTATCAACTGACAGAGCTCAGACGCCATTAAGAAGGCTATATATATATATATATATATATATATATATATATATATATATATACAGTATATAGCGCCTTGATGTGTGGAGTACAAGTTATAGGATGTTCTGCTCAAGCTTTATAACTCACTGGTGAGGCCTCATCTGGAGTACTGGGTCCAGTTTTAGGCTACAAAAAGGACATAGCAGCACTAGAAAAAGTCCAGGGAAAAGCAACTAGGCTGATTGAGGGGCTACAGGGGATGAGTTAGGAGGGGAGATTAAAAGAGCTGAGCCTTTACAGTTTAAGCAAAAGAAGATTAAAAGGAGAGAAGTGTTTAAAATTATGAAGGAAATTAGTCCAGTGGATCGAGACGGTGACTTTAAAATGAGTTCATGAAGAACACGGGGACACAATTAGAAACTTGTTAACAACAACAACATTTATTTCTATAGCCCATTTTCATACAAATAATGTAGCTCAAAGTGCTTTATATGATGAAGAAAGAGAAAAAAAGACAAGAATTAAAATAAGAGAACACTAATTAACATAGAATAAAAGGTCTGATGGCCAGGAAGGACAGAAAAAAGAAAAAAAAAACACCAGAAGGCGGGAGAAAAAATAAAATCTGCAGGGGTTCAGAAACCACCCAGCCTCCTCTGGGCATTCTACCTCACATAAATGATCAGTCCTCATGGTATTCAAGGTTCTTATGGAAGGACTTGATGATGACGGTCACGTGGACTTCTGGCCTTTAATCCATCAATGTAGGGACATCACGGTGCTTTGATCAGGTGGTAGTGGTGCAGGTGGCCACCACAGAAAACCAGAGAAAGAGCATAAGAGAGTGTAGGGGTTAGTACGGATTTTGGAGCCACCATGAATAGTAATGATAATTAATTGAATATGCAGAGCATCAGGATTAAACTAAAATGAAGTTATGAGAAGGCCATGTTAAAGTAATTTGTTTTCAACAGTGTTTTAAAGTGCTCCACTGTATTTGCCTGTCGAATTCCTATTGGCAGGCTATTCCAGATTTTAGGTACATAACAGCAGAAGGCCACCCGCCTCACCACTTCTTTAAGTTTAGCTCTTGGAATTCTAAGCAGACACTCATTTGAAGATTTGAGGTTGGAATATAAGGTGTCAGACATTCCGATATATAAGATGGAGCGAGATTATTTAAGGCTTTGAAAACCATTAGCAGTATTTTAAAGTCAGTTGACACAGGTAGCCAGTGTAGTGACATCAAAACTGGAGAGATGTGGTCAGATTTTCTTTTCCTAGTTAGGATTCTAGCAGCTCCATTCTGCACTCGTTGCAATTGATTTATGTCTTTTCTTGGGTGGTCCTGAGAGGAGTGCGTTACAGTAATCTAGTCGACTGAAAACAAACGCGTGAACAAATTTCTCAGCATCTTTCAGTGATATAAGAGGTCTAACTTTCGCAGTGTTTCTTAAGTGAAAAAATGGTGTCCTAGTGGTCTGATGAATATGCAATTTAAAATTCAGGTCACAGCCAACAGTTACCCCTAAATTCGTTACCTCTGTCTTGATAAATTTCACACAAACGTTAGGACGTTTCACACAGAAAACCAAAGACACATGGAATAAGTGACCAAGTAATGTGATAAACAGGAGGACTTTAAGGACTTTCAAAACTCGACTTGATGTCGACTGGTGAGCTTTGTTGGGCTGAATGGCCAGTTCATGTCTGGATTGTACTAATGCTCATATATACTAGTATAGAATAACAATCCATCCATCCATTATCCAACCCGCTGAATCCGAACACAGGGTCACGGGGGTCTGCTGGAGCCAATCCCAGCCAACACAGGGCACAAGGCAGAAACCAATCCTGGGCAGGGTGCCAACCCACCGCAGAACACACACAAACACATCCACACACCAAGCACACACTAGGGCCAATTTAGAATCACCAATCCACCTAACCTGCATGTCTTTGGACTGTGGGAGGAAACCCAAGCAGACACGGGGAGAACATGCAAACTCCACGCAGGGAGGACCCGGGAAGCGAACCCAGGTCTAACTAACTGCGAGGCAGCAGCGCTACCACTGCGCCACCGTGCCACCCTAGAATAACAATATTGCTGCAAATTCTTTGCTTCAAATTTGTTTTGTGTGTTGTATTTTTCAAACAACAACAATTGTAACAAGCAAGTACTTCAAGCTTGGAACTAGCAAGTCATAAACAGAAGAGTAAGCACACTTTTGCCAAAATCAGCAAAGAAATCAAGTGCCATTACTTCAAGACAAATACATTTCCCGAGACAGTCTTGAGGCCATCAAGTTTGTTTAAAGGTACTTAACCTCTTTGGAATTAATCAAAAGCATCAATCAGGCTTGGGATTCTATGTCAAAATGGTTAACCCCAAGTACTTTTTGGGGAAATGCGTTTTGATGGCATTTGCAGTGTTAAGCCCAGATATCACCCAGGATAGTATTCTGCCGCCTTCTTGTGCATAAAATGACATCATGCTGGAAGAAAATCATGAATTTTTTTTTTCTGCCATTTTATGGTGACTTATCAACACAGATGAGTGAGATGGAGCCTTTACATCATAAAATCTCAATGATGTGTAAGAAGCTGTAAAGCCAGTTTAAGAACAATGTGAAACTGAACCATAACTTGAACCAAGTGATAGTAATGTCAAAGTGAATTGGTCATCAGCTGTTAACATGGATAGTTCAACTGATGTACAGCCGAACTGCCATGATATGCCTGTTGAATTCGGTCATGTGAAGCTTCAGTGTGGTAAAAACGGCAAAATGTTTGCAATCAAGTAGAAGGACAAAAAAATGACGTTAGCTCCGTGAGCACTGCTGACAATGCAGCAACTGTCAATGTTCACATCAGGGGAAATGAGGACGTCACTAAGCCTTGTGTTGTCGTTGCCCACAATAACACAAGGGACGTATCCATTGAGCAGATCATGGGATATCAACAGAAAAAATATAAGAAAAGTGTCCAAAGAAACTCACTTCTACTGTCCAGACTGCGACCGTCTCAAAACACCTCACACGAAGGATGTGCACTAAATCTCCATGAGTACAGCAGTAGACAATAGAGAGACCTTTCTTACAGTATTGATGTTGACGTTTTGCTATTTACATTTTACTTACATGTAAAAACATTGTTGAAAAAAATGCAACATGTTTTTTCGGGAGAAAACGTAATGCTAAGATTTAAACATATATGTTAGTGACACGTTTGTGAGACAAGTTGTCATAGAAAAATATTTAAGGATAACTTTACAGTAATACAGTAGTAGGCAGTATGGTGTAATGACATAGAGATCTTTAAATCTCAAGGGTGAATGTGTGATTTTAATCTGTATAACCTGTAGCTGGCATCAGCGAGCCCCCAAATTCCTCAACACAAGTATCAGTTCAAATAATGATATATTTTCACAAATACCTCTACAGGTGATGTACAAATACCGCACAAGCGCAATTCCTCTTAGTTTCTTTAGCTTTTTTCTTCTCTTCCTCTGACTTATATCCCACCAGGCAAGCTTTGTCCACATCCACCCGACTCTGCCTCCCCTGGATGAGGTTGGGTGGCTCAGACCCAGGAGCACTTATGGTGTAACCTAATTACAGGTAGCAGGTACTTCCAGGTCAGGTGGAGGTTTCCTTGAAGTGTGGACAATTTGTCCCTACACCCATGGAACACCGGAGGGCTGTGCTACTAGACTACAGTTCCCAGCCTGCCCTGCGGGTATCCACGCAGGCGCCATTGTCCAGGAGGACTACTGCCTATTGTGTCGGGGAAGGAAATAGTCCGTACAATTGGTTTCCAAATGTCCTTCCATTAAACTGGCTTTCCAGCCGGGTAAGGAACTTTGAATCATCCCAGCCGGGATGTCAGCCCATGCCTGGTGACCATCACACCTGCTTATGCTTTATCTACATAAAATATAAGGAAACAGCTATGGCTTAAAGACCTTAAAAGGTCAATACAGTTCACAGAGAGTTAAAAGTCTGAAAAATGAAAGATGAACATGAGGAGCGAATATTATATGAGCTTTGACATTACAGCCTTCATATACAATCATGTCTTCCCAGGCATCCAGAGGGCGGTGGGCACACAGATTGAACGGTCACAAACAAAAGCAGTGTCTTCAGATTTACAGACAGGTTGTCTGGCAACAAAAAAAAAAGAGATTTCGCTCTTTTCTGAAAGCTCAGAGTATTTTCTCCCTGTATTGTCAGCTGCTTTGACAGCAGACTTAAGGAAAGAAAGAATAAGGTCATTCTTTTTTTGATTTTCTGTGTTTGTGTGGAGAAAGTTGGGCAGAAGGCATGTCTTAGCTGGCACACATTAGACTTCAGGAGCCTTCTGAATGTATGCTTTTTGATTTGCGATTCAAGACACCAAGATTCTCCTCTACCTTTCTGTCTGTGACTCAATCTCTACACTTTTCTGTGCCATAGGATGGCATGGGGATGACATGGTGACACAGTGAATACTGCTGCTGCTGCCACATACGTAAGTACAGAGAGTTTTTCACAATGAATTTGCTGTGTTTGCTGACAGTCTTATTTGCCGAATTGTTCAGCGAAGGAAATTTTTTTTCCCAGTGCCCCATGATGCTTTTTGAGGCCAATGTGACATCACAGAGCTGTAGCCGCAAATGCTCACTGTATTTTTCTGCCGAAATAGGCAAACTTCTTTTTCCCAATGTCCCAGGATGCTTTGCAAGACCAATATGACATCACAAACTGTAGCAACAAATATTCACCAATTTTTTCGGCCAGCTTAGGAAAACTTTTTTTCCCCCAGTGACACATGATACTTTGCAAAGCCAATGTGACAATGTTCAACAAAGTTTTTCCCAGTGTCCAATGATGTTTTGTGACTCCAATGTCATGCCACAGAGCTGTAGCAGCAAATGTTCACCAAATGTTTCGGTTGGCTGAGACAGACTTCTTAACCCTATCACCCTTTGATGTTTTGCAAGGCCAATGTGATGTCACAGAACTGTAGCAGCAAATGCTGCGTGAGACGGTCCCCCAAGGTATATGACGCTGTTCCCTTGTGTCACAGGCTCAGCATTTTCCAGTGGATACTAGTCCTTAGCTGCAGTACACAGAGCTGAGGTTCACACGCAGAGGTGTGCAGCTCTTCCTCTTCCACACCGCCCTCTACCCCTCCTGTTAGCGTGCAGTGCCAGTCCTCCATAATCCAGAAGCTGGATTGTAACTGTAACAGGTCCCTCCCACTCAACCACCTCCAAATACAGCATCTATATGGGCACCTGGCACAGTTGTTGGTGCTGCAGCTCCTACACTATCGGCTGGTGAACATGACTGCCTTCCAACAGCTCATAACTGGCACCATCCTCATGTTGCAGATGTCCATGGACGATTATTTTGCAGTTGTGTGGACAGACTGACATTCGTAAAAATGAAGGAGTCCAGAATCAACTGATTCAAGGGACTAGATGTGCCCCTCGTCTGTCCCTCTCAATTGCTCTCCCACTGGTTTTCTGTGCTCTGGGTTTGTGGGGGCCAAACCTCATTGAATTCATACATCCCACTGCTGTTGTTTGCAATAAATTTTACTGTTCTGATGTTAAATTCTATCACTGTTACCTCAAGTGTATATCTGTGAGGGCCAAGCTGAAACAAATTCACGCTTCTTGCTCCTGTTGCCACTGTCTGCAAGAAATTTTACTGTTCTGATATTTAATTCTATTAATTATCATGTACCAGGTCCGGAGTTGCACAAATTAAACTGCAGTGGTGCTTGAAACTCCCAGCAGTCCCTGTAGTGACTCTGATCATCTGCTGAGGGTGCAGGGGCTGTTGGGTACAAGGAGGTTGATGTGACATTTAAAAGGGGGCTAGTGTTACCAAAAAAGAGGAGAAGTCTTTTGTGTTTTGTGTCTGGAGTTGCCTGTCCGTCCGTTTTCCATTTGGATACCTGTGGATTCTTGTTTTGTCCTCAATCGTCTCGTGTTTGAGTGTATGGACTGTCTGGTGTCTTCCTGCTGCATGAGGACTGTCTGAGGATTTGTTGTCGTCTTGTGAAGAAAGGAGAGCTCCTGATCCTATTCATACACCATCATCTCATCAGGAAATACCAGTAGGACTGACCTTTACATTCATATACAGCGTGCTGATCGCTGGACTATCTATCATTATTTTATTTCATCAGTTGCCGTTTTCATGGACTTCATAGTGTGTGATTTTTGTTAGTGGTTTGTTATTGTAGTGTTTATTGTACAGGGGAACTGGGGTGGGATCGTTGTTTTCATTTATTATTGTTTAATACATACTTTAATTGCTGTTTTATTGCCGGTCACTTTTTTTGTCTCTGCTTGTGAGTGTGTGTGAATTGGGCCGAGGCTGGGTGCGTCCCTGAAATCTTCACCAAAAAAAATGAATCACTATCTCTTCGATAGTGTGAATCTTCGCAGCACCGGACCGCTACAAAACTGAAACAGTTCTTTAAAGAAAATACTTGTTATTCATGAAATTTCAGTCTTTCAAGACAAAAGCTGTCTTCTCATGTCTTCCTAAAATTAAAAAAATTCAAAGGTGGCCTGTAGAGACCTGGGGCCTCATGCATAACGCCATGCGTAGAATTCACACTAAAACAGGGCGTACGGACAAAAGCGGAAATGTTTGTACGCACAAAAAACTCCAGATGCATAAATCTGTGCGAACGCCAATTTCCACGATCTTCCACTCCATAAATCCCAGTCAGCATGAAAAGTAACGTAGAACATCATAAACTTCATCTTAAAATGATTTAATTTACTAGTTTCTCAAATCCCATCGTAACTAAAATAGCACGTTAAATGCTTTGTTTTGTATTTGATCTTCTATGTGCTCTATGTGTGTGAATTCACTACGTTCTTCTTAAACGGGCTTTCTGTTCTTCTGACAGGACACAGAATCCATTACATTTGTGATATTACAGCTCTCTGAATAATATAAATACTGAGATGTATACTTGATATTTTCATGATGATAGGAGTTAAAGAATGTTATTAAAAATGGGAACACAGTGGCACAGTGATTGTTCATGATTTACGCAAGATGCTTGCTGTGCTGTGCGCGACCTTCGGTTAAATAATTTATTGCAGCAGTACTGTCTCTTTCAAATGTACTAACCTCCAATTCCTGTCCTTACTTTTCTTTCTTCAAATACCCAATCGCCACACAATCAGCTCTGTAATAGACATTAAGCCATCTGTAAGCTTAGAACGCCGATTCTTCAAAACTTTTAAGGGACATTGAAATATCTTCGTAGTACGTGTTTAATTATTCTATCCATCTATCCTTCCAGTGTTGTGCCAGTCCCAGCAAGAATATAGCGTGAGGCAGGAACAATCCCTGAACTAGCTAACGTTGCAACACCGTGTCCTCACATGTTTAATTATTAACAATATACAGTAGATTATTTAAATGTGAATTTCCCCTTGGGATTAATAAAGTATCTATATATCTATCTACAGTATCTATCTATCTAAATGATGTTAACATTTTATCTGTATAATGTAATAAACATATTTTGCTGCATTTCATCTTAAAACTGATATCGTCATCATATGTAAATATGCTCTTTATAAAGTGGCGCAGGTTATGTAATATTATAACTGTAGTGCAAGTTTACAGTGAGGTGATTGTACTAATACATACAAACAGTTCTACAAGGAGCACTTGATGGACTGATTGAGTACGTTTAGAGATCTTGGGATGAAACTGTTTCTGAACTGCGAGGCTCTGAAGCGTTTGTCATATGAGAGCAGTTCAATAGACAGCATTGCGGAGGCAGCGTGTGCTTGATGCTGTATACCAATAATTCTCTTTCCAATCAGCTGCTGTAGAGCTGTGATTGACACTCAGATATAGTGATATAAAAACACAGAGTGGTGCAGTGAGAGTAATATGGAAAAAGATGATCCGCTGTTGCAACCCCTAATGGGAACAGCTGAATAAAGAAGAAAAAGGTGCAGTGAGAGTAACAACACTAAAGCAGCTATGGTATTTAGAATAGTTTGGCCATTCTGTGGACCTTTATGTTGTTACAGGTTATTTTCAATCAGATGCCTTAAACTAATAATCAATATGCGGTTAACTACAGTGTATTTATAAAGCCACGTCAGGGATGTGGATCTACAAAACTAAGATAAACCACACAAGAACAGTAGCACTGCTTTGACGCTGGGTGCCGCCAGTTTGCAAAACTGAGTGAAGAACTTGCGTACGCCAGGGCTTGAGCTAGCATGAAAATGTACATGGCTTTACGCCAAGTTTAGGTTTTATACATCGCGATTTGAACGTGGAAATGGGAGTACGCAACATTTTTGTGCATATGCACCGTTTATACATGAGGCCCCTGCAGAGGAGTGGAATGGCACAATGTACTCTAGGAGGTAAATGTCTCAGACGGGATAAGGCAATTGTCTTGTGCAAAACACAACTGTAAAGGTTTTTATTACCATAAGATATGAGACTTGCTTGCTTTTGCTTTATCTATAACTGAACTGGCTCCAATAAGTGACATTGCAGCCTGATATGTGACATTTTTTTTACCTCAAGGAGGTGCAGTGCTTAACACAGATAACATTTTTACCCACAATAATTGGTCCAGCATAGTTGGCAGACACTTCCCTGGCCCTCAGGGACACTTAACAAATCATTGCACCATCATAATCCAATCAAAACTATTCCATTTTCTCCATCCCCATTGATTTCAATGCATTTTGCAGAGTTCGGTGAAATTCCCAAACCTTTCCGCAACTTCTACGAATTTGAAGTTAACCAAATTCAGCGGGATTTGCTCATCACTAATTTAAATCCATCATCAATCTATGGCCATGTAACTGTCTGTACACAAACTGCTTGTTTTTCCTTTTCCTGTGTTTTTTACCTGCATTGCTTTCTCATAAAGGTTAACTAGTAATTCTAACCAGTCTTCTATTGTCCAGTTTTGGTGAGCCCATGTGAATAGTAGTCTCAGTTGCCTGTTCTTAGCTGACAGGAGTGGCACCCAATGCGGTCTCCTGCTGCTGTAGCCCACCTGCTTCAAAGTTCAACCTGTTGTGTGTTCAGAGACGTTCTTCTGCACACCTCAGAGGTAACGAGTGCTGTTGCCCTTCTATCAGTTCAGACCAGTCTGGCCACTCTCCTCTGACCTCTGGCAACAACAAGGCTTTTTTGCCCTTTTGAACTGTCGCTCACTGGATATTTTTTTTTTTTCGGACCATTCTCTGTAAAACCGAGAGATGGTTGTGCATGAAAATCTCAGTAGATCAGCAGCTTCTGAAATACTCAGACCAACCCGTCTGGCACCAACAACCAGGCCACATTCAAAGTCATTTCATCCCCATTCTGATGCTCAGTTTGAACTTCAGCAGGTCATCTTGCCAATGTCTACATGCCTAAATGCATTGAGGTGCTGCCATGTGATTGGCTGATTAGATATTTGCATTAACAAACAGTTGAAAAAAGTGGCCAGTGAGTGTATATATTTGTTCTTTAATATATTTAATCTATTTTGATATTTTTCTGGTGAGTGTTGTTGATATTCGGGTCTTGGGGTTGAAAATACTGTAGGGCTCAGGTATTGGCCTAATTCCATCCATCTCTTCTTATATATAAACGTCTATGCGTGGAAGTGTGTGTGTCTGTCTGTCCGGACTGGATGTGAGAGGTGGATTCGCTTAGCCACTAAAATCGGCTAAAAACTAAAAACGGTATCCCTTTTACTTTCCCTCCCGCAGCTAATGCACAAGTGAGGAGAGCACATCGGTAAAACAAAACCTCAGAAGAAAGACAAAGTTGCTTAGCCACTAACATCGGCAAAAATGAAACCTTAGAAGAAAGACAAAGTTGCTTAGCCACTAACATCGGCAAAATGAAACCTCAGAAGAAAGACAAAGTCACTTAGCCACTAACATCGGCAAAATGAAACCTCAGAAGAAAGACAAAGTTGCTTAGCCTCTAACATCAGCAAAACGGTATCCCTTTTACTTTTCCTCCCGCCGCTAATACACAAGAGATACGAGTACGTCTGTAAAACGAATCCTCCTAGGAAAAAGACGCCCATAGTAGTTCCTTTCAATTACCTGACATATCTACGTTTCAATTTGTTTCTGACGATTTTAATAGTTTCTAGGACCCCAGACTTTTTACAGTACGGGTTTACACAGCTAGTATTTTATCAGCGTAGGGGCTTCATTGCTTTGTAGATCTGTTGGCGACCTCGACACCCTCCCAGAAGTCGGGATTCACTACACATCCATCTTCCTAACCCACTTATCCAGGGCAGGGTCAAGGAGCAGCTGGAACCCATCCAGCAATCATTGGGCACAAGACAGGAACAACCCCAGCACAGGGTGCCAGTACCCTTACTGTATGCCTTTGTAACTTTCATTTTTGCTTGCATCTTTAAAAATGTGTATCTGTCTGTGTATCAACTGTGTCTTGTGCTATATGAGTCTTGTTTTCCTTTTTTCTCTTTAGAGAAGATTCCAATACCACATACAATCCAGATTACCCAGCAATTAGGAGAAAGGTAATCTGATACAACGACCTAAGCACAGGAACAATCCTAGCAATGAGAAATCAAATTTAAGCGCACGTGATTCCCATTAAACGTTCACTATTGGTATTTAGGAGCACTGGCTCTTGAGTAAGGTCCACAAAGATATTCCCTTAAAATAATTGAACCAAAACTGTTTTACTTTCAATAGCTATGGTCCTTACAGAGTACTGGTAAGTTGTTGGCTCCATCTCGAATGCTAGGAGATGGCCATTACTAAACAGCACACTCTGTCAAACCCGGCCACATTAGGACAATATTGATCTTTGGATCACATCTATTATCAAGAACACACTGTCAGTTAAAGTCCACTGCATGGGTGGCTCTTTCTTCTGAAGGTAAAAACTTTTCTTTCATCTTCTCCTGCCACATTATTTATTAATATACTAATCCATCTTTTGAAATGATACAATTTAGCCTTGAGGCAAAATCTCGTTTTAGATGAACAGATTACCTTCACTTGCCAGAGAGGAAAGTACATAATGTGCGCTTTTATAATTTGATTTTCTGATAGCTGATTCCTCAAGCACTATTTAGGAAAAGACTGACAGCCTGAATGTGTTCATATACAACGGCATTATGAAAAAAAGTATCCCATATTTTAAGATTGGAGGTCCGATGCATTCTGCACCAGTGGCACTATGGATAATGGTGTGGCATAGTGGCACAGTGGTAGCACTGCTGCCTCGCAAGAAGGGTTTTCATCTCTGCCTGAAGTTTGCATGAACCAAACGTCCCACCCCCCCTAAAGAGTCTGCGTGGGTTTCCTCTGGGAGCTCCAGCTTTCCACCACACTCCAAAAGACATGTATGTTGGATGGACTGACCCTGGGGTATGCGTGTGTGTCTGCTCAGTGATGGATTGGCACCCTGTCCTGGATTTGTTCCTGCCTTGTGCACTTCTTCTTCTTCTTCTTTCAGCTGCTCCCATTAGGGGTCGCCACAGCGGATCATCTTCTTCCATATCTTTCTGTCCTCATCATCTTGCTCTGTTACACCCATCACCTGCATGTCCTCTCTCACCACATCCATAAACCTTCACTTAGGTCTTCCTCTTCTCCTCTTCCCTGGCAGCTCTATCCTTAGCATCCTTCTCCCAATATACCCAGCATCTCTCCTCTGCACATGTCCAAACCAACACGATCTCGCCTCTCTGACTTTGTCTCCCAACCGTCCAACTTGAGCTGACCCTCTAATGTACTAATTTCTAATCCTGTCCATCCTCGTCACACCCAATGCAAACCTTAGCATCTTTAACTCTGCCACCTCCAGCTCAGTCTCCTCTTTTTTGGTCAGTGCCACCGTCTCCAACCCATATAACATAGCTGGTCTCACTACCGTCCTGTAGACCTTCCCTTTCACTCTTGCTGATATCCGTCTGTCACAAATCACTCCTGACACTCTTCTCCACCCACTCCACCCTGCCTGCACTCTCTTCTTCACTTTTCTTCCACAATCCCCATTACTCTGTACTGTTGATCCCAAGTATTTAAACTCATCCACCTTCACCAACTCTACTCCCCGCATCCTCACCATTCCACTGACCTCCCTCTCATTTACACACATGTATTCTGTCTTGGTGGTCCTACTGGCCTTCATTCCTCTCCTCTCTAGAGCATATCTCCACCTCTCCAGGGTCTCCTCAACCTGCTCCCTGCTCTCACTACAGATCACAATGTCATCAGCAAACATCACAGTCCATGGGAACTCCTGTCTAATCTCGTATGTCAACCTGTCCATCACCATTGCAAATAAGAAAGGGCTCAGAGCCGATCCCTGATGTAAACCCACCTCCAACTTGAATGCATCTGTCTCTCCTACCGCAGACCTCACCACTGTCACACTTCCCTCGTACATATCCTATACCACTCTTACGTGCTTCTCTGCCACTCCTGACTTCCTCATACAATACCACAGCTCCTCTCGAGGCACCCTGTCATATGCTTTCTACAGGTCCACAAAGTCCTGCCTTGTGCCCTATGCTAGCTGTAATAGGCTCCAGCAGCCCCCGTGACCCTGTTCAGGACGAAGCAGGTTAGAAAATGACTGACAGTGGGTAATGCATACATCTATCTGTACATAACACTTCTGTTTGTTTCACTCAGAGAGACACAAACAGGTTGGGAGCACACGCACCCACCACTCCCAACACTCAGTTCAGTGAAAATGTTTTCATTCACTACGTTTAAGTAATGAACTTTAACATGGGATGACTGTGGCTGTCCTGCAATTTTTTGCTATGTATACTAAAGTAAAGCTAAAAGGAGAAAGGGCTGCTCCCTCATAGAACATTATTAGACCATTGCAAAATTTAGATAAGAACATGCCGTTCAGTCCAACAAAGCTCGCCAGTCCTGTCCACTTAATTCTTCTAAAATAACATCACGTGGAGTCCCTAAAGTCTTGCAGTCTACCACACTACTTGGTAGCTTATTCTGTGGTTCTCCGTGTGAAGAAAAACTTCCTAATGTTTACGTGAAACTTACTCATAATATGTTTCAAACTGTGCCCCTGTATTCTTGATGAAGTCATTTTAAAGTCACCGTCTCAATCCTCTGGACTAGTGAGACACTGGGGCAGCTCAGCTATTAGCTAATCAAACAAGCTTGATGGACTGTCGTCGGTCAAATTTCTTAGGTTTCTTATATATGTTCTTACTAATTTACTTAATAAATTTAACACTTCAAACATGTCACCTCTTAATCTTTGTTAGCTTAAGCTGTCAGGGTTCAACTCCTTTAATCTCTCCTCAAAACTCATCCCCTGCAGTCCTGTAATCAGGCGAGATACCGGGGTTGTCTAAAGACTGCAGCAGTTAAACCCCTGATTAAGAAAAATGATTCTGACTCATCTGTCTTTGACAACTTCAAAGTTATTTTGAACCTGTCCATTTTATGTAAAATTCTAGTACAGTAAATGTAGTTTCCCAGCAACTAAATGACTTTTGAAACAAACATTACGTTCTAGATGAGTCTCTGTTGGGTTTTAGAACAAACCACAGTACAGGAACTGCACTGCACTGTTTAAAGTAGTAGATGACTTGTGGGTCATTGCTGACAGAGGCCACCTAGCTGTTCATGTTCTTCTAGACGGAGCACAGCATTCGAATAAATCACCCTGGACAATGGGTGATAGATAGATAGATAGATAGATAGATAGATAGATAGATAGATAGATAGATAGATGAGATAGATGAAAGGCACTATATAATAGATAGATAGATGAAAGGCACTATATAATAGATAGATAGATAGATAGATAGATAGATAGATAGATAGATAGATAGATAGATGTGAAAGGCACTATATAATAGATACAGATAGATGAGAAAGGCACTATATAGATAGATAGATAGATAGATAGATAGATAGATGTGAAAGGCACTATATAATATATAGATAGATAGATAGATAGATAGATAGATAGATAGATAGATAGATAGATAGATAGATAAGATGTGAAAGGCACTATATAATAGATAGATAGATAGATAGGTGTGAAAGGCACTATATGATAGATAGATAGATAGATAGATAGATAGATAGATAGATAGATAGATAGATAGATAGATAGATAGATAGATAGATAGAATCTGGCATTTTACAGAAACTCATTCAATAAATAAATAAGTTAAAAAAAGAGAAACAGTCAGAAATGTGGAGCTTCTCTAGGTGATGACCCTGATGCTCTAATGAATGAATGAATGTTTGTTGTTTTTTCAAAATGGATGAGTTCTAATTTCTTCAAGCTATACAAGAAAAAAAACCAAATCTTATTTGTTAAAAAATGGAAGTAATGAGGGTATTAGAAATAAAGTCAATCCCTTAGAATGAACAGTGAAGGCAGAAGTAAAGAATTTAGATATAATCTTGGACTGTGACCTAAACTTTAGAGCTCATACATTTTAATTATATTTTTCCATTTAAGGAACATTACAAATGTTTGAGCTCTTTGAACACTGCAAGATGCTAGCTAATTAAATTCATGCTTTTGTTTTTAGTTGACCAGATTGCTATAACGCACTCCTAACTGGTTCGCCTAACAAAGACATCGGTCCGTTACAGTTATTCCAGCAGCAAGAATCCTAACTACAAAAAGAATATCTGAGCACATCGGTCCAGTTTGGTTATGTGTGTCCTTTAGAATTGACTTTAACATTCTACTAATGGTGTATAAAGCCTTAAATAATGTGTCTCCTTCCTATATCTTGGACTGCCTGTCTCCCTGCACTCCAAGTTGTTACCTTAGATCTCCTAATGGTGGTCTGCTTATTATTCAAGAGCCAAGCCTTAAAAGAAGTGCTGAGGCGGCCTTTTGCTTTTATGCGCCAAACATCTGGAATACTTGTACCAATAGAAATAGACCAGGCTAAGACTGTGGATCATTTAACAAAAAATAGTTCTAGAAACCCACATTTTTAATTTGGCCTTTACGTAGCTATATTTTAGTTTTACTCTTAATAAACTAGATATGCATAAAACTATCATACCCTTCAATGAATAATCTGCCATCTTTATCAATCTTTACCTTTTTCTGTTTTCTTTTCCAGTTCTTCTGTGGTGGAGCTCTGCACCACCACCACCTGATTGATCAAAGTCCTGTGCAGCCACCTGTGATGTCCAAAATGAAAGCCCTCACCTGCCACAAGACCCTCTGTGTCCAACCTTCTAGGATGAAGCCTTAAAAAAAGAAAAACATAATAAAGAATGACTTAAGAACATTTATGTTAGGACGAAAGCCCAATGCATGCTGGGTGGTCTTTCAGCCCCAACAGATTTAGATTTTTTTTAAGTGGAGTTTTTTTATATATTTTTCTGTTCACCCTGGCAATTCATATTAACATCAGACCATCATTTAGAGACAATTCTGTATTTAAGGACTCGATTTCTCTTAATGATATTGATCTTATGTAATTGTGCATTATTTATTTTTTGTATACTATTTATGAATATCTAATTTTAAGTTGTTTCTCATTCCATGTAACTACCTCTTTGACATCTTGTAAAGCACTTTGAGTGACATCCTTCTAAAGAAATAAATATTTTTTGCCATCTTTTGCCATCATTCTGGATTTGTGTATTTGGGGGCTTGTTTATCACTGGTTTGCCTTTTTTGTGCTCCTAAGACCTTCTTTTGCTACAAAATATTTTTGTGAAATAAGGTTTTAAATTTTATAAAGATTCTTCATTTGCCTTTTCTGTTATACATGCTAAAGGTTGATGGCAATCCTTCGTCTTGTGGGGCTTCTTGCCCTTTAAAGTATGCTGACCAGTGACCCTTTATGAGGGGGCTTGCTTCAAAGCTACATTCAAGGCCTCTTTTGGAGGACCTCCGCAGATCATGACCGAAGACACACAAAAGCCACTTTGACACCCGCTTCCTTCTCCCAGTGCTTGAAGTAAATTAACCGTAAAAGTAAAAAAAAGCAAGCAAATGTCACCTACAAATGAATGTAACAGGAAAGGAATCATGCAACGAATTATGTAAAATACTCCAACTGCCACATCAGCTAAGCACGTCTCTAATTGCATCTGAATGCTACACCATGCATACATTTTCTAGGTGCTTCATATTTGTGGTGGAGCTTCGTAACAGTGAAGTACTGACAGGTTTTCCTGCCCAGCTGTCTCTGTCACTCACTCAGTGTCTTCATCAGGCTCTTACTCTCCCTCGCTGTGCTCGGTTCTTACCACTCTCAGGCGGTGGGGTGTCTAGCGATTACTGCCATACATTACTTCACTAACACTACTCCTCTGATTTACTCTCTCTGCTGCTAGAATACACTTCAAAATGTTTCTCATTACATGGGTTTGCATGATTTTTCCTTGGTTATATTGCTATCCTCCCACTCTCCAGAGACATTAAAGTTAATTAGATGGCAACTCTAAATTGCCTGTCCTGCTAGATCTCTCCTCTGCCTTTGACACGGTCAACCACCAGATCTTCCTTGCCACCCTCTCTGATCTTGGCATCATTGACTGTTCTCAGGTGGTTTGTGCCCTACCTAAAGTCTCCTGATGTCATAAGTGCACCGGGAAAGCATGGTGGTGCCCCACAAGGAATTGGTGTTGGGTCTTCTCCTCTTCTCTCTACACACTTCTTTTCTAGGCCCATTTCTTCCACTCCCATGGTTTTTCCTATCAGTGCTATGCTGATGATACTCAGCTATACCTGTCATTCCTTCCATATGAGCGCATAACATCCGCCAGAATCTCTCTGATATTGCAAACTGGATGAAGGACCAACATCTCCAACTCAACCTGGTAAAGATGGACCTTCTTGTTATCCCAGCTAATCCATCTATTCAGCACCCCCATCTCTGTTCAGCTTGGCTCACTATTGCTGTCACCTGCCAAGCTGGTACACAGTCTTAGGGTGGTGATTGATTGCCAGTTGCCCTTCAATGACTATGTTCTTGGTTTTGGAGATTCACCCTATACATAAACCATAACATCAGACCTTATCTGACAGAATATGTAGCACAACTCCTGGTCCAGGTTTTATTCTTGTCACTTCTGGACTAGTGCAACCAGCAGGTGTCACCAAGCTGCTGCTGCTGAGGACTCAAAATGCAGTGGCACGTCTAGTGTTTAAAGGCAGGCACCTGTCACCCCTCTCTAAAGATTAGATAGATAGATAGATAGATAGATAGATAGATAGATAGATAGATAGATAGATAGATAGATAGATAGATAGATAGATAGATAGATAGATAGATAGATAGATAGATACTTTATTAATCCCAAGGGGAAATTAGGGTTAGGGTTAGGGTTAGGGTTGGCTTCCTGTGGTGGCGCCTATGAAGTTCAGATCCTTGTTGATTTACAAACCTGAGCACACATTAAGATCTCCAGATGCTGGCCTGCTTATGATTTCAAGGATTAACAAAATAACAGTGGGAGGACCCCGAAGGTGTGGAATGATCTGCCTGCTACTAAGAAATGTGCCCCTTAAGTCTCAGCTATTAAATCATGCCAAAGATTCACAACTTTGCGGTTTAGCCTACCCTGACTAGAGCTGCTGATTTGTTTTCCATACTGAATCTCTGTTGCTAGTCAATAGTACAAAATATAAGTCATACAATATTTATAAACTGTTACCAACCCTCCTCTATTCCATCTCCCTTGTTGGTATCCTCATGTGGCACTTGGCGCCACTGCTCCATTGCCTACGGAAATGTCATCTCAGATAACGGAGAACTGGAGTCATCTGGTAGAAGGGTCCTTTCATCTGATTGGCCAACCCAGCAATGACTCAGATGTAGAATGGCCAATAGGGGGGAATGCAGCTTGTTGAGAGAGGTCTCCAGGACTCTGACTGTGTCTGGCTTGTCTGACCCCATTTCTACTATCAGGCTGTGGTTCTACAGTTAACTGATGGGCAGATGTTTCTGAACAAATCTGCATCCTCATGTAGGATGGCTGTGTATTTAATGAGTGGTAACATCTGTTCTTGCATTTTGCCTTAAGATTTGTTGCTGTGCTCTGCGTCTACACTTGGTAAGGGGGGCTGTTCAAGAACAAAGTCGTTTGTACTGTTGTGTTGTATTCCCGAGATGGCCATGATAGTCTGGCCATCAAGCTCTGTGAAGAGGAATACTTGTGTTCTGTTTTGCGTGTTGTATTTACCCCATTATTTTAACTCCCATTGCATGCCCAACCTACCTGGAAGGGGTTCTGTCTTCTTTTTCCCCTGTAAGATTTTTTTTATTTTGAGTTTTTTTCTGCCCTGCGGTGGGTTGGTGTCCTGCCCGGGGTTTGTTCCTGCCTTGTGCCCAGTGCTGGCTGGGATTGGCTCCAGCAGACCCCCGTGGCCCTGTGTTGGGATACAGCAGGTTGGACAATGACTGACTGACTGACTGACTGACTGAGTTGTTTTTTGTCTTCTTAGAGAGTCAAGGCTGGGGAGCAGCCATAAAACGAGGCCTGTTAAAGCCCACTGAGGCATTCCTTGTGTGATTTTGGCCCATTGTTGTTAATGCCTGCCTAGAGAGTAGTTAAGGGGTCAACACCTACTGTATGTACATGGAGACACTTGTGAGGTCCTGTGCTCCTTCCTGACCACCCAGGTCTGGTGATGACACCTTTGCATGGCATCAGATCTCATTCACAGACACTTCATTGTTGCTCCTAGCTGGTGGATCGAGCTGCCCACCTCCATTTTAAATTCTGTGTTTGAAGACCCTCTTAATTGGTCTGTCTAAGTGTTGAGGTTGTGTAACTCGCTGGTATTTTGTTTTCTGAGCTCTTCACCTGTGATGGTTAGTTTTACACCCTTGTCCTGTAACATTTGCTCCCAGACAGTCCGCCAGACTGACGTTAAATTGATTATGTTGACTCTTGTAAGTCACTTTGGACAAAAGCGTCTGCTAAGCAAATAATTGTAAATGTTAGCCTGAAGTTGGAGAAGCCGTCCCGTTTGACATTCAGGGTAAAAAGGTCGAAGTAGAAGGGAAACATTTGATTTTTTTCTTGTGTTTTTTACTACTTTCTACTTTCCAAGGTGTCTACAATCATTGCTCTCGTGTATTACGTCAATTGATGTACTGAGCTTATTGGCCTTATCCCTGGTTTAGAGAGGCACCATGAGGGCACTTTTCTGTGCCAATATCATCTACAAATATCATACAAAATGAAAGATCGTCACTCAACTGTACTTATAAAAACACTTTACAATAAAATAAAGTTTCAGCAGCAGTAGCATAGACAGAACGGCAGGCTCAGAACCATCAATAATGAAAATTCAATACCTGACCGGGGAGCCGTACTCGAAAGAGGGAATTTATTCTTAAATCACAGCAACACACTGTGATGGTGGAGAGAGGATGACCGTTCAGCAGATTATTTGCGTTGCTAAGACAGTTCTGCTCTGTTATAACAATTTAGCTTCTACAAAGTGAATGGCTGTATACTATAACCAGTATAAAATATTGTCATGGACACCACGCAAGGGCTGGCATTCTGGCCCGGGTGCTGTAAGGCTCCTTACCTGGCCGGGAAGCCAGTTTAATGGAAAGACAGGGGGAGAGTAGTCGTGTGAACTAATTGCTCCCCCGATACAATAGGTGGCAGTCTTCCTGGGTTACAGTGCCTGCATGGACACCCACAGGGCAGGCTGGGAATTGCAGTCCCATTGCACAGCCCTGTTGTGGTCCATGGGTACCACCAGGGGGAGCTTCAGAAATAGACCGTCCATCCCAACTTTACAGAACTTCAGCCTGACCTGGAATTGCTTCCACTGTGCTCTGCTATAAAATCGGAGTTACTCCCGGGTCCGCCATAAAGGAAGCTGAGTTTCCTGGATGAGTGTCAGAGATGGGAGGATGTGATATAGAGGGTCTGCGGCTCTAAATGAATGGGCAGTTTTTTAAATAAATAATTGCTGCACTCGTGGCTTAAGGAGGAGGAGTGGTAGTGTGGCCGGAGCCGTTTCCAGCCGTGATACGGGTGTTTCTGAATTGAAGTACACGGGTGAAGGATCGCCTGTGTCTGTAATTGATGCCGGGAGCTGCTGATCTCCACACCTGTGCCACATCCCCATTATAAATAGGAGAAGCACAAGTGTGGATGGTGAGTAAAAAGAAAAAAGAATGAAGGCAGGAGAAGAAAAGAGCCGGAGGGGTATGAGCGAGCGAGTAGGAAGAGTAGGCTCGCTGGTGAATGCAGGCAGCCAAGAGGAGAGCCCTGAAAGAGAGTTTGGCCGACACTCGTGGGCAGTAAGGAGGAGTCGCTCCAGTTGAACAATTCACAAGAGTTGGAGTGACTGGAAGTGTAGACGACTCACCGCGTAAGGCAGTGGGAGTCGAGGAGGCTTGGAAGGGAGAGCCCCAGAGTGAGCGCCCTGGTCACTGGGGACCTGAGTCTCGGTCCGGCGGATGAGCTGTATAAGTACGTGCTGGCACAGGAGATCGGAAGGAAAAAGGATGAAAAAGAGGAAGAAAGGCTTGGAGAGAGAATGTTTGGGACAGTGGAAGAGAGAGGATGAGCCAGCCGGTTGAAAAAAGAGAGAGGTCAGCGTGATCAGGGGTCCCATGTGGAGTGAAGGATCGGTGCTTGAGGAACGGATCGCACCCACTGATTATTCAGAGGAGTGGGTTTGATCGAGGTGGCATCCTCATTAGGGATCCGAGGGACAACTGTGTGTGTGAGAAGGAAGACGGGAGGACAACCAACCCCGAGAAGAGGAGGCAGCCAAGACGAGGTTCGGAAGTGAGAGGACCGCGGCGGCTGAACTCTCTCCTTGGGTGTAGCTATGCTTGGCTGATTTGTCCCAATGACTGCTGCAGGGTTTTATTCTCGGGTTTTAGCCTTGTTTTAAACATTTGGATTTTTACCTTTTTATTTATTTATTGAAACATTTGAAGCACCGCACTTTGGGCACTGTTTTGTTTGGAATAAAAGCACTCTTGCACTTTTGCACCTTCCACCTTTGCTCAGTTTGATTTGTCCCCATCTGCCAAGTTCATCCGGTTACATTACCAACGGTATTGGGTTAGAGAGGCTCCCAGAAGAAAGGTGGGAGCATGGAGCTGGACCCGCACCGTCACAGAGGAGACCACGTGGGAGGAAGATTTGGGATTTGTGGAAGGAGATTTTGAGGAAAGGATTTGGAAGTGTTGTACAATAAAAAAAAAGAAAGATATCATCTGTATGAACCCAGGACTGTGTTGTGCAGTTGTGTTTGAGGGTTTTGGGTGCTGTTATGCCCCCTACTGGTCACAACATTTTTCATAATATTTCATTGGTTACACTACCTGTGCTTATTAATATTTGTGAAGCGTATCCCCCACTTGTTGAATGCATGAATTTCTGCTCTGGCAGAGGCACCTCAGTTTGACACACAAAGCACGAACAAAAGTCCCATGACTCTAAAATATAGTCTAACTTTCCATTTAATTCAATACAAAATACGTATTATAGGTAGCAAATAGAAAAGCATCAAAAGTAAGGGGATGCAAACAAAAACCTGCTCCTTCATTAGGCCTAAGATCTGCCGTGGCTCACCCAGCTCATCATGTCCCAAAGCCCTGGCCCACACCAACGTCTCACTCCTTTATCTCTCACAAATACTCGGGGCTCTTAATCCTGATGGCTAATTGAGCTTTTATTCCAGTTTACTGCACCACAGTCCATGAAGGTAAAAGTTGCACTTTCTTGCGGCCAAGCAATTTTCTCCCAAAATTCAAGTTAACTGGTATTTGGCACATGAAACAGAAAATTCTCCCAAATTCTAGTTAGCAGTCAATTTCTTGAAGGATTAAGTGGCGTCTGTGTCTTTAAAACTAGGGGTTTACAGTCATCCTCTCCTCTGTAAATCATTTTTGAACTTGAAAAACCTAATCGCACCAATTTTGGGCCCATGTAGGCCAAAAGTGTGCCCTTTTGAGTTGGGGGCTAGGCTGCCAGCAGTGAGGCCTGCCTTTTGGGGTCACAGATCAGGTGAGTGCCAGTCTGATTATGAGGCCTTCACCCATTTTCTCTCTGGTTTGTGAGGAACTTCATGACACACTGAAGGTAACACATGAGCAATGCTTTATTATTTCATTAATGTGGAAACATTTTAAACATGTATTGTAAAACAAATCATTTCCGTTTGTGGATAACCATATATACAGTAACTGAAAAGAAAATTGTGTGATATTTTGATTTTTTTTTTTATCTCCTTTCTGTGACAGACTGTTGGGGATTTGTTTTTAACACTGTCCTTAATGTTTAATCTCCCACTTGTCAACCTCCACCTGTGTTTAGGCCCAGAGAAGACAGTAATTTAGACAGATGACAGCGGCCTGAGGCCTTGAGAGAACACACAAATCAATCATTTGTGAGATATGACCGGCGAAGGCAGGCCTCACTCTGGGAGCTTACTTTGGCTTCTGTAAAAAAGACAAAATCAAAAATCAAAAGGCAGCCGAATCTCCCAAAGCGGACAGTTGTTTCTTCTGTTAAAATTGTTTGTTTCAAGAGTTGCTTATAATAAATAAAAAAATACAAGTGATGTTACCTTCAGATAGGCTAAAGCCTCAAACTGCCTATTTGTTGATTTTCTAGATCCATGCTTTCCTTTACAGGGTTGTGACAGCAATGGACGCAAAACAGTTGACAATCATGAACGTCGTGTCACACATCCACCCGTTAATACATTAGGGAGCTGGACAACTGGGGCAGGAACCAACCCTGGACAGGGCACCTGGCCACCTTAGGGTACATCTGTAGTCACACGCGGCCTGCGCCGATTCACTGATTAGCCCAACACATGTCCAGTATGTCTGGGGTTTTGGAGGATGAGAAGACAATCCATACGGGAGAGGTCAGAAGTTTACATCCACTTTGGGTGAACTCCCTCTATAAGCCCTCCACAGATTTTATATTAACAAACTATAAATTTGGCATATCATTTAAGACGTCTACTTTGTGAAGGCACAAGTGATTTTTTTTCCAACAATGTCCACAGATTATTTCACGTTCTATTGACCATAACACAATTCCAGTGGGTCACAAGTTTACATCCCCTTTGTTAATATTTGGCCTTTAAATTGTTTAACTTGAGCCAAACGTGTTGGGTTGCCTTCCACAAGCTTCTTGCAATAAGTTACTGGAATTTTGGACCAATCCTCCAGATAGAACTGGTATAACTGGGACAGGTTTATAGGCCTCCTCGCTGGCACACGCTTGTTCAGTTCAATTGGATTGAGGTCAGGGCTTTATGACGGCCCCTCCAATACGTTGAACTTAAGCCATTTTGCCACCACTTTGGAGGTCTGCTTGAAGTCCTTTGTCGATTTGGAAGACCCATTTGTGACTAAGCTTCACCTTCCTTGCCGAGCTCTTGAGATGTCTACATAATTTTCCTTCCTCATGATGCCATCTATTTTGTGAAGTGCACCGGTTCCTCCAGCAGCAAAGCACCCCCACAACATGATACTCCCACCCCCATGCTTGACGGTTAGAATGGTGTTCTTTGGCTTGCAAGCCTCACCCTTTTTCCTCCAAACAGTTTGATCTTGGATAATAATAATAATAATAATACATTTTATTTGTATAGCAACTTTCCTATGCTCAAGGATTCCTCAAACCAGAGGACATTTCTCCACTTTGCCCCATGCGCCATTGCAGTCTGGCTTTTTTATGGCGGCTTTGGAACAGTTGCATCTTCCTTGCTGAGCAGCCTTTCAGGTTGTGTCGATATCGGGCTCGTTGTACTGTGGATATCCATGCTTGTCTAGATGTGTCCTTCAACATCTTCACAAGGGCCTTTGCGGTTGTTCTGCGATTGATTTGCATTTTTTATGCCAAAGTCCGTTCTTCTCTAGAAGAACTTCCTGAATGGTATGACGGCTGATGGTGTCTACACTTGCGTATTATTGTTTGTACATATCAATGTGGAACCTTCGCATGTTTGGAAACTTTTCCCAAAGATGAAGCAGATGTGTGGAGGTCCACAAGTTTTTTTTTCTGAGGTCTTTGCTGATTTCTTTTCAGTTTCCTATTAAGTCAAGCAAAGAAGCAGTGAGTTTGATGGTTGGCCTTAACATCCATCCACATGTTGACTCCAGAAAGGCTAATTGGCTATCAGAAGCTAAGTGTCTAATTTCCTGAAGGCTTGACGTCATTTTTTGTTTAAAAGCACCGTTAAAATGTATGTAAACTTGTGACCCACTGGAATTGTGGTGTGGTCAATAAAACGTGAAATCTGTCAGTGAACATTGTTGGACATAATGACTCTGGCCCTGCACAAAGTAGACGTCTTAAATGATATGCCAAATTTAGAATTTGTTAGCATAAAATCCCCCGTGACCTTGTAGTTAGGATATAACGGGTTGGTTAATGGATGGATGGATAGTATAAAATCTATTGAGGGCTTATAAAGTGACCCCAAGTGTATGGAAACTTCTGACTTCAACTGTATTTGACAGATTAGAGTTTCATCCCAGGTCTGAGCTGTGTATAGAAGATTATTTGTGGCAAAATAAAATGCGCGATTCTGCAGAACTGAGTGAGGTGTGTTGTCCGACTTTATCGAGGTGGGATTGGGGTTAGTGTGCCCTCATTTGATGGTCATTTTTTAGTTAGTGCTCCTGATCTACATATATAAAGGAGAGTTGGGGTCCAAGAGACTGTGTTTGTGTGTTTGTGAAGGGAATGAGAGTTAATGCGGGTGGGGGAGTCACGTGATCATCTCCCCTCCCATTCACGTCATTTCATTCACTTCATTTCGCTCTGAGCTGAGCTCCGCAGCTGACGCGGTCTTGCCGTTATTTTCCTTAGTGTTTAGTCCTTTCTCCTTTACTAATTTACTGTTTAGTACACGTGGTACTTACACAGTCACTTATAAAAGGGGAGAAGACTCTGTGCAAGAAATGGGTATTGAAACTACCTTGGAAGACATGCAATCAACGAGGCCATTAAACGGATCTCAAGAGAGGTCTTCTAGGCTGGAAAAAAAAGCGCTTGGCTACCAAAACCAGGCGATTAAACGAATCTCAACAAGAAACGACTTCAACGTTAGAAAAAAACCCAGACTCGCTGCCAAAATAAGGCGGTTAAACGAATCTAAAGAAGACAGGATTTCTAGATTGGGAAAAGGACGAATGGCTGCCGAAACCAGGCGGTTAAAAGAATCTGAAAAAGACAGGACGTCTAGATTGGAAAAACCACGATCCGCTGCCGAAACTAGCCGGTTAAATGTGCAGCGAAGCGCGCCAGGTCTGCTAGTCTATGATATGAAAAGAATCAGGCATTGCAAGCATAATTGTCTCCTGTGAATGAGCCACAGAAATGCATCTTCTCGCTGGTTCCTTGCTGCAGGCGGAGTGTTTGTAAATGCGAATAACTTCTTTTAAAAGAGTGGAACGTTAATGATCCGTAGAGACGGGCGAGGTCTAGTATTGATTTCTGTGCAAGCGCTGATCATGAAATGTCACTGATTTTGAGATTTGATTGACATTTTTTGCCAGGGGGACTGAATTGTTTGGCACATCTGCTGCTTACACTCAGCCCTTCTCTCCTGCTGGCGGTCCCGGTAGTAGTGCAGCAATTTTAACTGTGCGGCGGATCTGTTTCTGAACTGCAGTGCAGGTGTTATAAGAAGACAAGGCTCACCAACTGTGTGTCATAGGGAGGTCTCCAATTCCCCAAACCCCTCGATCGTTGATCATGTGTCATTTCCTTGTGGTGATTGATGCTTCATGAGATACCCGAACCCCAGGACCGCCATTCGAGCGTCTAAGACTCACAAGAGACACATTTACAAGATTACTGAGATTCATAAAGGTAAGTTGCTCAATTTATATATTTTTTTATTTCAGTTTCAGTACTGTATGTGGGTCAAAAATGGGAAATTTGACTTCTTTATCTTCAAATGTGATATTACTTTTGTAGGGGGTGCGAACATAAATCAAACATTTTCTAGGGTATAGAAAAGGCTGCGAACCCCTGTGTTAATAGACATTCATTGCTCCATTTTACTCTAGGAGGGCAAATCAGCATTGTCAAAATAAATATCCTCACAAAGTTCCAGTATTTTTTAACACCTTCTCTATGTATGTAAAAAAAAATTCTTTATATAAAAAAGTTAAGACTCAGTTGCATCTTTGTTAATTTAGAATTTAAAAGTACCACTTTAAAAAGAGTACTTTATATAGAACTAAAGAAGAAGGTAGCGTGACACACAGAGACCTGGGACGGGGGCAGAAGTCGATGACACCACCCTTGCTTGGCTAACCGTTGAAGTGAAGTGATGCTGAAAATCGTCTGTGTATGCCTCGCTGTGCGCCCTTGTCAACTCCTATTACTGTCAATTATCGACACGTCTGCAGTCCACCATTCACTTACGACAGCTCGTACTCAAGCCTTCTTTAAGCTCTTCAGTATTCGGCCTGTGGAGGTCACTTGTGTTGTCGCGTCATTCGGAGATCTTTACATAGTCAATATGTCTTCTTTTATCGACAAATACTTCAAAAATCATTTTCAGACTATCCTTCTGTAACAGCAACAAAATCAAAGTGAACTTTATTGTCATCTCAACCATATACAAGTATACAGATAGACGAAATTGCGAAGCTCAGGGTCCACAGTGTAACAACATGATGTGCAAATAATAAATTAAAAATAGAATTAAAATTTAAAAATTAAAAAATGTAAAATTAAAACACAAACAAGACAAGACATTGTGCAAAGATAGGACAAACAAGTAGCAGCAATATTGATGTGTAAGATATGTAATATAATAAATAAATAAATAATAATAGATATAGATAATACAGAAATGATCAGATTATGATAATAGTAGTTTAAGACGTGTAAACAATGACAGGTCAGAATGTTTCATAGCAGAAGGATATCAAGAGTTTCAAATCCTTAAAGGTCAGTATGAGATTTTCAGTTCTTTTCTACCTGCACACTCATCTTTGCAGGATAGTGGTTTTCATGCATAAAAGTTCTGTTTTTAGAGGTGGTTGAGGCCTTGTGCAAGATCCCAGGGGGCAGCATGTTGTTAAGGAGTCTGACAGCTTGGGGTAAAAACTCTCCTGCAGCCTGGCAGATCTGGCTCTGATGCTGCAGTATCTTCTCTTGGATGGCAGAAGTGTGAAAACTCCATGTGAGGGGTATAAGGGGTCCTGCTCAATGCCTTGCAGACACTGCGTTTGTAAAATATGTCCTGTAGTGAAGGGAGAGGCACCCCAATAATGTTCTCTTCACTATCCTTTGCAGGCACTTGTATTACAGTTTCCATACCAGACTGTGATGCAGCTCGTCAGAACACTCTCCATGGTGCCTCTGTAGAACAAGGTGAGGATGGAAGGGGGAAGACTTGCTCGCTTCAGCCGCCTCAGGAAGTGTAGTCTCTGGTTTCTTGATTAGTGATGAGATGTTATGTGTCCACGTAAGTTCCTCAGTTATGTGCAGACCGAGGAACTTGGTACTCCTAACAATCTCCACATCTAAACCGTTGATGCTGAGTGGGATGTGGGCAGGACATGATTTTCTGAAGTCCACGATTATCTCTTTTGTCTTGTCAACATTGAGAGATAGATTGTTGTCTTCACACCATGCGGACAGCCATTTCACCTCATCTCTGTATGTTCTTTCATCATCCCTGCTTATCAGTCCCAGCACCGTCGTATCATCCGCAAACTTGATGATGTGGTTGGTGTTGTGCGTGGCTGTGCAGTCAGCAGGGTGAACAGCAGTGGACTAAGCACACAGCCCTGCGGCGCTCCAGTGCTCAGTGTGATGATGCTGGAGGTGTTGTGGCCCATCCGAACTGACTGGGGCCTCTCTGTCAAGAAGTCCAGGATCCAATTGCAGAGGGTCACAGTCACAGCAGTTGAAACTTATGAGGTAATAACAAATTTAAAAATTAAAAAGAAACATTACACTGATAATAATTTCTTGGAAGATAAACAACTAATTTACAATTTATAATTTCGTGTTGTTATCAATCTGAATGCGTTCTTGCTCTGCGCAGAAAACATCCCCACCTATCACTTGTACACTACACTGGTTCTTGTTATCTCAACAAAATTATATTAAACTAATAATCAGAACATGGCTTTTCAATGCATCTATACTATATTCTTGTCTAGTTGATGCTTATGAATAATTATATGTGGAAAATTATTGCTGTTTCTCTAAAGTATATATGAATAAATCTATACAAAATGTATCTTGATTTTTCTCTATACATCATTTTAATTTTTTATTTAAATGGGTTAACATATTCAGATATGTTGGAGGGCAGCAAATTGAAGCACCGCCCTCCCCGCCCTGAGCGACACAAACTCAAACTACACCACTGACATACAGTACAGGCCAAACGTTTGGACACACGTCCTCATTCAATGTGTTTTCTTTATTTTCATGACCATTTACATTGGTAGATTCTCACTGAAGGCATCAAAACTATGAATGAACACATGTGGAGTTATGTACTTAACAAAAAAAGGTGAAATAACTGAAAACATGTTTGATATTCTAGTTTCTTCAAAATGGCCGCCCTTTGCTGTGATTACTGCTTTCCACACTCTTGGCATTCTCTCGATGAGCTTCAACAGGTAGTCACCTGAAAGGGTTTTCTGTTACTGTTCTCTTTCAGCCGGGGTTCAGAGGAACTCGTGTCCCCCATTTTTGTCCCCCACTTGTGTAGTGTTGATCACTGCCACTTGTGATTCTAAGAGGGACTGAAGAAATCGCTCAAAAAAACCGAGGGCACATTGGAGGTCCTGCATTACTTTCAGCTTTCCCAGAATGCACTTCACTTATGGTCAGTTTTTCAGGCCTCAGCAATTTCTATGAAATCTAGGTTAAAATATTCCACCTTACAGCCAGCAAGGTTCTGTCTGGTAGGGAGGAGAAGAAAAAGCCAGCAATGGTTCAAGAGGGAGGCTGGAGCAGAGCGTCATGCTTCTGCTAGTTGGGGTGGCTTGTCCACATGCGGGCAGGACTTTGATTGTATATGCTAATCCTAGAGGGGCACAGGCTTTCTTTGTTTTATTACCCCTTATCTTCTGATGTTACCTACCCCTTTGTAGGTTTCATTTCAGTTAATAAACAGCCCTTTGTCATTTGTGTGGAGCCTGATTGAGAGGAGTTCCCCCAGAAAGGTCACAAACAGCTGTCTCTGAGCCAGTGGCAATACAAGTCTGGAGCTAAGAAGAGAATTCTGAGTGAAGAGGTCAGGGTCTCAAGAGAAATGGCACAATGGGGGGTGAGATGGGAAATTAGTGTGGTAGTGGAGCAGAAGGAAGGCAGATAAGCCACCAGAATTAGTAAATCAAGACCAACTCCTAACTAGCCAGGTCTGGTTTTGTTTTGTTGCCTATTTATTTGGACTTTTGTGCCCATGCTCTTTTTGTATTATTTCTTGAATAACATTTTGGCCTCTGTGCTATTATTCTGGGTGTGGAGGTCTTGTTACATGGGGTCTTGCTATCCCCCCGATGAAAACACATCAAAGACCAGCAGAGATGTCTTTCTGTGCACAGGCCAAAGCAGACCTTTCTTTAAATCGCCTAATCCATTTATTTTTTGCACCTCTAAGCATTCTACTTCCATTTGCTACACATATCTTCAGCAAAGGCAGAATCACGTCACAGGATCCTTTCAAGCCTTTCAAAGAAGGCATTTTCAGACTGTCGGAGAAGCCATTAAATAAGCATCTGTCTTCATCAGAGTGGGTACAGAGCACTGTCTGTGCCATTGAGACTGGAGGCCTCATGCTGTTCGTTGTAACAAGCTTTGGGTTGTAATCGGTAGGTATGCAGAGAAATGACGGCAAAGTGAAATTGAAATAGCTAAAGACTGGTGAGGCGAGATCATTATAGAAAAATTGAGATGATTTGGATGCTAGGAAATGTGTGCTTCTCAATGGATCTGTTCGCGTCCCTCAAAGCTACTGCTGTCAGAGTAGCTACAATAAAACACAATGGTGTTGTTTCGAAATGACAAGGTGTAAGGGGTACCCCACTGACAAGGGAGTGCAAAGGACTACAAGGGCATAGAAAGTTACAAGGAGAAAGAAGGCGCTGTGAAGAAACCATGCTTATAAAATGGGGGCACCTCTGCAGGACATGATGTATTAGCTGTCAGTACAAGGAGAGAGCAGGCTGTCTGTGTTTAGAGGATGTCTCAGAAGAATGAAGAAGGTGCCCTGAAACAGAGAACTGGGAGAGAATGACAGTACTGGAGTAGCGAGTGTGTGGAAACGGACATGGACACAAACCCTCTGGGTGATGTTAACAGCACAGACCTAGCCTCACAGACCCAGACGTATAATACATACACACACAAGTATATAAATACATCGTGAATCGAGAAACCCACCGAGGCGCTGCAATATTTGGGGTGTCAATCCTGTTTAGTAATAAGATGTCCAACAAAGTAGGACACAAGACAAAAGAAAGTTGTACCCCTCACATGTCTAAAAATTTTTTTCCACTGAGAGCGCTATCTCAATGTAGTCTTCAAGTCAAAAGACAAACATCCATTTCTAGGCTTTCCGTTTATATTGGTCCCACCTGACACCTGGTCCGTTCGAAAATACGACACTTCATTTTTATTTATTTATTTTTTTACATCTTCTTGTCTCCTCCAATCTTATACCAGTTTCTCAGACGCACCGAATTTTGTTGCAGCAGCGCAGTTACCAATTTCTTTTGCCACTTTTAATTTAAAATCCAGCTGCATATTTTCTTTTGACCGAACGCTCCATCGCAGATAAGGGATGCTCTTACGATAAAGGTGTATGAGGGTGTGAGATACAAAAAATACAAAACAGTGCAAACGTTACTTCGGAATAGTTTGGGTATTACTGTGTGGTCATGTAGGCACAATACATAGAAATAAAGGCCGTGTGCCCCGTGGTTACTCTATTAGGTGGGCATTGGCATATCGCAATCTCTGGGACCAATAGCGTGAGTTTTCTGCATTCAACTTATACAACCGACATTACAAAATACCTCAAATTATACGGTAAAAATCAAGCCCTGACTTATCAGCAGGAGAACTTAAACGTGAGTATATACGGTATTTGCTTTATTTAAGTTTTTTTGTGTATTATTGCTAAATCGGACTCTGACTTATCAAACTCCAATTACGATGCAAGCGATTTGGAAATCTATACTAATAAAAGGCAAAACCCTCACTCACTCATCACTAATTCTCCAACTTCCCGTGTAGGTAGAAGGCTGAAATTTGGCAGGCTCATTCCTTACAGCTTACTTACAAAAGCTAAGCAGGTTTCATTTCGAAATTCTATGCGTAATGGTCATAACTGAATCCTACTTACATACATATATACGGCCATAGCCTGCAGCTCAGTCGCCGTGTGAGGTAGCGTTGCGTCCCCCATACCCACACCTCCCACGTAATTCAGTGCCTGCCCATATAAGGCCATCTGTCAGCAGCAATCCAATAGACACGCTGCTGCTAAATATTCACAGGCAAATCAAAAAGTTAATATCGGGAATGCCTGTTAAACATCTTAGATTCACGAGTAGTTATTTGGGTGGTGAGATTATGACCATTTTGAGGCGTTTGTCATGCCTAAGACGAATACGATATTCGTGAGATACAAGTTTAATGAGAAGACGCAGGGTATAAACGAGACTTTTGATCATGAGTTAAAACTGCTGGTGAAGGACTGTGCTTATGCAAACGAAGATGAAGATGGTCAGTGATAGACTAGTGTTTGGCACAAACTCAGTGAAAGTGCGACAGAAACTTTTAAGTGCTGGGTCTGAGCTAACATTAAATAAAGCTGTGGACATCCCAAGATCGCACGAGATAGCACACGCACAGCTGAGAACCTTTGATGCATGTACTCCGAGCGGCTCACGTGAACTGACTGTGAACGCAGTACGCAGAGAACAAGCAAGAGCTCCAAAGAACGTTGAACAAAAAACACATTACACAATTGAGAAGGCAGCAAAAGAATATGAAGCGAGTGACGCATACAAGCATATTCATAAGTTCACCTACTACGGAAACAAAGCACACGGTGGAAAAAGTCAATGTCCAGCTAAAGGAAGAGAGTGTAAAAAATGTGGTAAATTGAACAACTTCACTAAAGTTTGCAGGACTGGGAAAGGTAAACCCGTGCATGCAGTGTGTGATGTCTCAGATAAAGAGGAAGACGAGCTGCTTATTGATGCAGTAAGAAAGGAACAACCATCTGAATCTGAACAAGCCTTTGTAGACATATCAGTAGGAAAGCAAGGTGTAAAGCTTAAGTTTAAATTAAGTTCATAGACACGCTGCCGCTAAATATTCACAGGCAAATCCACAACTTAATACCGGGAATGCCTGTTAAACATCTTAGATTCACGAAAATACCGATTTGGGTAGTGAACACTTCGATGAATGAAACCTGTTATCTTTACAACGGTTGACAAACATGGAATGTAACTTGAACACAACACATCCTCCAAATACGAACCTGATTGAAAGAAATAATGATAATCAAATCCTTGATGACAGCAACACTCATAACGGCGACAAAACAATTACATTGACAATCATGTTACGTTACAGTGGGATGCAAAAGTTTGGGCAACCTTGTTAATAGTCATTATTTTCCTGTTTAAATCGTTGGTTGTTACGATAAACAATGTCAGTTACATATATCATATAGGAGACACACACAGTGATATTTGAGAAGTGAAATGAAGTTTATTGGATTTACAGAAAGTGTGCAGTAATTGTTCAAACAAAATCAGGCAGGTGCATAAATTTGGGCACCGTTGTCATTTTATTGATTCCCAAACTTTTAGAACTAATTATTGGAACTCCAATTGGCTTGGTAAGCTCAGTGACCCCTGACCTACATACACAGGTGAATCCGAGTATTTAAGGGGGTCAATTGTAAGTTTCCCTCCTCCTTTAATTCTCTCTGAAGAGTAGCAACATGGGGGTCACAAAACAACTCTCAAATGACCTGAAGACAAAGATTGTTCACCATCATGGTTTAGGGGAAGGATACAGAAAGCTGTCCCAGAGATTGAAGCTGTCTGTTTCCACAGTTAGGAACATATTGAGGAAATGGAAGACCACAGGCTCAGTTCAAGTTAAGGCTCAAAGTGGCAGACCAAGAAAGATTTCGGATAGACAGAAGCTAATGGTGAGAACAGTCAGAGTCAACCCACAGACCAGCACCAAAGACCTACAACATCATCTTGCAGCAGATGGAGTCACTGTGCATCGTTCAACCATTCGGCGCACTTTACACAAGGAGATGCTGTATGCGAGAGTGATGCAGAGGAAGCACAAACAGAGCCGCTTGAGGTCTGCTCAAGCACATTTGGACAAGCCAGGTTCATTTTGGAATAAGGTGCTGTGGACTGATGACACTAAAATGGAGTTATTTGGGCATAACAAGGGGCGTTATGCATGGAGGAAAAAGAACACAGCATTCCAAGAAAAACACCTGCTACCTACAGTCAAATATGGTGGTGGTTCCATCATGCTGTGGGCTGTGTGGCCAGTGCAGGGACTGGGAATCTTGTCAAAGTTGAGGGACGCATGGATTCCACTCAGTATCAGCAGATTCTGGAGACCAATGTCCAGGAATCAGTGACAAAGCTAAAGCTGCGCCGGGGCTGGACCTTTCAACAAGACAACGACCAAACACTGCTCAGAATCCACTAAGGCATTCATGCAGAGGAACAAGTACAACGTTCTGGAATGGCCATCTCAGTCCCCAGACCTGAATATAATTGAAAATCTGTGGTGTGAGTTAAAGAGAGCTGTCCATGCTCGGAAGCCATCAAACCTGAATGAACTAGAGATGTTTTCTAAAGAGGAATGGTCCAAAATACCTTCAACCACAATCCAGACTCTCATTGGAACCTACAGGAAGCATTTAGAGGCTGTAATTTCTGCAAAAGGCAGATCTACTAAATATTGATTTCATTTCTTTTTTGTGGTGCCCAAATTTATGCACCTGCCTGATTTTGTTTGAACAATTATTGCACACTTTCTGTAAATCCAATAAACTTCATTTCACTTCTCAAATATCACTGTGTGTGTCTCCTATATGATATATTTAACTGACATTTTTTATCGTAACAATCAACGATTTATAAAGGAAAATAATGACTATTAACAAGGTTGCCCAAACTTTTGCATCCCACTGTATTTTTAAAACATTTCCTTTTCTCTTTCATCACTTCTTTAACACACTACTTCTCCGCTGAGAAGCGCGGGTATTTTGCTAGTTGAAAATAAAAGACAGGTAGCTGTTTTTTCCAGAAAGTGCCTTTCAGCTAATGAGTGATGAGACAAACAGGAATCTAATATGTATATAATAAGTATGTGAATTTATTTACGCATATGGAACATAAAACGGTGAAATTTGTTATCTTTATATATAATACGCTACCGTGGCTGTTCGTTTGTCTGTCCAGAGATTTTAAATCACCTGTAGCTCATAAACCGTTTGACCTGAAATTTGCTACACATATACTACGTGACGTCTACTGTCTGCTGTCGGGGTGATGATTGACCTTCAAGGTTATTCCTCTTTTTATTTTTCCATCCATCCATTCTCTTCCGCTTATCCGAGGTCGGGTCGCGGGGGCAGCAGCTTAAGCAGAGAGGCCCAGACTTCCCTCTCCCCAGCCACTTCTTCCAGCTCTTCCGGGAGAATCCCATGCGTTCCCAGGCCAGCCGGAGACATAGTCCCTCCAGCGTGTCCTGGGTCTTCCCCGGGCCTCCTCCCGGTTGGACGTGCCCGAACACCTCACCAGGGAGGCGTCCAGGAGGCATCCTGATCAGATGCCCGAGCCACCTCATCTGACTCCTCTCGATGCGGAGGAGCAGCGGCTCTACTCTGAGCTTCTCACCCTATCTTTAAGGGAAAGCCCAGACACCCTGCGGAGGAAACTCATTTCAGCCGCTTGTATTCGATCTCGCTCTTTCGGTCACTACCCATAGCTCATGACCATAGGTGAGGGTAGGAAGGTAGATCGACTGGTAAATTGAGAGCTTTGCCTTACGGCTCAGCTCCTTTTTCACCACGACAGACCGATGCAGAGCCGCATCACTGCGGATGCCGCACCGATCCACCTGTCGATCTCACGCTCCATTCTTCCCTCACTCGTGAACAAGACCCCGAGATACTTGAACTCCTCCACTTGGGGCAGGATCTCTCCCCAACCCTGAGAGGGCACTCCACCCTTTTCCGCTGAGGACCATGCTCGGATTTGGAGGTGCTGATTCTCATCCCAGCCGCTTCACACTCAGCTGCGAACCGATCCAGAGAGAGCTGAAGATCACGCCTGATGAAGCAAACAGGACAACATCATCTGCAAAAGCAGTGACCCAATCCTGAGTCCACCAAACCGACCCCTTCAACACCCTGGTTGCGCTTAGAAATTCTGTCCATAAAAGTTATGAACAGAATCGGTGACAAAGGGCAGCCCTGGCGGAGTCCAACTCTCACTGGAAACGGGCTCGACTTACTGCCGCAATGCGGACCAAGCTCTGACACCGTTGTACAGAGACCGAACAGCTCTTATCAGGGGTCCGTACCCCATACTCCCGAGCACCCCCACAGGATTCCCGAGGGACACGGTCGAATGCCTTTTCCAAGTCCACAAAACACATGTAGACCGGTCGGGCAAACTCCCATGCACCCTCCAGGACTCTGCTAAGGGTGAAGAGCTGGTCCACTGTTCCGCGACCAGGACTAAAACCACACTGTTCCTCCTGAATCCGAGGTTGACTATCCGACGGACCCTCCTCTCCAGAACCCCGAATAGACTTTTCCAGGGAGGCTGAGGAGTGTGATCCCTCTATAGTTGGAACACACCCTCCGTCCCCTTTTAAAGAGGGGACCACCACCCCGGTCTGCCAATCCAGAGGCACTGTCCCGATGTCCATGCGATGTTGCAGAGACGTGTCAACCAAGACAGTCCTACAACATCCAGAGCCTTAAGGAACTCCGGCGATCTCATCCACCCCGGGCCCTGCCACCAAGGAGTTTTTGACCACCTCGGTGACTTCAGTCCCAGAGATGGGAGAGCCCACCTCAGAGTCCCCAGGCTCTGCTTCCTCATTGGAAGGCATGTTAGTGGGATTGAGGAGGTCTTCAAGTACTCCTCCCACCGACCCTAACGCCCGAAGTGAGGTCAGCAGCGCACCATCCCCACCATATACGGTGTTGACACTGCACTGCTTCCCTCCTGAGACGCCGGACGGTGGACCAGAATCTCCTCGAAGCCGTCCAAAGTCGCTCTCCATGGCCTCCAAACTCCTCCCATGCCCGAAGTTTTGCCTCAGCAACAACCGGCCGCGTTCGCTTGGCCTGCCGGTACCTATCAGCTGCCTCCAGAGACCCACAGGACAAAAAGTCCTATAGGACTCCTTCTTCAGCTTGACGGCATCCCTCACCGCGGTGTCCACCAACGGGTTCGGGATTGCCGCCACGACAGGCACCACCACCTTGCGGCCACAGCTCCGTCAGCCGCCTCAACAATAGAGGCACGGAACATGGCCCATTCGACTCAATGTCCCCACCTCCCTCGGGACGGGTTGAAGTTCTGCCGGAGGTGGGAGTTGAAGCTACTTCTGACAGCCGTTCCCAGCAGACCCTCACAACACGCTTGGGCCTACCAGGTCTGACCGCATCTTCCCCACCATCGAAGCCAACTCACCACCAGGTGGTGATCAGTTGACAGCTCCGCCCCTCTCTTCACCCGAAAGTGTCCAAGACATATGGCGCAAGTCCACGACACGACCACAAAGTCGATCATCGACCTGAGGCCTAGGGTGTCCTGGTGCCAAGTGCACATATGAACACCCTTATGCTTGAACATGGTGTTCGTTATGGACAATCCGTGGACGAGCACAGAAGTCCAATAACAAAACACCGCCGGGTTCAGATCGGGGCCATTCCTCCCAATCACGCCCTTCCAGGTCTCACTGTCATTGCCCACGTGAGCATTGAAGTCTCCCAGCAAAACGAGGGAATCCCCAGAAGGTATGCCCTCTAGCAACCCCTCCAGAGACTCCAAAAGGGTGGATACTCCAAACTGCTGTTGGCGATACGCACAAACAACAGTCAGGACCCTTCCCCACCCGAAGCGGAGGGAGGCCACCCTCTCGCCCACCGGGTAAACCCCAATGCACAGGCTCCAAGTCGGGGCAATAAGTATGCCCACACCTGCTCGGCGCCTCTTACCGGGGGCAACTCCAGAGTGGTAGAGAGTCCAGCCCCTCTCAAGGAGATTGGTTCCAGAGTCCAAGCTGTGCATCGAGGTGAGTCCGACTATATCTAGCCGAACCTCTCACCTCGCGCACTAGCTCAGGCTCCTTCCCTTCAGAGAGGTGACATTCCACGCCCCAAGAGCCAGTTTCTGTAGCCGAGGATCAGACCGCCAAGGTCCCGCCGCCACCACCCAACTCACACTGCACCCAACCTCCTTGGCCCCTCCCATAGGTGGTGAGCCCATGGGGAGGAGGACCCACGTTACCTCTTCGGCTGTGCCCGCCAGCCCCATGGGTGCAGGCCCGCCACCAGGCGCCGCCATCGAGCCCCACCTCCAGGCCTGGCTCCAGAGGGGCCCGGTGACCAGCGTCCGGCAAGGGAAAACGCGTCCAAGGTTTTTATTCTTCATCAGAGGTTTGTTGAACCGCTCTTTGTCTCATCCCTCACTTTTTTATTTTTATTTTATTTTATTGTAGTGCAGCAGGGCGGTTGTGCGGCGTATGCATACGGGCGCCGTTCTCGTCACTACCACCTCCACCATCACTTCCCCTACCTCTTCATATCTTAAATCATTGTTGAGGCAGATTGAAGACTTAATTGCCAGCTTAAGTGAAAAATGAAAGAAAACGTACTAAGTAATTGCAACACAAACACTGAAAATCAGTTTTAACGCGAAAAGATGCCAACGAAAGAAGAGAAGAAGCAGGCTGCTATGGTGGAGAGAAGAAGAGCTGCTCAGGAAGGAGCAAACGCATCAACCTCTGAGCAAATGAATGGTAAACGTACAGAGAAAGAGGATGAAGACGACTAGGAATGCTCAAGTCAAGTGGATTCACTGCACGTTATCGTTAGTGCGCCGTTTCTGGTAAATAAATATTTTATGTTGATTTCTATGTAAAACTATTGCTTTTTAGAAAACTAAGTTTTTTGAAAAAATATTCAGCCCTAGGAGGAAAATAAACAAATAATTAGCCCAAAAAGAGTTCATGAAACCTAGTCTGATAATTTAGAGCTGCTTCGTCCCACCACCGAGTTTGACGTGGAGTTTTTACGCTCTTCTCAAGTCCCTTTCATTCCCTTGTCCAAGATGTGCACGTTAGGTTAACTGGTGAATATCAAGTGGTCTGGTAGGAGTTCAGTGTACGTGAGTTTCCCTTGCAGACCACCCAGTGCTGCTCAGCTCCCCACCGCCCCAATATGAAGAACTTGAGATCAGATAAACGATGAATAGTCATCAAACAGCTCGGCTGTGTTATGCTAATAAAGCTGTCGACGGGTTTCTGGAGAATTCACACCTCACTGCTGCGTGTGTCATGTAGGGTCGGCCTGTTCAGGTAAATATTTACTGCTGAAAGTCCTCACAGAAAGGCTGCTTGGAAGTTGCCTTCATCTTGAAGGTCCCGTAGGACTCCCCCTGCTGCGTTTGATGTCTGCGTCCCTTCTCTGACTGTGGCGGTTACACGTCTGAAGGCGTTGGAGATGCTTTGAACGGCCATTGTAATAAAGAACTGTGTGTTCCCACTAATGAGTTCTCTGGAGTGATCGCTCCTCTCCACCCACGATGAAGGCGAGAAGATCCTGTCACAATAGATTTGGAGAGTTGCCTTGCTCAAAAATGAATGCAGACGGCTTGGAAGGAGAATTAATAAAATGGCTTAAGATATGCAATGACAACACTGATTTTTTTTTACATTTTTATTATTAAAAAGACCCTCACTGTGACCCTCATGATGATCAGCGGTGATGAGAAATAAATGAAGTCTTTTTTTTTTGCCAATTAACTCTTATGTCTAACTGAGATGTTCATTTTTCCACCCTTACTGAGCTACACCTGGGCTTTCACCACAAGTGTGCCTTCCTGTAGGAATCACTGGCTGTTTGCTAATTACTAATTAAAGCCAAACGAAACAGAACAGGCCTGGAGTTGCCGCGTTCACTCCGTGTTTTTCTGCCCCTTTAATCTCTGCCTTTAACTTTAAATTTCAGAATTCAGCCAAACAGTAAACCTGGTATTCAAGTGAATCAAAGGCCTCATGCCCGCCTCAGGTGACCACTCTTTTTATTTATTTATCGTGTTGTCTTTTAATCCTCCAGTTAGGATGTTGGATCTCTCTGGGTCTGCGGTTCTTGAGGCTGATCCCCCAATTAGCTGTGAACCCCCCAGTCCAAATATGAAGTCCAAGGAAGACCTGCATGAACAAATTCTGCTGATGCACAGATCAGGACAAAGGGGTAAAGCTTTGAGTGTTCCCAGGAGCACAGTGGCTTCAGTAAAAACGAAATGAAAGACGTTTGGGACCACCAGAGTGCCTCAGGCTGGTGGTCAACCTGCTAAAGGCCTTGGTCAGGGAGGTGAGCAAGAACTCAATAACAATCAATATGCACTTGTGTAAAATAGATATAGAATTAGTAGAAAGGGGGAAGTCCATCTCATTTTTTAATTTTCTAAAAATGAATCCGCTGATAAGTTCAGATGGAAGGACAGAATTTTTTTTTTTTAAAATACAACCTGAAGAGAAGCTGGGGAGAAAAAAATCAAAATCTACAGACCAACCAGACCCCTGTTAATAAACATACAAAGGTAAATCAAACAGTAAAGGTGAAATTATGTAGTAAGGGAAATGGATAGGAGCCGACACAACACAACACGTACTTCATGTTCACTCGTTTGCACAGCAGGTTACACTCCGTCTGCCCAATGAAATCTCACAACACCGCGTTCAACAACAGCGCAGTCCTGCAGCATGGCGTCCATATTCATTTGACATTGGCTCCAACGTGGTGTTGTGCGTGTTCAGACTACACATAAGCCGTCACGACTGAGTTGTGTTGCGTCAGCTTCTGTCCATTGCAGTTACTGCGGAATGCACTTCATCCTAAAGAAAGAAAGAAAGAAAGAAAGAAAGAAAGAAAGAAAGAAAGAAAGAAAGAAAGAAAGAAAGAACGAACAAGTGCTTGGAAGGAGGGGAGACCCCAAAGTGTCACTATTATCATATGGTGCCTCTCATTTTTTCTATCTATCTATTATATAGTGCCTTTCACATCTGTCTGTCTATCACCTTTCACTTCTGTCTGTCTGTCTATCTATCGCCTTTCACTTCTGTCTGTCTGTCTGTTTATCGCCTTTCACTTCTGTCTGTCTGTCTGTCTGTCTGTCTGTCTATCGCCTTTCACTTCTGTCTATCTATCGCCTTTCACTTCTGTCTGTCTGTCTGTCTATTGCCTTTCACTTCTGTCTGTCTATCTATCGCCTTTCACTTCTGTCTATCTATCGCCTTTCACTTCTGTCTGTCTGTCTATCGCCTTTCACATCTGTCTATCTATCGCATCGCCTTTCACTTCTGTCTGTCTATCTATATCGCCTTTTCACTTCTGTCTGTCTGTCTGTCTATCGCCTTTCACTTCTGTCTGTCTGTCTATCTATCGCCTTTCACTTCTGTCTGTCTATCTATCGCCTTTCACATCTGTCTGTCTGTCTATCTATCGCCTTTCACATCTGTCTGTCTGTCTGTCTGTCTTCATCTATCTATCGCCTTTCACTTCTGTCTGTCTGTCTATCTATCGCCTTTCACATCTGTCTATCTATCTATCGCCTTTCACATCTGTCCATCTATCGCCTTTCACTTCTGTCCATCTATCGCCTTTCACTTCTGTCCATCTATCGCCTTTCACTTCTGTCTGTCTGTCTGTCTATCGCCTTTCACTTCTGTCTGTCTGTCTGTCTGTCTGTCTGTCTATCGCCTTTCACTTCTGTCTGTCTGTCTATCTATCGCCTTTCACTTCTGTCTGTCTATCTATCGCCTTTCACTTCTGTCTGTCTGTCTGTCTATCTATCACTTTTCACTTCTGTCTGTCTGTCTGTCTGTCTATCGCCTTTCACATCTGTCTATCTATCGCCTTTCACTTCTGTCTGTCTGTCTGTCTATTGCCTTTCACATCTGTCTATCTATCGCCTTTCACATCTGTCTGTCTGTCTATCTATCGCCTTTCACTTCTGTCTGTCTATCTATCGCCTTTCACATCTGTCTGTCTATCTATCGCCTTTCACATCTGTCTGTCTGTCTATCTATCGCCTTTCACTTCTGTCTGTCTGTCTGTCTGTCTATCTATCTATCGTCTGTCTGTCTGTCTATCTATCGCCTTTCACATCTGTCTGTCTGTCTGTCTGTTTATCGCCTTTCACTTCTGTCTGTCTATCTATCGCTTTTCACATCTGCCTGTCTGTCTGTCTATCTATCGCCTTTCACTTCTGTCTGTCTGTCTGTCTGTCTATCTATCGCCTTTCACTTCTGTCTGTCTATCTATCGCCTTTCACATCTGTCTGTCTGTCTATCTATCGCCTTTCACATCTGTCTATCTATCGCCTTTCACTTCTGTCTGTCTGTCTGTCTATCGCCTTTCACTGTCTGTCTGTCTATCTTTCACATCTGTCGTCTATCTATCGCTTTCTTCTGTCTGTCTATCGCCTTTCACTTCTGTCTGTCTGTCTATCTATCGCCTTTCACTTCTGTCTGTCTGTCTATCCTTTATCGCTGTTTCACTATCGCCTTTCACTTCTGTCTGTCTGTCTGTCTATCGCCTTTCACTTCTGTCTGTCTGTCTATCTATCGCCTTTCACTTCTGTCTGTCTGTCTGTCTGTCTGTCTGTCTATCGCCTTTCACATCTGTCTATCTATCGCCTTTCACATCTGTCTGTCTGTCTGTCTATCGCCTTTCACTTCTGTCTGTCTGTCTGTCTATGTCTTTCTATCTATCTGTATCTATCGCCTTTCACTTCTGTCTGTCTGTCTATCTATCGCCTTTCACATCTGTCTGTCTGTCTATCTATCGCCTTTCACATCTGTCTGTCTATCTATCGCCTTTCACATCTGTCTGTCTGTTTGTTTATCGCCTTTCACTTCTGTCTGTCTGTCTATCTATCGCCTTTCACTTCTGTCCATCTATCGCCTTTCTGTCTGTCTATCTATCGCCTTTCACTTCTGTCTGTCTGTCTGTCTATCGCCTTTCACTTCTGTCTGTCTGTCTATCACCTTTCACTTCTGTCTGTCTGTCTGTCTATTGTCTTTCACATCTCTCTATCTGTCACATAGTACCTTTTACGTCTTCATCTACCCATTTTTCCTGTCCGCTGTTGTCCATTACTGTAGGTGGGCTCATTCCCCGTTAGCAGCAGCTGCAAGGCAGGATTCCCCCTTAGACGGGATGTCTTCATTCTGAGCACTTTTCAAACCCTCCCTTAACAGAAGCAGTTATTTCCACGTCCCTTGCCAGATGCTGACAGCCAGCTCAGAGTTGCTCCGGCGCCCCCCGTCCCTGAACTGGTTTAAGTTGGCAGAATGTCGGTCATCACACAGGCTGTTCTGGTCAAGTCAGGGTTCCTCTGCTAGCTTCTGTTGAAATTGTCACATTTGTCCATTAGAGTTTGTTGTTTCCATTTATTATTATTATTGTCCTGTTCATTGTTTCTTTGTCTGTATTATGCTGTAGAAAAAAAATTAACTTACAGTAAATGAGTTTATCTCAGGGCTGCAATCTAACCAAATGTGAAAAAGTGAAGGGGTCAGAAGACGTTGTGAAGTCGCTCTATAAGAGGCAGGGCAGACTGAGACACTGAAGCTGAACATAACACAAAATTGAAATAAAGAATACAAAACTCAAATACATACAGAACAAAACTAAAAACAGGATTAATAATAGAAGCTTAAACAACAGCAAACCTAGCTGAACCACAACAACAGCCATAAATAAATTAAAATGTAATAATAATAATAATGGGTGGCATGGTGGCGCGGTGGTAGCGCTGCTGCCTCGCAGTAAGGAGACCTGTGGTTCGCTTCCCGGGTCCTCCCTGCGTGGAGTTTGCATGTTCTCCCCGTGTCTTTGCTGGTTTCCTCCCACAATCCAAAGACATGCAGGTTAGGTGCATTGGTGATCCTAAATTGTCACGTGTGTGTGCCCAGCGGTTGGCTGGCACCCTGCCTGGGATTTGTTCCTGCCTTGCGCCCTGTGTTGCCTGGGATTGGCTCCAGCAGACCCCCGTGACCCTGTGTTAGGATATGACTGACGGACTGAATGACCAATAATAATAATACTACATTTTATTTATATAGTGCCTTTCCTATCATCAAGGCACTTCACATGTCTCTCCCCTAAGACCCCCAATGCACACTCCATACAGAATTTATTTTCTTTCTTTTTTTTTTATGGGCATTTGAAAAAGCTCAAGGAAACAGCACAAATGTTAACATCGCACAATCGAGGGAACTTTTGGAGAACTACAGTATAATTAAGATGTCAGCCTGCGAGCCTCTTTGAAATGTGCCTCTGCTGTTTACGGACGCCGCACAGACGCGGATTCTATAAACACTGTTTGCCACAATGCCGGCCGTCCATTTTGAAAGGAAAACGTCCCCAATTACCGCGTCCTCTGTAATCAGGAGGACGGCGCGTTCTGAAGAGAACCTCCAGCAAGGTGAGGACGCAGTGAAACGTTCTCGGCGTGACTGCGTGTTCTTTAACCCTCAGACTGCCCGCCTGTCTCAGTGCGGCGCTATAACAAGAATGTAAGTTTAATGCGATTGTAACAAGAATGTAAGTTTAATGCGATTGTAACAAGAATGTAAGTTTAATGTCACTGTGCTCTGTACAAGAAATTATTTTATAAATTCACTCACATGTGCAGGTCAAAGTTGGCACACAGGGGCTGTCAGCATTTAGAAACTGCTAGCATTTGGAGAATGAAGGGGACAACTGCGAAAGCAGGCATTGTACTATTCCTGTATGTTAGAGATGAAATTGAATCCTTTCCTTTCCTTGTTTGTAAACCAAGGAAGTGCCTACACGTGGAGAAGACATTATATAAACACTTGGACAGCAGCCAAACACCTCGAAGCCGATGAATGGAAGATTATGTCATCCTTTCTGAAAATCCTTTCAGCGCAGTAACGAAACATGGCAGACTGTAGAGATCAAGATCCCACCTTGATAAAGTTTGTCATGGCTTCCTGTCTGTTGTGCCACGTAAATCGTCATTAAAGAAAGCTGAGTTATTTTCTCTTATGTGATTTTTACCGACGTATCACTATGGGAGGGATATCGCCTTTTATATCATATCAGTCCACACCTTGAACCTGTCCTAGCCATTCAATACATAAGACACAATGTTCCTCCGGATATCAAGAGTGAGCCTGATATGGCCGTGCAATATGTAACAAAGGGAATGGAAAAGGCAGGTGGCATCTCTGGGCATGGAAACCACTCGGTAAGTGACAGTTCTTTGATCGATGGTGATCACCTCGATAGACATGTTAATGGGGGTACAGTTGGAACGATAAAGGAAATGGGTACCTGAACAATGTAAAGTAAGTCTAAAATACCTACACAATAACTATAATCATAATAAATGAACAATAAAACAGCGGAGAAGCCGTGGATTAAATAAAAAGGCTGCGGGTATCAGCAGGGAGACGTGAATCCCGTGGCGAAGCAAGGAAGGGAATGTAGAGACCGGAGCGACAGACGGCCTTATATAGGCAGGCAGCCAACAACGTGGGAGGCGTTGGGATGGGGGACCCAATGCCGCCTCACACGGTGACCGAGGTGCAGGCTATGGACGTATATATGTACGTAAGTAGGATTCAGTTAGCGTTGGGAACCCGCGTACCGAATTTCTTGAAGATGGGCCCATAGTAACAAAGACTGTTGGAAAGTTCAATATGGCGGCCAACAGTGGCGTCATACCACCGAAATAAGTACGTACGTTGTTTTCGGTTAGCGCAGGGAAGCCGCCTACCAAATTTCGTGAAGATGGGCCATAAATAACAAAGTTTAACATGGTGGACGTTGTCGACCGTTATGACCGTTACGTGTAGAATTTCTACATGAAATCTACTTAACTTTTGTAAGTAAGCTGTAAGGAATGAGCCTGCCACATTTCAGCCTTCTCCCTACATGGGAAGTTGGAGAATTAGTGATGAGTGAGTGAGTCAGTCAGTGAGGGCAACAAAGACCATTGGAAAGTTCAATATGGCGGCCAACAGTGGCGTCATACCACCAAAATAAGTACATACATCGGATTCGGTTAGCGCAGAGAAGCCGCCTACCAAATTTTGTGAAGATGGAGCCATAAATAAAAAAGTTTAACATGGCGGACGTTGTCGACCATTATGACCATTACGTGTAGAATTTCAAAATGAAACCTGCTTAACTTTTGTAAGGAAGCTGTAAGGAATGAGCCTGACAAATTTCAGCCTTCTACCTACACGGGAAGTTGGAGAATTAGTGATGAGTCAGTGAGTGAGTCAGTGAGTCAGTCAGTCAGTCAGTGAGTCAGTGAGTGAGTCAGTCAGTGAGGGCTTTGCCTTTTATTAGTATAGATCTGTATAGTTTCTGGTTACTTAAAACACCGCAATTTAAAAGAACTTATTCCAACTAGGGAGCTATATCGCCCCCTAAAGGAAACAGGAGCCCACCACAGTGCTCTGCTGTCAAAGCAGGGGGGCTCACAGAGAGCAGGGTGCTTTGTTTGTAGGACTGTCAGACATGCAGGACACATTTTAATTTACACAACTGAACACAATTTCAAAATACTCCACATTACGGTATTGTTTTACTGGCCAAGGCCTCCTTTTGCTCTCAAGGTGTCTCAGTTCTTCATGGCCCGGATTCCACAAGATGCCTTTTGAGATTCTGGTCCATGCTGACATGATGGCATCACATCATCTCAGCAGATTTGTCAGCTGGATGTTCATGCTGTGAATCTCCCGTTCCACCTCATCCTGATGGTGGTCTACTGGGATTGGGAAGGCTACTGAAGAGCGCTGAACTCATTGTCAAGATCATGAGACTGGTTTGAGATGATTTGTGCTTGTTAGCCTGGTGCATTATCATGCTGGAAGGACAACCGTGGTCAGAAGTTCCGAGAATGGCACTGTGTGTTGATTTTCACAAAGTTTACTGCTTCGGTGTTTTTAGATCTTTTTGTCAGATGTTTCTGTTGTATACTGAAGCAGAATTACAAGCATTTCATAAGTTTCAAATACTGTTATGTACAACTAGCAAAATACCCACGCTTCACAGCGGAGAAGTATTGTGTTAAAGAAGTTATGAAAAAGAAAAGGAAACTTTTTAAAAATAACGTAACATGATTGTCAATGTAGTTGTTTTGTGACTGTTATGAGTGTTGCTGTCATCAAGGATTTGATTATCATTATTTCTTTCAATCAGGTTCGTATTTGGAGGACGTGTTGTGTTCAAGTTATATTCCGTGTTTGTCAACCGTTGTAAAGATGACAGGTTTCATTCAGCGAAGTGTTCACTACCCAAATCGGTACTCGTGAATCTAAGATGTTCAACAGGCACTCCCGGTATTAAGTTGTGGATTTGCCTGCGAATATTTAGAGGCAGCGTGTCTATGAACGTAAAAAAATTTCTCTCGCACTTTTGCTGAGTTTGCGCCAAACACTAGTCTATCCCTGACCATCTCATCTTCATTTGCATAAGCACAGTCCTTCACCTGTGAATATTTAGCGGCAGCGTGTCTATTGGATTGCTGCTGACGGACAGCCTTATATGGGCAGGCACTCAATTACATGGGAGGCGTGATGATGAGGAATGCAAGACCGCCTCACACGGCGACCGAGCTGCAGGCTATGGCCGTATATATGTACGTAAGTAGGTTCCAGTTATGACTGTTACACGTAGAATTTCAAAATGAAACCTGCCTAACTTTTTGTAAGTAAGCTGTAAGGAATGAGCCTGCCAAATTTCAGCCTTCCACCTACACGGGAAGTTGGAGAATTAGTGATGAGTCAGTGAGTGAGTGAGTCAGTGAGTGAGTGAGGGCTTTGCCTTTTATTAGTATAGATTCCATTAAGTTTATGCATAGAGACAATATCTGTAGTGTTAGCCCTTCTTTCTTTTTCAAGACCTCTGCAATTCCCCCTGGCAGGCTGTCTGTCATCTTCTGGGCCAAATCCTGACTGATGGCAGCCCATTCTTGCATAATCAATGCCTGGAGTTTGTCAGAATTAGTGGGTTTTTGTTTGCCCACCCGACTCTTGAGGATTGACCACAAGTTCTCAATGGGATTAAGGTCTGGTGAGTTTCCTGGCCATGGACCCTAAATGTCGATGTTTTCTTCCCCGAGCCACTTCGTTATCACTTTTTTCTTATGGCCCGGTGCTCCATCATGCTGGACAAGTCATTGTTGTCATTTTTGGTTTGAATCCTACCTGACAGGGAGAAAATTTTTTGTTAGTAGTGGTAACTACAACTCGAAGACACATGATATCCGATATGGTGTTCCACAAGGCTCTATCCTGAGTTCGCTGCTCCTCTCAATCTACATGCTTCCGTTAGGTCAGATTATCTCAGGGCACAACGTGAGCTACCACAGCTATGCTGATGACGCACATCTGTACTTATCAATAGCACCTGATGACCCCGACTCTCTCGATTCACTAACACAATGTCTTACTTGTATTTCTGAATGGATGAATAGTAACTTTCTCAAGTTAAATAAAGAGAAAACTGAAATCTTAGTGATTGGCAATAATGGATACAATGAGGCTATTAGAAATAAACTGGATACATTAGGATTAAAAGTCAAGACGGAGGTAAAAAGCTTAGGGGTGATTGTTGACTGTAATCTGAATTTTAAATCACATATTAATCAGATCATTAGGACAGCATTTTTTCACTTAAGAAACATAAGTAAAGTTAGACCTCTTATATCACTGAAAGATGCTGAGAAATGAGTTCACGCGTTTGTTTTCAGTCGACTAGATTACTGTAACGCACTCCTCTCAGGACTACCCAAAAAAGACATAAATCACTTGCAACGAGTGCAGAATGCAGCTGCTAGAATCCTAACTAGGAAAAGAAAATCCGAACACATTTCTCCAGTTTTAATGTCACTACACTGGTTACCTGTGTCATTCAGAATTGACTTTAAAATTCTGCTTATGGTTTATAAAGCCTTAAATAATCTCGCCCCATCTTATATATCGGAATGTCTGACACCTTATATTCCAAATCGTAACCTCAGATCCTCAAATGAGTGTCTCCTTAGAATTCCAAGAACAAAACTTAAAAGAAGTGGTGAGGCGGCCTTCTGCTGTTATGCACCTAAAATCTGGAATAGCCTGCCAGTAGGAATTCACCAGGCTGATACAGTAGAGCACTTTAAAACACTGCTGAAAACACATTACTTTAACATGGCCTTCTCATAACTTCACTTTAACTTAATCCTGATACTCTGTATGTTCAATTTCCTTATAATAACTATTCATGGTGGCTCTAAAATCCGTACTGACCCCTACTCTCTCTTCTGTTTCTTTTTCCGGTTTCTTTGTGGTGGTGGCCTGCGCCACCTCCACCTACTCAAAGCTTCATGATGCTCCAACAATGATGGACGGATTAAAAGGCAGAAGTCTACGTGACCATCATCATCATCAAGCCTTTCTGTGAGAACCTTAAATCCAAAGAGGACTGTTTCATTAATATTAGGTAGAATGCCCAGAGGGGACTGGGCGGTCTCATGGTCTGGAATCCCTACAGATTTTATTTTTTCTCCAGCCGTCTGGAGTTTTTTTGTTTTTTCTGTCCCCCCTGGCCATTGAACCTTACTCTTATTCGATGTTAATTAATATTGATTTATTTTATTTTTTACTGTGTCTTATTTTTCTATTCTTTAATATGTAAAGCACTTTGAGCTACTGTTTGTATGAAAATGTGCTATAGAAATAAATGTTGTTGTTGTTGGTCACCAAACTGTTCTTGCATGGTTGGGAGAAGTTGCTCTCAGAGGATGTTTTGGACATTTGGAGGACCAGGTGGCGTTGGCCACTCCCAGGTAACGTGAATTCCCTAGCAAGCAACAGTGGTCCACATGTTTCAGGGGGCCTTCCTGCTGCCAGTTTTCTGTCTGAGAAACTCTGTTAAGTTAGAAGATAAAAACTTAAGAAATTTGACAAATGAAAGGAGACCACTCGGTCCATCAAGCCGGTTTGTTTAGCTGATAGCTAAGCTGTCCCGAGATCTTCTCCAGATTCTTCTTAAAGGTTGTCAGGGTTTCTGCTTCAACTCCATGTGTCTGTGGTTTCTTCCAGAGTCCCACAACTCTTTGTGTAAATAAGTGCTTTCTGGCTTCAGTTTTAAATGCACTCTTCGTAATTTCCACTCATGTCCTCGAGTACGGGATTCACCCTTAGGCCTTGTTCACACGGGCGTTAAGTTTTTGGATAAACGAACTTTCTCTGAACGTCCTAGACGTTTATGTTGCATTTTGTGGTGGCGATCGATTGACTTCTACACCGGCGTTTGTTTGTCTCTGTCTAACGCCAGCCTGCAGCCCAAATTGTAGTTTGTGTGTTAACCTGTGGAGGCAGTGTCGGGAACTGGATATGAAAGCCCTTGTCGTTTTATTTGAGGTGCCTCCTTTCAATATGGACCATTTTGCTATGTTAGATATTAATCTTCTTGTTTTAAAAATACTCGTAATATGGCGACGTAGGGAGAGAAAAAATCGCCGCCACTACTGGGTTCATCCTCTGACTGCACAACGTCGGGTTAAAGGAAGTTTTTTTGTGCTTTATGAAGAAATGCGAAAATTTCCGCGCAAGTTTTTTAATTACTGTCGGATGTCGGTTTCCACTTTCGATTGTCTGCTGCAGCTGGTGCAATGCCACATTGCACGCCGATCAACCAATATGTGACTTGGTGTTAGCCCCGAAGAGAGACTACTTGTCACTTTGAGGTAAGGAAACAGTAGTCGAGTGTGCGCTTACACCGGTGTTATGCACTGAAATGCCCCACCCCCCACTCCTCCGAAGCGTAAAATAAACGCGCAGAAAAAGAACTGGAAGCGGTTTCCTTGCGTTCGTTGGGTTTTGAACGCCAAGAAAAAGCTGCATGTAACGTTTTTTTGATGCCTTATAAACGTGCAGCCGGACAAACGCACGTCACCAAAGCCCGTGTGAACACTCTCATTGACTCCATACGTGTAGAAAACACTCGGCGCTTGATCCGCGCTCACCGGACGCCTTCTTAACGCAAAACGCTCGAACGCCCGTGTGAACAAGGCCTTAAGCTGATACAACGTTGCTGCTGTAACTTTAGCAAAACCTTTGAGGATTTTAAACACCTGGATTGGTCTCCTCTGCTCAACACCAAACAGGTTTAATTCTCAGAGTCTGTCACAGTAGGACATGTCCTTACATCCTGGGATGTTACTCTTCACTGGACAACTTCGTTCTATTATGTCTTTCTTGTAGTGTGGTGACCAGAACTGCACAAAATACTCCAGATGAGGTCTTACTATGCATTATATAGAGTAGTTTGAGCATAACGTCCCTCATTGAGTTATGAAGAAAGTTCCTTCTGATGCAGCTATTTCGGTGCTCCAGGAGCAGTTGCTTCATTAGAAAAATTTAGATGAGATCTGGTCAATTCAGCCCAACAAAGCTCGCCAGTTCTATCCACTTAATTCCTTCAAAATAACATCATGTCACATTTTGAAGGGCCCTAAAGTCCTACTGTCTACCCAGAGCCAATGGCACCATTAAGGTGAATTTGGGGGGTGGGACCCAAAGTTTAACATGGCGGACGTTGTCGACTGTTATGATCATTATGCGTAGAATTTAATAATAATAATAATAATACATTTTATTTGAAAGCGCCTTTCAGAACACTCAAGGACACTGTACACAGTAAAAATAATAATAAAAGTAAGAAAATAAAAAGCAGGCAAAAGAGCAGGTAATTTACAAGATCATAAAACATAAAACAGTTCCAAGATAGGAAAATGGAGAAAGTTATGTGGGATAAGCTATTTTGAATAGGTGAGTTTTTAGTCTAGACTTAAAAAGAGAGAAAGAGGTGATGTTTCTTATTTCAGGAGGCAGGGAATTCCAAAGTCGAGGAGCAGAGCAACTGAAAGCCCTGCTCCCCATAGTGGCAAGACGGGGGACAGGGACAGAGAGAGAAAGAGAAGAAGAGGATCTGAGACACCGAGATGGGATGATGATCTGTACCAAATCAGAGAGATATGGAGGAGAGAGATGATGAATAGCCTTAAATGTATACAGAAGTATTTGAAAATTAATGCGATATTTGACCGGAAGCCAATGGAGCTGCTGGAGAACAGGGGTGATGTGGTGAATAGAAGGGGTCCTGGTGATAATACGGGCAGCAGAGTTCTGAACACGTTGAAGCTTATGAATTGATTTTTGAGAAAGACCAAAAAGAAGTGAATTACAATAATCAAGCCGAGAAGTAACAAGGCTGTGAACAAGAATGGCAGTGGCCTGTGGAGTAAGAAAGGAACGGAGACGATGGATGTTACGCAACTGGAAATAAGCAGACCGAGTGACATTATTGATGTGTGAATTAAAAGACAGAGTACTTATGTCATATTTCTAAATAAAACCTGATTAACTTTTGTAAGTAAGCTGTAAGGAATGAGCCTGCCAAATTTCAGCCTTCTACCTACACGGGAAGTTGGAGAATTAGTGATCAGTGAGTCAATGAGGGCAACAAAGACCGTTGGAAAGTTCAATATGGCTGCCGACAGTGGCGTCATACCATCGAAATAGCTGCACGGGTTAGCTACCAAACAGTTGGTTGGCGCACTAAAAAGTTCGGCCTAGGCCGTAAAATAGCCTAGCACCGGCACTGTGTCTACCACTCTGCTTGGTCGCTGACTAAGGATGCTATCAGATTTCCTTCTGTATGGAACATGCATACAATCATTAATACAAGTCAAAAAATCTGAAGAAGCAAAGAATCACTAATGCAGTCCAACAATAGCGGTATCGACATTTGGTTGTGAAAATAAAAAAGCTTCACCAAATGGGATTGATTGTTGAACAACTGAGCCTAATCATGAAGCCCAAATGCCCTGATCCATAGGTGTTCATCCATTTACTTTTCTTCTAGAATAGCGGACGTCCCAGGGTGCAGATCGCCTTCATTTCCCTGCCTCAGCTGCCTCCTTGTTTCTGCCTCTCTCATCCCCCCTTCTCCACAGTTAGCAGCAGTCGTTTTCCAGCCAGAACATACTGTAGCAACACTTTCTCCGTCGTCATGGTAATGTAATGGTAACCTTAGGCAAGGCGAGAAAGCGGGGTCCTCCAAAGTTAGCCGCCCCTCTAGTGCCTACAAAGCTTCTACAAGTACTCTCAATTTCTGTCCAATGTGAGGCAATGAACTGAGAGAAGAATCACCGATCAACCTATGTAGCCTACATAGTAGGGCTGAGTGGTGGCTCTGAGGCTAGAGATCTGTGCCCACAATCGGAAGGTTGCCGGTTCGAATCCCATAAACTCCAGAAGTGACTCTACTTCATTGTGCCCTTAACCTGTAATTACTCCATCCTGGGTATGACATTCATCTGCATCCAGCCCTGCATGGAGGTTCTGCAAACTGCAGGGAAAAACCAGGTTGGGTGTTTGGTGGCAAAACTGGCACTCCAACCAACCATAAAAATCCCAACACTGTTCCAGTGTAGTGCTAAGGTGTCGCTTGGCTGCACTCGAGTCCCAATCTGGGATCTTGAGGTGGTTTGTCATGTGGTGGGTGCAGCAATGCGCTGTATCAACGTGAGCTCCCAACCTATATGATGCCTAAGTGATCAGCCAACATATCAAAGCAAGATTAAAATTTAATTTAGTTTAAAAAAAAAAAATCTTAAACATCCATATCTATGTGACAATCAAATGAAATCACATAATTAGATATTAAATGTGCCAGCAGTTTAGGAAAGTGAAATGGAATCAGGAGATGGTTAGTGTCACATGGGAGGCAGCATACGGCCTTCAGTGAATGTAGTTACCTGCCAAGCCAGGGGTTGGCGCTGTTGGTTTTGATCCTTTCTCTGTTTTTCCTTCTGAAGTCTGGGTGATTGACAGCCCTTCCATCACTGATGTCATCTCCTGTGTCCGTCCTCCTTGACCCGCCCCTTCCTGATGTCTGTCTTCATAATCCGGAAAACCAGCGACCTGCTTCAGTTCTGTTTTTGGATTCAAGTCTGCGAGGACATCGCTGCAATTAACTGTGTGTCTGTCTTTCGCAAACCTTTCACATTATACGGGGTCACCAAGGCGGTACCCTCAACTCTGTATATGTGTTCCTTGTATCAAAAACAATTTTCATATGTAGAAGTACAACAATCTGAATATCATACGATTAGCGTCTCAGCCCTACAAACTTTCGATTGCAACAGTCACACTCGTCAGACCCGGCCGAGTTCTCGTGCAGCTGGCGAACACAAATCTGTGATGGCGCAGTTGGTGTGGGTACAGAATTTTCTATCCCATGCAGCAATTACATGGGAACTCAAATATATTTTTTGACAAAATAATATTTTTATTGTGAGTTTTTCATAATAACAAAATGCATTTAAATAGTAGGCGTCCTGTCCAGGGTTTGTTCCTGCCGTGTGCCCTTGCTAGCTGGGATAGGCTCCAGCACCCCCCACGACGCTGTTCAGGACTAAGTGGGTTAGAAAACGACCAATTTAATTTGTATGTTAAAGTAACACCCTGACTTGACAAATTTGCCTATTGCCACCATAGCAGACAACAACAACAACAACATGTATTTCTATAGCACGTTTTGATATAAATGGCGTAGCTCAAAGTGCTTTACAAGATGAAGAAAGAAAAAAGTAAAAATATAAAAATAAAATTAGGCAATACTAATTAACAAAGAATAAAGTAAGGGCCGATAGCCAGGGAAGGAAAGAAAAAACAAAAAAACCCAAAAAACTCCAGACGGCTGGAGAAAAAAAAAACAAAATCTGCAGGGGTCCCAAGGCCACAAGACCACCAAGCCCCCTCTAGGCATTCTACCTCACATCAATGACCTCAATCAGTCCTCATGGTTTTCAGGCTTCACGTGTAAGAATTAGATGATGACGGTCATGTGGACCTCTGGCCTTCAATCCATCAATGTAGGGACATCACGGTGCTTTGATCAGGTGGTGGTGACGCAGATCAGAACAACACAGAAAACCAGAAAAAGAACAGCAGAGAAAGTAGGGGTTAGTACGGATTGTGGAGCCATGAAAACACAAACGCTAATTCAAAGCATATACAGAATATCAGGGTTACACTAAACTGAAGCTCTGAGAAAGCCGTGTTCAAATAATGAATTGTTCACAGTTTTTTGAAGTGCTCCACTCTATCAGCCTGGTGAATTTCTATCGGTCAGCTATTCCAGATTTGAGGTGCATAACAGCAGAAGGCCGCCCGCCTCACCACTTCTTATAAGTTTAGCTCTTGGAATTCTAAGCAGACTCTCATTTGAAGATCTAAGGATATGATTTGGAGTGTAAGGTGAGAGACATTCTGAAATATAAGATGGAGAGAGATGATTTAAGGCTTTGTAAACCATAAGCAGTACAGTCATATGAAAAAGTTTGGGAACCCCTCTCAGCCTGCATAATAATTGAGTCTCCTTTCAACAAAAAAGATAACAGTGGTATGTCTTTCATTTCCTAGGAACATCTGAGCACTGCGGTGTTTTCCGAACAAAGATTTTTTAGAGACGCAGTATTTAGTTGTATGAAATTAAATCAAATGTGAAAAAATGGCTGTGCACAAATGTGGGTCCCCTTGTCATTTTGCTAATTTGAATGCCTGTCACTGCTCAATGCTGATTACCTGCAACGCCAGATTGGTTGGATGAGCTCGTTAAGCCTTGAACTTCATAGACCGGTGTGTCTAATCATAAGAAAAGGTATTTAAGGTGGTCAATTGCAAATTGTGCTTCCCTTTGACTCTCCTCTGAAGAGTGACAGACAGCATGGGATCCTCAAAGCAACTGTCATGGATTAGGGGAAGGCTACAAAAAGCTCTCTCAGAGGTTTAAACTGTCAGTTTCAACTGTAAGGAATGTAAGCAGGAAATGGAAGGCCACAGGCACAGTTGCTGTTAAACCCAGCAGGTCTGGCAGGCCAAGAAAAATACAGGAGTGGGATATGAACAGGCAGGATTGTGAGAATGGTTACAGACAACCCACAGATCACCTCCAAAGACCTGCAAGAACATCTTCACTGCAGATGGTGTATCTGTACATCGTTCTACAATTCAGCGCAATTTGCACAAAGAACATCTGTATGGCAGGGTAATGAGAAAGAAGCCCTTTCTGCACTCACGCCACAAACAGAGTCGCTTGTTGGATGCCAATGCTCATTTAGACAAGACAGATTCATTTTGGAACAAAGTGCTTTGGACTGATGAAACACAAATTGAGTTATTTGTTTAGAACAAAAAGCGCTTTGCATGGCAGAAGAAGAACACCGCATTCCAAGAAAAACATCTGCTACCTACTGTCACATTTGGTGGAGGTTCCATCATGCTGTGGGGCTGTGTGGCCAGTTCAGGGACTGCTAAAGTCGAGGTTCGGATGAATTCAACCCAATATCAACAGGTTCTTCAGGATAATGTTCAAGCATCAGTCACAAAGTTGAAGTTACGCTGGGGTTGGATATTCCAACAAGACAATGACCCAAAACACAGTTCGAAATCTACAAAGGCATTCATGCAGAGGGACAAGTCCAATGTTCTGGAATGGCCGTCACAGTCCCCTGACTTGAATATCATCAAAAATCTATGGGATGATTTGAAGCAGGCTGTCCAGGCTCAGCAGCCATCAAATTGAACTGAACTGGAGAGATTTTGTATGAAGAATGGTCAAAAATACCTCCATCCAAAATCCAGACGCTCATCAAAGGCTATAGGAGGCGTCGAGAGGCTGTTAGATTTGTAAAAGGAGGCTCAACTAAGTATTGATGTCATATCTTTGTTGGGGTTCCCACATTTATGCACCTGTCTAATTTTGTTATGATGCATATTTTCTGTTAATCCAATAAACTTAATGTCACTGCTGAAATACTACTGTTTCCACAAGGCATGTCAGATATTAAAAGGAAGTTGCTACTTTGAAAGCTCAGCCAATGATAAACAAAACTCCAAGGAATTAAGAGGGGTTCCCAAACTGTTTCATATGACTGTATATTAAAGTCAAGTCTAAATGACACAGGTTACTAGTGTAGTGACGTCAAAACTGGAGAGATGATAATAAAGTGTTAATGTCTCAGTTAGCTGCATGACTCCAGTCACAGCTCTTTAGTTTGTATTTTACTTTCTCAGAAGCTTCTGTTGAAATATTCCTGGTAAAGAATTTCGCAATGTCAGAGTTCAGCACATTATCTCACTATACGCTATTTTATAATAATAATACACTGCAAGGGAAAAATGTTGTGTATGGATGTGTAAAGTGCCTCGAAGTCGGCCTGCCTGTCTAACTAAGACATTGTGTGGTTTGTAGGCCGCACAGTACCAAGGGAACACTGACATAATGTCAACTGAAACCTTTTATTCTGTTTTTTGTAAGAATTTATATACAGGAGGTCCTGTTCAGTGAATCAGTTTTAATCTGTTTAAATTACTTTACTGTTTATCTCCCTTTCCCCTGTAAGTCATCACGCTTTTGGTGGTGTAAGTCAACCTAAACTGTCCTCAAACCCCTTCCTGCAATACTGACGGGCTGAATAAGATCATTAAATTAATATAAAGAAAATGATGAAGAGCAACAGAAATGTAATAAATCAGTTATACACAAATCATAATAATAAATGGCTGCAATTTAATCTGTAATGACACAAACACCCCACCACTCCAGCACATACAGTATACAAATCATACAAAAGGAAAAAATCCCTGACAACACACGAAGTCCACAAAGTTCTGTTGCTTCTTAAATGAAATTCACATCTTTTTTCCCTTTTTCTTGCACTCTCCAGAACGTGCCATCATCCCAGAACACTAAAGATCGTTTTTGGCTCACCAAATCTTAACCCTCATGACTGTCCCATCCATTTCTTTCCTTCCGTAGCACGTCGGCTGCTAAAGTCTTCATGGTGGCCACCTCTAAACCTCTAAGTTAGTCATTCGTCTGTCTGGCCTTGGATAGTCCAAGCCTGTATCATCCACCACAAAGCTTGTGTTCTCCTATTAACTGCAAATTAGCGTCCATCACCCATGGTAATCTCCTGGAAATCATTGCAACTGACCGTACCTCACAAAGGCCCTCCATCCTCCTTATTGTCGTCTGCTCCACATGCCTGCTTTTTTTTTCCTTCAATTTTTATACATACTACTGATCAAAGGATTTAAAAAACCTCAGTTTTTTCCAGTTTTTCTTCAAATGGAATCAGCTGATATGCAATGAATAACTTAAAATGGTGAAGCAGTAAACTGCCAGAGGTTTAAATTTAAAGTTTAGATTAGCAAAAAACTGAAGAAAAGGAAATTTCAGAAATATTACAAATGGGCCTTCTTCAGGGAACAACTAATGGGTTACAACCTACAGATGTTCTGTAGCAATTCAAGTAAATGAAGCCTTGCGAGTTGAAGCAAAAAATTTGCACAGGTGTTCCAAATTCTGGGGCCTCATGCATAAGGCTGTGCGTAGAATTCACACTATAACATGGTGTACGGACAAAAGCGGAAATGTGCGTATACACAAAAAAATACAGATGCATAAATCTGTGCGTACGCCAACTTCCACGTTCTTCTGCTACATAAATCCTGGTCAGCGTGAAAAGTAAAGCACGTGCACGCGCCTGCTGTCCCGCCCCAACTCCTCCTAGAATTACGCCTCTTTGAATAAGCAAATCAATATACAGTAAATAGCTCTTAAGCTCAGAGTTCTGTGAAAAGGCAATGGCAAAGGCAAGAGGGAAAATAGAAGAATACCAAGTGGAGGCAAAGAAAAATGTACTATTTTTTCATTTAAACAGTGGTTTAAACAAGAAAAGGAAGTTGATCGAGTGACATAGCGTGTCGGAGAAACTCAAAAGCTCATGTTCACAAAGTCGCACAGTACCCGAAATAAAAAAGATGTCAGATATCAAATTCGCCGTGAAAAAGCGAGTCGTAGCCCACTCTCTGAGTGTCATATGAAAGCTTATTAGGGTACAGAGAAAAAAAAAGGCACACAGTGGGGAAAAAGCACGAAATGTCAACTTTAATCTCGAAATTTCCACTTTAATCACGTAGTTTATTTTGTCATTAAAGTAGAACATCATAAACGTCATCTTAAAATCATTTAATTTACTAGTTTCTCAAATCCCATCATAATTAAAGTAGCACGTTAAATGCTTTGTTTTGTATTTGATCTTCTATGTGGTCTGTGTGTGTGAATCACTATGTGCTTCGGGACTTTCTCTTCCTCCGACAGGACACAAAATCCATTACATTACTGATATTGCAGCTCTCTGAATAATTAAAATACTGAGATGTATACGTGATATCATTTTCATGATGATAGGAGTTAAAGCACGTTATTAAACATGGGAACACAGTGGCACAGTGATTGTTCATGCCTCACGCAAGATGCTTGCTGCGCCGTGCGCGACCTTCGATAAAATAATTTATTGCAGCAGTACTGTCTTCTTCAAACGTACTAACCTCCAATTCCTGCACTTCCTTTTCTTTCTCCAAGTAACCAATCGCCACACAATCAGCTCTGTAACAGACATTAAGCCATCTGTAAGCTTAGAACGCCGATTCTTCAAAACTTTTAAGGAACATTGAAATATCTTCATAGTACGTGTTTAATTATTCTATCCATCTATCCATCCAGTGTCGCGTCAGCACCAGCAAGAATATAGCGTGAGGCAGGAACAACCTGTGTAAGGGAGCTCCAGCGGCCCGTTAGCACTGTGGCAACGTGCAGTTAAAGTTTTATCTGTATAATATAATAAACATATTTTGCTGCATTTCTTAAAAATGACATCATCATCATATGTAAATACGTGCTTTATAAAGTGGCACAGGTTGTGCAATATTATAACTGTATCGCAGGTTTACAGTGAGGTGATTGTACTTATAAGTACAGACAGTTCTACAAGGAGCACTTGATGGACTGATGGAGTGCATTTAGAGTTCTTGAGATGAAACTGTTTCTGAACAGTCGATGAAAGGCTCTGAAGCGTTTGTCATATGAGAGCAGCTCAATAGAGAGCATGGCTGAGGCAGCGTGTGCTTGATTCTGTATACCAATAATCCGAATAGCTGCTGTACAGCTGTGATTCACACTCAGCTACAGTGATATAAATACTCCGAGTGGTGCAGTGAGAGTAATATGGAAAAAAATGATCCGCTGTGGGATCTGAGGTGCAGTAAGAGTAACAACGCTAAAACAGTTACGGTATTTAGAATAGTTTGACCATTCTGTGGACCATTATATTGTTACAGGTAAATTACAATCAGATGCATTAAACTAATAAACAATATGCGGTTAATTTCAGTGTATTTTTAAAGCCGCATCAGTAATGTGGATCTAAAAAAGAAAGAGAAACCACACAGGAACAGTAGCACTGCTTTGACGCTGGGTGCCACCGGTCTGCAAAACCGAGCGCAGAACTTGCGTACAACAAGGTATGAGGTACCGTGAAAATGTGCGTGGCTTTACGCCAAGTGTAGGTTTTATACATCACGATCTGAGCTTGGAAACGGTTGAACACACTGTTTATACATGAGGCCCCTGGAGATTACTTAAAAGCCTTCTGTCTGTCTTAAAGCAGAGGCAGAACAGACTGAGTTACTACACCCTCTGAAGTACAACTTGGGCAATATTCCAGTGATAATGGCAAGAAAACAGCTGTTAACACATGAAATGAGACAGAGTGATATTACCCTTAGAAGTGTAGGCCTTTCATTTAGAGAAATTGCAACAAGAAATCCAAGTGTCAGTGAGTCCAGAGGTGTCCAACACAATCCAAAGGCAACTGGAAGAAACTGATAGGATGAGATCTGGCAGAGCCAACGTCACTAGCCAATCAGAAGACAAGTTTCCAAGGGTCACCAGCTTGTGTGATCACAGGCGCCTCACAGCACAACAGCTTAACAGCGCAGGTCCACAAAGCAAATGTCAGTTTCAGCTGTGAAGTGGAGACTTTGTGCCACAGGTCTGACAGGGCGAGTGGTAGTAAGAAAGCCATTCCTTAAAAAACAGAATAGGGCCTTGAAATACCAGCTGTGGGCTACTGCAGACTGGAAGAAAGTCTTAAGGACTGATGAATCAAAATCTGAAATCTTCGGTTCATCACACAGGGTGTTTCTACGCCGCTGAGTTGGTGACAGGATGGGTCCCCACTCTGTGACACCAACTGTCCAACACAGAGGAGGAAGTGTGATGGTCTGGGGGTCTTTAACTGGTGGTAGAGTTGGTGACTTGCACAGAGTGACTGGCATTCTGAATCCAAAGGGTTAGCACAGTCTGGCTGTTAAATCAGCAAAAAGAGGCTACTTTGATGATTCCAACATTTGAATCTAATTTTTGTACACTTAAGGATTCCTTGACTTTTTTATTTGCTATTGTTTATTTGTTCTATGCTTTGATTTCATGAAACATTAAGTCATTAAACTGTATTCATTTCCATAAAAACTGGAACAACTGAGGAGTTCTGAACCTTTTGACCGGTAGTGTATGTGCTCGAGTGGAGACACAGGGCTGACATTACATTACATTTGTGTGGCAGTGTTACAAACTCTATGGCTACCTTCAGATAACATTAAGATATTGGCGCGTTACACGATGACACCATTTATCTGGGTGCTGATTGGTGCAAACTAACATTTTTCTTGACTCTGTCATGCAAAAGAGCGTAACGTGCTTCAGATCGTTGTTCTGTCTTCAGTCTTGTCGTAGAGAACTGGGCTGCTCACATGGCAGACACCCTCCTGCTTGCTGTAATGAAGGACATTCATTTTTGGATTCTTTATTTACCGAGTTACAGTTATAATATGTACCGATCAAATCCCATTTGTTATTTATTACCTTCCGTTATTAGGTTTAAAGTATGAAATGAAGTTTACACCGCAAGACTTTTTTGGCTGTAGCTCATTGCACGTTCTATTGGCCAAAAGCAGCTCCAGAAATCCAGTTTAAATTGACCAGCAGCGACACGTAAACACCTCTGGGGGCCTTCCAGGAAGCGTTTGGCACGGTACGTATTAAACTCGAGATATTTAATTTAAAACTTTTTTATATTCATTGAGACAAGCCTTTAATATTTATGTTTCATTAAAAAATAATCTTCCCCCCTTCTACAGTATGTTCAGAACTTGTCCTATTTATTATAAATGCTCCTCCACGGTGATATGAATTTAATTGATTTTACTGGAGGGCGGCAGACAGCTTGTGTTATGCGATGGCAGAAATAGAGCAGGGAAATGCCGAGGTGTGAAGGCGCTCTAAACCGGGGAGAGATTCGCGTCTCACCGCTAAAGACATAAATGAAAACTGAGACGTTCGATTGCCTGAGATCAAACTTGTCAATACCGGCCAAGTTATTGTGCAGTTGGTGAACACAAATCCGTGACGGTGCAGCCGAGAACTTTCTGTTCCATGCGGCAACTACAAGGGAACTCAAACATATATTTTTTTGAGAAAATACAACAATGAAATACATTTAATTAATATGTTAAAGTCACACCCTGATTCGATACTGACATTAGGAACACATTTACTCGTTGCCACCGCAGCAGTCAAACACTTAAATTAAATGATCAGAAATTATTAATGTTTTAATCAGCTGCCTGTCTCCGGTCACGGCTCTAAGTTTGTATTTTACTTTCTCAGATGATTCCATTAAAAAAGTTCATGGTAAGGACTTTCGCAGTAACACAATTCGGCCCCGTATCTGACTGTACGTTGTTTTTAATAAGATTCTACTGAACAGTTCACGGTAAACTGGGAAGAGATTAGCGTTTCTCCGCTACGAACTTACCGTATATACTCGCGTACAAGTCGGGTCTTGAAACCCAAAAAATCCATCATAAAATCAGACCCCGACTTATATGCCCATTCAAAAATACGACACTTCATTGTTTTTTTTTGATGAAAACATCTTCTTGCGTCCTCCAATCTCACACCAGTTTCTCAGACACATCAAGTTTTGTTGCAGCAGCACAGTTTCTAGTTTCTTTCGCCACTTCAAGACTTTTAATTTAAGACCAGCTTCATATTTTCTTCTGATCGAACGCACCATCGTAGATAAGGGATGCTCTTACGATAAAAGTGTATAAGGGGGTGAGATACAAAAAACACAAAATAGTTTGGGTATTACCGTGTGGTCATGTAGAAATAAAGGCTGTGTGCTCCGTGGTTACTCTCTCAGGTGGGCGTTAGCATATCATAATCTCTTGGACCAATAGTGTGAGTTTTCCACATACGACTTATACGACTGACATTATAAAACACCAGAAATTATAAGGTGAAATTAAACCCAAACCCAAACACCAGTATATACGGTAAATGAAAACCACGACATTTGAGTGCAATGAATTGTCCAAAATCAAACTCGTTAGACCCAATGGGGCAGATCTGAACCCAGTGGCCTCCTGGAACTGTGAGGCAGCAGCCCTCACCCGTGAACTTCTCCCGAACTGATCATCGCTTTGGTAGGATTTGTAAGGACGTTGTAAACAAGGAGACAAAACAACGTCAAAGAGTTGGGGAACCACCCCTGGCGATCCTGTTAAAATCGCATAAAATCGTTAGCACAAAACGAATGTTGTGGATGCGTCTTTTCCAGATGAGAGCTCAAAATAAATCTCCTTCAAAATGGCCGAAACTTCCAGGCAGGAAGGGGCGGGTCCAGGATGGGGGAACAACAGAAATGATGTCAGTGGTGGAAACGCTGTCAATCTTCTCTTGTGTAGAGGTCAACAGAAGACATTAAAACACAGCGCCAGCCTGTGGTTCAGTGTGTAATTTTTTTAATTCGATTTTTGATTTGATGTTTGATTTTGATTTCCATAAAAACTGGAACAACTGAGGAGTTCTGAACCTTTTGACCGGTAGTGTATGTGCTTGGGTGGAGACACAGGGCTGACATTACATTACATTTGTGTGGCAGTGCTAAAAACTCTATGGCTACCTTCAGATGACATTAAGATATTAGTGCATTACACGATGACACCATTTATCTGTGTGCTGATTGGTGCAAACTAATATTTTTCTTGACTCTGTTATGCTTCAGATCGTTGCTTTGTCTTCAGTCTTCTCATAGAGAACTGGGCTGCTCACGTGGCAGACACCCTCCTGCTTGCTGTAATGAAGGACATTCATTTTTGGATTCTTTATTTACCGAGTTACAGTTATAAAATGCACTGGTCAAGTCCCATTTGTTATTTGTTAATCCTCGAGGGGAAATTGTCCTTTTGCAAGTCCTTTGGGCATCATAGTGCAGGGTCAGCCATTATACAACATCCTGGAGCAATTTTCAGGTTAAGGGCCCCCCCGGAGTAGCATCCCTTCGGGCAGTAACGGGATTTGAACCAACCACCTTCCTTAATCCACCGCAGATCCTTAGCCTCCATCACCAGACTTGTAACTTGCTTGCATTTTGTTTTAAACTTTTTACTTCTGGAGATCGATTTTGTATCCTTGTCCTGTTACACTTGTTCCCAAACAGAGCCCCAGACTGGCACTTAATCGATTATGTTGAATTGCTTTTTAAGTCGTTTTGGATAAATGTGTCCGCTAAGCAAATAAATAAAAATGTAAACCCAGCTGCTTTCTTTTCTTAACCCCTAAAGTCCCGCAACTAGCTATAGTCGGTTCCCAGTGCAATTTGCCAGCACCAGAGCTGATCAGTCCATGCTGTACATTCATTGAGCAGCCAGCTCATGACCACTGGCGCCCCCTAGTGAATCAGCTTCACTGTTCGTAGGATTCAGCGCTGCTGCACTAGACTATCCTCTGCCAGCATCAGCGTTGGCCTCTGTGTGCTTGCGTGCAGCCAGTTCACGTGCAATTGAATTTCATCAATGGGGCCAGTTGCACCTTGTACATATACCATATAAACTCACATATAAGTCAGGTCTAGAAACCCGAAAAATCGATCGACACAAATTTTTTTTTTTTTACATCTTCTTACCTCCTCCAATCTCACATCAGTTTCTCAGATGAATTGAATTTTGTCTCAGCAGCGCAGTTACCAATTTCTTTTGCCACTTTAACAACTTTTAATTTAAAACCAGCTTCATATTTTCTTCTGATTGGACGCTCCATCGTAGATAAGGGATGCTCTTACGATAAAGGTGTATGAGGGTGTGAGATACAAAAAACACAAAACACTGCAAACGTTGCTTCAGAATAGTTCAGGTATCACTGTGTGGTCACGTAGAGAGAGCGAGAGGTTAGGAGCGCACGCTGATACAGCGCATTGCTGCACCCACATAGAAAAAAGAGACCGTGTGCTCCGTGGTTACTCTCTCAGGTGGGCGTTAGCATATCGTAATCTCTTGGACCAATCGTGTGAGTTTTCCACATTCGACTTACGCGACCGACATTATAAAATACCAGAAATGATACAGTAAAATCAAGTCCCGACTTAACCGCAGGAGAACTTATCCGTGAGTATATACGGTAGTAAAAGATTGTCGCAGTAGTTTTTTTTATAGTTTTTACAGTTCATTGCCAGTGTGTAAAATGATTGGTGTTGCAGTAATTGTGATGCTCTTTGCATTGAAAAAAAATATGTGTTCCATTAAAATGTAACTTTTTCTTGGTGAATTGTGACATTTCCTGAAAAAGTGCAGCAAAATAGTATTTGGCGTCCAGGGGTGCATTAACGCCCCCCAAGTATGTGGCGGTTTAAGCGTTATTGACTGTCTTTACTGTAGCACTGCACCACTCACTATTAAGACTCTGATAGGAGGAGATCTGGCAGAGCCAAAGTTATGAGCCAATCAGAAGACAAGCTCCTGAGGGTCACTGTCAAGCAAATCTGTCAACTGAGCGCCCCGCACTGGCCTTGTAAACGGCGTTTACGTGTATCAAGTGGACTAAACCGTCGCACGCCAGCCCTCAGCAGCAGATGATTTATTTAGGTCCGCTTACCATTATAGGGTGAGCAGCATCCACAATTGCCATCTTTTCAGTTTTGAAGCTCCTGCCAGCCCATATTCTCAGTTTCAGGGCTCTGTTTTAGTTCTGTCCAGTCCTCTTGACCATACCTCCTGTAGTAATTACTTCTCAATTATCAATTAAGGTAACTGTAGTCGTAAGTGAATGGAAGCAGCAAAGGAAGGAGGATTACTTTGTAATGATGTTTTCTTTTTTCATCATCACAGGGCCACCTCTTATATCTGGACACGACTGATCAATAAGATGCGTTAGGTCAGAAAATCCATACCTGCTGTTGGCAGCCTCAGTGCAGTTCTTTGGCTTATTTATCTATTTATTTATTTTCTTGAAGGTCTAGGAAACAAACGCCACAGAATTCAAGTTGATAAAAGAAAATGACGCCCTAATATTGTGCCAAATACACAGGGATTGAAAATAACAGGACAACGTTTGCCACTGGGCCTAATTAAGAAGTCATGGGTAAGCTGGCAACCTGGCCAGAATGTGGCTGTCTCCTTACCCGGCCAAGGCAGCCATGACAATGGAAGGATACAGATCAATGACCATCTTGATTGGGTTGGTTAGTGGCACCTTTCAAGGTTGGGATGCCAATAGGAGGGATGGAGAAAGTGCCACTGCCTCCTGGGGCTATGCGTTCCCCCAGTACACCAGGTGGTGGTATCTGTCTGGTAAGGACCCCAATTGGGCACCTGCAGAGCTACATGGGAGTTGCTGTTTTGCTGGGCAGCAATGCTGGAATTCTCGGGTGCCACTAGGGGGAGCTGCTGGGAGGAGGCTCCCCTGTTATGGTGGGGTTCCACCGGACCCAGAAGAGCTTCCAGATGGCATTGCTGTTGCACCAGAACTACTCCTGAGTTTGGGTAGAAAAGCAGCCACTCTGCCTCATCCGGGAGTTTAGAGTTGGGAAGAGGCGGACAAGGAAAGAAAAGGAATTGTGTCGGATTTACCAGGTGATAAAAACCTGTAAAAGTTATTTGGTTTAATAGAAATATCCTTCCTTGAACCCGTGGCTGTTGTGGTTTGGTTGTGTCTGTGTGATTGGGGTGCAGCTCTGGTACGGCTGAACACCCACAATGACACACATCCCAATGTTAGTTACTGGGACACAAATAACGACAGGAAGACGACACAAGGAAATACGTCTGTAAGTAGAGATGGTGGCCGAACCCTGGATGTACACCAAGGGAGCCAATTTAAGTAAAAGTGACAATCTACTGAATACAATTAACAAAAGAGAAAAATTAAAATGATTAGCAGATAATCTAGAGATAAGAAAAATAAAAAATACAAGACAAAGGGCTAAAGCAGACACTATATTTCAATCTTTTGTGACTAGCAGGGGGGGCAACAGACCCCAAATACCCCAGACTAAACACACACCATTTATTAACGAAAACACCTCCAGTAACAGCCCAGTATGACACTGCCAATGCACCAATAAACGTTCCTCCGACTCCTCCCAGGGGCGTGTTGTCCTTCTCCTTTCCTTGACTCCGACTCCCTGGCTGGAAGTCGGCCTTTCTCTTTCATCCCAGACCCGGAGTGCTTCCTGTACTAGACCACACCCCCCAAAGGAAGCACTTCCAAGTCAATCAGAAGTCCAGAAAAGTAGGGCTTGAAGGCACCCCTGGAATCCGACAGGGCTGCTCCACGGGACTACAATACCCAGCATGCCCTGTGGATGTCCAAGTGAGAAACCAAAGCCAGGGAGATTGCCCACTAATGTTTTCGGAAAGAAACTGCTCTGCATAGGATATCTTCCCTGATTCTTTCATGTTATGGGCATCCCTGCCGGGTAAACTAACCAAGTTCTGTTCCATCCGGGATGCTGATTCCCATGTGGGATCTCTCACACTATATAGTAAAACAAAAATAAACCCCCCTTCTTCTTCATTGGTCAGGAGTAGCGTCGATTGGCGAAATTCAACAAAGTGTTTTTTTGCAGCAAACATGTCGTGTTCACTGGTAACCTAACTTGCTGAAAACGTTCCTGGAAATTGGCCCCCTGTGGCTCGCTTAAACAAACATTTTTTTTCCCCAGTACCCCATGATGCTTTGCAAGTTCAGTGTGACATCTCAGAGCTATAGCAGCCATGAGCAGAACTTTCACGCATGTGTACTGTAAGATCGTTGATGATCTGCTTCACACATGCATGATGTCACAACCTGATCAGCCTTTCATCCTGAATGTGTTAAAAAAAATTACAGTACAGTGGTACCTCGGTATACGTCCTTGGTATACGTCCTGTTTGGACGTGAAAAATTATGCTTGGCATACGACTCGTGTGCTAGAACACCGCGCGCTACCCTTGCCTACCTCTCTCGAGACAAAGCCACGACTGCCCACGAGCATCAGTGAGCCAGTTGCTAGCATTCAGTGAACAACCCGCGCTATAACTCTCTGTGAATTTTCACGTGATTTTGTGTTTTTTCGTGTAAATTTGAATTGATTGTTGAAAAGTATGAAGGGGCATGAGTATCCAGGATTTGGCTGCTGCATATCATATGCCGAGAACGACGGTATCTACGATTGTGAAAAATAAAGACGTTATTAAAAAGTAAAGTGAGGTTCAATTTTCATTCATTTAATTGCTTTTGTGTTTATGTATTTTAGTATTAACACTGCTTAACACTAGAATTACCAGAGCCTACGAAAAAACTTGTAAATCCGTCCCACCTTAAATCGCTTCTTAAAATCGTTCTCACCTCTCCGCCAGCATCTTTTGTCAGCTAAATGTGCTGATAAAATTGGCTATTCCATCCCCCACTGACTTAGAACGTCCACAAACTTCTCCCAGCTCATGCCTTGATTGATTTTCTGGGAGTGAAGTGGAGTTTTAGAGTGGAAATAATAGATTGTTGTTTGGAACACACGCATTTCGTGTCTGTTACGTTTCTACAGTAATCCGTGTAAACACATTGTTAAAACAGAAACGTTTTTTATATTCTACTAGTAGATGACAAAATGTAGGCATAAACTATATAATGTATGAAGCCTGAAGTCCAAATATCAAAAAAAAATATTTTCACAGAAGGTACAAATCTAACCCAACAAGTGCGCTTTTATTCAAAAATATAACTGCAGAAACAAAAAGCCACCTTAACATGCGACATTGACACCCGTTTATTGTAACTGCCTCCGTGGTGCAATAGACTCAGCTGCCGACTGGAAATCAAAAGGTTGCGAGTTCGATCCTGCACCACTCCGTTTTGAGAAGTGAGCTGCTCTTATTCTTACTATTTTAGAATAAAAACATACATTTGATTTCAGTCTGTAACAGCCGGTGTAATTTATGATACTTGTAAAGGTTAGGTTTTTTTACTCAGTTTTATTATCTCAGCCGCGTTCACGAGCCAAACACACCCCAACCCCACATCTGACACTGCTGTTTTCACACAGACGCGCTGTAACAGAGGTAAACTCAGCTCCCTTCTACATCGGAGCAAGAATGCACATTCCATTGCTTGAATAATAAAGTGTCAGCAGGCACTTTTCGTGGCATTACACACATTTTTGCACATGCCCTCTGCACACTACTTGTGACTTTAGGCTTTAGGAAGTAAGTAAATAAATAAAGGTAAATCGTGTTATAAAATGATTTCTTCAAAATGTCAAATGTTATTTATTTGGCACGGACATGCTCAAAAATGTGTGTATTGCCATGAACAGTGCCTGCTGAAACTTAATTATTCAAGCAATGGTATGTGCATTCTTGTCTCCGATGTAGAAGGGAGCTGAGTTTACCTCTGTTACAGCGCCTATGTGAAACAGCAGTGTCAGATGTGGGGGGGGTGTGTTTGGGCTCGTGAACGCGGCTGAGATAATAAAACTGACTAAAAAAAAAAACAAAGCTAAACTTTACAAGTATCATAAATTACACCGCTGTTACAGACTGAAATCAAATGTATGTTTTTATTCTAAAATAGTAAGACTAAGAGCAGTTTACTTCTCAAAATGTAGTGGTGCAGGATCGAACTCGTGACCTTTTGATTCCCAGTTTGCAGGTGATTCTATTGCACCACGGAGGAAGTCATAATAAATGGGTGTCAATGTCGCAAGTTAAGGCGGCTTTTTGTTTCTGCAGTTATATTTTTGAATAAAAGCGCAATTGTTGTGTTAGATTTGTACCTTTTGTGAAAATAATTCTTTGATACTTCAGGCTTCATACATTATATAGTTTATGCTTACATTTTGTCATCTACTACTAGAATATAAAAAACGTTTCTGTTTTAACAACGGAACAGACATGAAATGCGTGTGTTCCAAACAATGATCTATTATTTCCACTCTAAAACTCCACTTCACTCCCAGATAATCAATCAAGGCATGAGCTGAGAGAATTTTGTGGACGTTCTAAGTTGGTGGGGGACGGAATAGCCGGCTGCTTGCAGTCTGATTTTATCAGCACATTTAGATGACAAAAGACGCTGGTGGAGAGGTGAGAGAACGATTTTAAGAAGCGATTTAAGGTGGGACGGATTTACGAGTTTTTTCGTAGGCTCTGGTAATTTTAGTGTTAAGCAGTGTTTAAATTATTTTATACAACCCCATCACTGTATAATTTGCCAGTAACAGTAAGATTTTTTATTCATGGGAACGAATTAATCATTTTGCCTTTATTTCTTATGGGAAAAATTTGTTTGGTATACGTCCAAGGATCTGGAATGGATTAAGGACGTATACCGAGGTACCACTGTAATTTTATTTGTATGTTTGTACATTAGCTGGCCATAGTGAGAACATTATGAGTACTGCCACCGGATACGCAACACTGAACACTCAACTCTATGGGCTGCCAGTGCAGCGCCGCATGGCTAATTATACATGTAAATTGATCATGTGACCACCTGCATCTCGAAACAAGCCTTAAAGGTGCACCCCCCTCTCCCACCAAAACAGAAACAACCCTGTGAAATAATAAAAATAATAACAAGAGATTTATTACTGTCTACTAGGGGGTGTCTGTCTTCTTCATGGAAGAAAAAAGTGTAAAGCATCTGCATGGAGAGACGAGAAACAAAAAAAGACGTTCAGTGACATCCGGAACCGCAGCTTCAAACAACAAAGTGAGCCGGTGTGACGTGGCTGATGTGTGCCCCAAGATCAAATTCTATGAGAGCAGCAATATACACATACTGACTATTATTTATTTATTTACTTATTTTAAGTATGTAGCCATTTGTTGTGTTTTGTTTGAGATTACAGTATTGTCCTGTAATTAGAATAATCTGAACAGGCCATTCAGTCCAACAATGCTCGCCAGTCCTATTTACTTAATTCTTACAAAATAACATCAAGTAGAGTTTTGAAGGTCCTTATAGGTCACGTACAGTGGGTATAGAAAAGAATCCCCCCCTTCGAAATATTCCCATTTATTTTGCTTTACAGCCTTAAATGACAACACACAGCCCAATAGTTTTTCCAGCTTTACTTACTCAATGCAGCCTATAACATCCAAGTGAAAGATATCACAGCTACAGTTCAGACAAAATTGTAAAAAATCAAAAACAAGACCTACTGAGATGAATAAAGGATCACCCCTCCTAAACTCAATCAGGCGTCAGTGCCCACCACCTCCATTGCAGACCCTACTTACTGTGATCAATCCATGTGATTAGTGAAGCTGTTCCTGGACCGTTCATTCCCTTGCTTGGTGGTGTAACTGACAGCAAACCACTGACTATGGGTGGCAGGCCACTTTCCAAAGATCTCAGGGATAGAGTTGTGGACAGACATAAGGCAGGCACGAGATGGAGACAAACGAATCTCAAAGGCTTTATCAATCCCAAGGAGTCTAGTAAAGTCCATAATAAAGAAGTGCCAAGTGTTTGGTACTACTAGGACCTTAACTGGATCCGGCCTTCCATCCAAACTGGATGGAAGAGCAAGGAGGAAACTGGTAAGAGAGGCTACCCTGAGGCAAATGGCCACTTTGAAGGAGTTACAGGATTTGATGGCAAAGAGTGGTCATTAATGGTGTGCATGTGACAACAATTTCATAAGCACTCCACAATTGTGGCTTGTTCAGGAAGAAAAAAGCCACTTCTGAAGAAAGGCCACATTAAGGCTCGTTGGAGCTTTTCCAGAATGCACTTTGAAGATTCTGACGCCAAGTGGAAAAAGGTCTTATGGTCAGATTAGACCAAAATCAAACTATTTGTCCTCAATACCAAATGGTACACCAAATGCAGCTCACCATCCACAGCACACCATACCTACAGTAGAGCATGGAGGGGGCAGCATCCTGTTGTGAGGGGCCTGGGGCTCTCGTTAGGGTAAAAGGAGAAAATGGACGGGGCAAAATCCCATCAAATTCTTGAGGAAAACCTGCCACCCTCTGCCAGAAAGTTGAAGATGGGCAGAATGTTCACCTTTCAACACGACAACAACCCAAAACACACAGCAAAATGGACCACACAGTGTCTGAAGGAGAAACAAATGAATGTCCTCGTATGGCCCAGTCAGAGCCCAGACCTGAATCACAATGAAAATCTGTGGAAAGATTTGAAGATAACAGACCACCAAAGCACACCATCCAATCTGACCGAACTTGAACAGTTCTGTAGAGAAGAGTGAGGGGCAAATATTGTGTGGGCTCAATCTAGATGTGCAAAGCTGATAGAGAAGAATCACCAGACTCAAGGCTGCCATTAAAGCAAAAGGGGGGTCAACAAAATGACATTGGCATTGGAGTGGGGGGTCCTTTATTCATCTCAGTAGGTCTTGTTTTTGATTTTTTACAATTTTGTCTGAACTGTAGCTGTGATATCTTTCACTTGGATGTTATAGGCTGCATTGAGTAAGTAAAGCTGGAAAAACTATTGGGCTGTGTGTTGTCATTTAAGGCTGTAAAGCAAAATAAATGGGAATATTTCTAAGGGGGGGATTCTTTTCTATACCCACTCTATCTATCTATCTATCTATCTACAGTCATATGAAAAAGGTTGGAAACCCCTCTCAGCCTGCATAATAATTGACTCTACTTTGAACAAAAAAAGATAACAGTGGTATGTCTTTCATTTCTTAGGAACATCTGAGTACTGCGGTGTTTTCTGAACAAAGATTTTTAGTGAAGCCGCATTTAGTTGTATGAACTTAAATCAAATGTGACACTGACTGAGCAATAATGTGGGTCCCCTTGTCATTGTGCTGATTTGAACACATGTCACTGCTCAACGCTGATTACTGGCAACACCAAATTGGTTGGATGAGCTCGTTAAGCCTTGAACTTCATAGACAGGTGTGTCCAATCATGTGTGGTAAAAGGTATTTAAGGTGGTCAATCGCAAGTTGTGCTTCCTTCCCTTTGACTCTCCTCTGAAGAGCGACAGACAGCATGGGATCCTCAAAGCAACTCTCCAAAGATCTGAAAACAAAGATTGTTCAGCCTCATTGTTTAGGGGAAGGCTACAAAAAGCCATCTCAGAGGTTTAAACTGTCAGTTTCAGTTGTAAGGAATGGAATCAGGAAATGGAAGGCCACAGGCACAGTTGCTGTTAAATCCAGCAGGTCTGGCCGGCCAAGATAATTACAGGAGCGGCATATGAACAGGACTGTGAGAATGGATACAGACAACCCACAGATCACCTCCAAAGACCTGCAAGAACATCTCGCTGCAGATGGTGTATCTGTACATCGTTCTTCAATTCAGAACAATTTACACAAAGAACATCTGTATGGCAGGGTGATGAGAAAGAAGCCCTTTCTGCACTCACACCACAAACAGAGTCGCTTGTTGTATGCCAATGCTCATTTAGACAAACCAGATTCATTTTGGAACAAAGTGCTTTGTACTGATGAGACAAAAACTGAGTTATTTGGTCATAATGAAAAGCGCTTTGCATGGCGGAAGAACAACATTGCATTCCAAGAAAAACACCTGCTACCTCCTGTCAAATCTGGTGGAGATTCCATCATGCTGGGGGGCTGTGTGGCCAGTTCAGGGACTGGGGCCCTTGTTAAAGTCGAGGGTCGGATGAATTCAACCCAATATCAACAAATTCTTCAGGATAATGTTCAAGCATCAGTCACAAAGTTGAAGTTACGCAGGGGTTGGATATTCCAACAAGACAATGACCCAAAACACAGTTTGAAATCTACAAAGGCATTCATTGAGCGGGGGAAGTACAATGTTCTGGAATGGCTGTCACAGTCCCCTGACATGAATATCATCGAAAATCTATGGTGTGATTTGAAGCAGGTTGTCCATGCTTGGCAGACATCAAATTTAACTGAACTGGAGAGATTTTGTATGAAGAATGGTCAGAAATACCTCCACCCAGAATCCAGACGCTCATCAAAGGCTATAGGAGGACAACGTCTAGAGGCTGTTAGATTTGCAAAAGGAGGCTCGACTAAGTATTGATGTCATATCTCTGTTGTGGTGCCCACATTTATGCACCTGTCTAATTTTGTTATGATGCATATTTTCTGTTAATCCAATAAACTTAATGTCACTACTGAAATCCTACTGTTTCCATAAGGCATGTCACATATTAAAAGGAAGTTGCTACTTTGAAAGCTCAGCCAATGATAAACACAAATCCAAGGAATTAAGAGGGGTTCCCAAACTGTTTTATATGACTGTATATTTTTTTAACCAAACTTATTGTTCTAATTTCTACATTGTTCCCAAAACACAGAATCTGAGAAATAACAGTTCACTTAATTATCCCAGGAGTCCATTTATAAACAGAAGTTGGATGGAACAAAAACCTGCAGCCACAGTTGCCCCCAGGACCGAGTTTGGGAAGCACTGCTGTAAGACAAACCAATAAAGAAAGACTTGAGGACATTTCTGTTAGGCAGAGTGGCCAGGGGTGGCTGGTGGTCTTTTGGCCCGAAACCCCTGCTGATTTTGTTATTATGTTTTGTCCACTTTATCATCAGACTGTCCCTTAGAGACTTCACAATTCTCCATTTCTCTTACTTACGCTACACACAGCATCTAGTTATGTAAGTGTTCATTATTTACAATATTTTTTTATCTATATTTAATTTGTTTTTTTATGTCTAACTACTGTTTTGCACTTTAAGCTCACCCTGTAGAAATTACAAGCTGCTGCTGCTGTTACTTCAGACTGGACACTCACCTGTCACATTAATGACATTTCAGAGGGTCACAGAGTTAATGCTGTCACACGTGCGGGGACAGTGACATTAATAATAATTCTTTACATTTATTTAGAGCTTTTCTCACAACTTAAAGCACTTCAGAGAATGGGGAGCCACTTCAACCACCACTAATGTGCAGCACCCACCTGGATGATGCGATGGCAGCCATTTTTGTGCCAGCACACATGAGCTGTTATGTGGTAAAGAAGTGAGAGAGACAGCCAATTAGAAACAGGGGACCATTAGGGGGCCAGAATGACCAGGCGGACTAGGACACATCGGGACACCCCCTGCTCTTTAGGAAGGATCTTTTATGACCACAGAGAGTCGGGACCTCAAAGGGTGGCACCATCACTGCACTGAGGCATTGGGATCCACACTCAGGCCACAGAGTTATGTGCCCCCTGCTGGCCTCACCAACACCTCTAACAGCAGCAACCCAAGCTTTTCTTAGGTGGTCTCCCATTGAACTACAGTACTGGCCGAGCTCAGGTGGGCCTGCAGGTGCTTGTCAACATCTCCATATTTTTGACTAAGTTATCACAACATTAATTATGTGGCGCTTCAAATCATATCAGTGGGCTGCATGTTGCGACAACAACGTGGTATCCTGAAGTGGTCAAGGGGGCCACCCGACCTTAACATACGCACTGAACATTGGGCATTGTGCCACGGCAGACAGGCACTTCCAACCCCCACCGGCGGTGCAACTCGGAGGGTCTTATTCAGATGTCAGAATGAATTTCAAAGCTCACCAGTGTGGAATTACATTACAAGAAAAGAAAAGATAAAAGAAAAGCACATTAAATTGCCTAAATAAATGTCAAATCCTTTCAGGCGTCTTATTAGTAGAAGAAAAATAAAAATCTAGAAGATGGAGGCAAAGCAATCTAAATCTTTAAATAGCCGTGAAAGATAGACTTGTGAGAATTAACACGGCGTGGATTTGCTTTTATTGTTCAATCAGTGCAACGCAAAGCCAATGAACGCCAAAGCGCACACATCCAGAGATCTCTCCTGACACGTCCGCAATACGAGGCAGCGGCTGGATTTTAAAGGGAGCCCACCTGATTGTTTCACTCGGCGGGTCGGCTGATATTCAAGATTTATTCCTGACGGCCAAAAACCGTCCTCCTAGTTAAGGCGTAAAGCTGCAAATTCGAGCTTCACCCCGCATCGCCTTTATACGCATCTGACATTCTGGAATTGGGGGCAGCAAAGCAACACACTCCGTGTGCCAAGCACTGCTATGAGGGGCAGGACAGCAATGAGCGGACCACTCCTGGCACTCTAGCGATTCTACCTACCCAGCTCATCCAATCTGACTTTAGAAACAGTTTAAAGGCTACGCGGGCTGGAAACTGTCCTAGTGAGTTATTATAAAAAGAACACACACAGTGGAGACATCCAGTAAATAAACTGCTCAAAAAATTAAAGGACCACTTGTTAATGAGGGTACAGCATCAAGTCAATGAACCTTCTGGGCTGTTGATCTGATCAGCGGACTACTAGAGGGGCTTGTTCATCAGTGTCAGCTGCTTTGGTGCACTAGAGGGGCAACAATGAGACGACCTCCAAAACAGGAATGAATGGTTTAACAGGTGGAGGGAGGCCACTGACATTTTTCCCTCCTCATCTGTTTTGTCACTCGTTTTGCATTTGGCTACAGTCAGTGTCACTACTGGTGGCATGAAGCCATACCTGGACCCTACAGAGTTTGGTGGCACAGCCAGGGCTGTGGAGTCGGTAGTTAAATGCTCCGACTCCGACTCCTCAGTTTCTAAATCTTCCGACTCCCTGTATGTATATACTATGCTAATGTACAGTGGTGTGAAAACTATTTGCCCCTTCCTGATTTCTTATTCTTTTGCATGTTTGTCACACAAAATGGTTCTGATCATCAAACACATTTAACCATTAGTCAAATATAACACAAGTAAACACAAAATGCAGTTTTTAAATGATGGTTTTTATTATTTAGGGAGAAAAATCCAAACCTACATGGCCCTGTGTGAAAGGCAGGCCAATTGCCCCCTGAACCTAATAACTGGTTGGGCCAAACTTAGCAGCAATAACTGCAATCCTGCGTTTGCGATAACTTGCAATGAGTCTGGTTTACAGTCCACCTCTGGAGGAATTTTGGCCACTCATCTTTGCAGAATTGTTGTAATTCAGCTTTATTTGAGGGTTTTCTAGCATGCCGCCTTTTTAAGTTCATGCCATAGCATCTCAATTGGATTCAGGTCAGGACTTTGACTAGGCCACCCCAAAGTCTTCATTTTGTTTTGAACTTTAGCCATTCAGAGGTGGATTTGCTGGTGTGTTTGGGGTCATTGTCCTGTTGCAGAACCCAAGATCTTTAGCTTGAGTAAACGAACAGATGGCCAGACATTCTCCTTCAGGGTTTTGGTAGACAGTAAATTTGTTGGTTCCATCTATCACAGCAAGCCTTCCAGGTCCTGAAGCAGCAAAACAACCCCAGACCATCACACTACCACCACCATATTTTACTGTTGGTATGATGTTGGTATTTCTGAAATGCTGTGTTCCTTTTCACAGATGTCGGGACATTTGCCTTCCAAAAGTTCAACTTTTGTCTCATCAGTCCAAGGTATTTTCCCAAAAGTCTTGGCAATTATTGAGATGGTTCCTCCTGATTGAGACAATGCCTAATGTTCTTTTGCTTAACAGTGGTCCAGATCTGGGAGAAGATCCCCAGGACTGGCCCTTCTGTCACTCGCCTGACCTCAATCCAATAGAACACCTCTGGGTGGAACGTTATGTTTCGGTCCATCCGACACCACCAGGTTGCACCTCAGTCTCTCCAGAAGCTCAGTGATGCCCTGGTCCAGATCTGTGTTGTCTCATTAGGAGTATGCCCCTGAGTATGATTTGGAGTTGCTGAAATGAAATTTTGGCAAAATGGACGAGCCTGCCTGCCTGCTATCATTTTTTTCCTTTGCTTTTTGGGGTGTCTTTGAATTCAGCCTTCTCTAGGTTGATCATTTTCATTTCCATCAAACGACGTGCCATCCTCTCGTTTCTAACACATCACCATATCAGTCCATAGCAGTAGAGACAGACAGCAGGATTTTTTCCCCATTGAGATCTGATGTGTTTTCAAAGTGTTCCTTTAATTTTTTTGAGCAGTTTAAACTGATCTCTTTTGGTGGGGAATATCAATTGTCTTTATGACCCTACTAGATGAGATAAGAACTTTAGGATGGGGGGTGGTAAGGGTTGTAACTGACTGCACATAGTGAGTGGGGGGAGATAAGAGTGTGCTGCTGCACCCTACCACACGGCGTAGGAAAGGCACTATATAAATAAAATGTATCATTATTTATTATTAAGAGTGTTTTGCTATATCCCCCATCGTCACCGAATGTGAAGCAGCCGCTTTGTGACTCTTATTTGTCCAGGTAACATTTAAAGGCCTCCAGAAGGAGGGCAAGTTTTAGAAGCATGAAGACCCTTGCCTTTCCAGGAGGACAGCCTGGGGGAATACAGGTGGCTGATAAAAAAGGTCAGGGATGGATTAGGAGCTTGCAATATACACATAGTGGTCCAAGAGGCAGGTCAAGGGTGACAGGATTTGTTATAAAATGAATGGCCCACAAGAGAATCAGAACGTCCCTGCTGGTCTGTGCAGATGGCAATGCTGTCTGTGTCTGCCATTCCACCCAGGGGTCATGCTGGACCACACAATCCAATCAACAGAAAAAGACAGAGAGTAACACCTGGTAGCCTAATCATGCAAGACAAAGTGTTTATTATCCAGGTTGCGTTGGCATTCGAGTGCCAGCATTTTTAGTCGGCTTCTTTTTTGGGCACCATTAGAAACCGATGTTAGTCCTTCAATAAGAAGTGTAAGATTCTCTCCCGGTTATTTTGATTCCCCCATCTTGTTGCCTGAGGCTAAGATACAAAAGGGAGTACAAACACACGAGGGTGATAGTTGGGGCATTCAGAGGTCTATGGAAAAGAAAAGAGGGGTCACCTTAGGACCCTACCACGACAAAACACACATTAAATGCAAATGTAAATTATTTTATGACTAGCTAGAGCACCTGTCGAGAGACAGGTAATAAATAAATAAATAAAAAATAATTTGCCATCTCTTACCATACGTGCTCCTTCAGCGTTGGTGTTTCTGAACGTCTCTTCACCAGACCTCCCTTTCTCGAGTGCACTCCCGTTAAGCCCGACTCTGTTGTCGAGGCTCCTTTCTTGCCTCCTGTCCAGTTTTACACTTTCTGTCTTTGAAGGCGACTCTCTCAGCATGTGCCTTTACTCCTCCACATGTCACGCACTTCCTGCTTCTTCGAGTCACCAAAGCCAAACTGACCAATCGGATTGCTCAGAGGGACTGGACACCCAGACCTTAGCGTTTTATTATATGGTAGACTAGGGGGCTTTGCCCCCTGCTCATGTCGCTCAACAGCCCCGCTTGCCTGCGCTACGTGCCAGCAACTTCACGTCTCTGCCGCTGGCGTATGTGGATTTCACTTTCACCAAACAACAAATCTTTTAATTCCCGCGGATACGCCTCTTCATTGGGAAGAAACAGTACCTTTTCCCTGATGGCAACACGAATTATACGATCTACAAGACTCCGACTTAAAGTTTAAAGCCAAATAGTTTCTACATACTTCTGTCATATCACCTGTGTCCATATATTCAATTTCTTTTTGCTTTTACCTTTTCATCAATATCGCATTGAATTTTGATTCCGTGTTTAGAATTACATCGTGACAACGCAATGTATAACGGCCCGTGAGTGAATATCGTTTCTTTCTCTCTACACGAACTGCGTCTGACAATAACACTCCCACAAATGAGAAATGACTGAACTGTGTGTGCGGTTGTAAATGTTTTAGATGTGGGCGGGACTTTTCCAAATCTCTTTACATAAAGTCTCGTCTCGCTGGGCTTGAAATTTTCTCTCGCGGGATTTCACTTTCGCCAAACAACAAATCTTTTAATTCTCGTGGATACGCCTCTTCATAGGGAAGAAACACTAATTTGTGTTGCCATCAGGGAAAAGTAGACGATCTACAAGTCTCCGACTTAAAGTTTAAATCTGAACAATATATTCGATCTCTTTTCGCTGTTCTGTTATTTCACCGAGTAATAATTTTTGTTTGTTTGTGCTAATGTGATCTTTACTAACATTTATTTGAGACTTTCGAATTTTCGTACTTCCATTATCTTTAACCTGCTCTGCATGTGTACCACGGCAACATTTTTGAATTCTTTACGACGTTCTACTTTGTCATCTACTCTTTTGTCTTTTATTTCCTGCCCCAGGTGTGGTTAAATCTCTGGGCACAAAGTCTCGTCTCGCGGGATGTGAAAGTGTCTCTCTGAGAAAGTCACATCTCATCTCGTCTCTCTCAAGATTTATCATAACAGAGAGAGATGTAACACAGCAATTCGAGTGTTAACCTGCTTTTTAGGAGGAGAAAGGAAACAAAGGGCAGAGCATTGCTTCGGTGGCGTTTTATGGTCTCCAACTTTCAAACATTTTTTTTGCGTAAATTCCTGTGCAGTTCCTAATAATCTAAACTTGGATTAGAACGGTTTGAGACTCAACGAATTTGTATTTCAGGTATTATTTCATGTTTTATCAAAACACCATTTTGTTTCTCGTTTGGCTGCCGCCACGTCAGGGTCCTGCTTCTGCTGTTTCCGTGGAGATCACTCGTTTGTGACATCACTTTAGTGACGTTACAAAGGTCACCCCTGGACATTTTTGGGGTAACCGAGTTTGACAGGTAAACTTTCTTTTGCTGCATTCCTTCGTGCTCCCTGGTTTTTCGATTCCCTGCTGTTGTTTTTCGGCACATCTTGGTGTCTCTCCTGGGTTTTGACCTTTGGCTCATTCTTTGACTTTTGATTCTTCATATTTTCATTTCCTCATTTCTCCCTCTTGCAGGTCAGTCTGGTTGGAGCGTAAAGTGGCACACCACATGTTCTAAGAACTGAACGCATCTGAAGATGAAAGAAGAAGAACGAGGTTGGGAAGGAAAGAAGAACGTGGACCTCGGTGCCTGAAATGTACAGAATCTTGATAATAAATCAATAATAAAAAGTAAGGTAGAAATGCCCAGAAGCAGGAATGGGACGAATGATACCAAGGCTTCAAAGCTTGTATGGCTTTAACGAAGCACACGCCGCATATCGATGCTTTACAACTACGTGAATGACGACGACACTGAAGCATCAGCAGCCCACCAACTGCTTTGAAGCTGTGCGCTGCTCCACGTGTTATGAAACGGGATGTGAAACTACCAGTCTTGTTTTATACGATGGTGATATTGAAGTAAATATGGAGTCCAGAAGTTTCAAACTATCCAACAATAAATACCGCGCTGCACGTTTCTTCAGTATTAGAACAAATCAAGCCACATTAGCACTCTAGATAACGATGGGCACCATTTCTAAACTGCCTTATCTGTGCCCAGTTCTACAAACATATTCTTCAAACCGCTCAGTGCAATTATTCCCCAAACACTGATGCAAAAAATATTAATCTTTCACAGTTTCACAGCAAAAAATCTGGACGTGAAACAATTCTGAATCAGTGGCGTCTTACTGTATAACGTATGGTAGCGTCCCACTGGTGCTCACCAAAGGATTTTTTCTGTTTACAGCCATATCAGCGTAGGGAGAAGTCACCAACACTATTAGCTGGCATTCCATCATACAAGTGAGCAGATCGAGCGCCAGCTGCAGGGTATCCGGTAAAAACGGTAAGCCAGCCAAAGCTGCACGTGATTTTCAAACTACTGTGGCAACAGGGGGCGCCCTGTCCAAGGTTAGCGAAACCACCAAAGAGAGCGATGGGCAGAGCAAAGGGTCCATTGGGCACTCAGTGAAGGCTACAATATAATAAGGGACAAATTACATCTCTAGGACGACACATTTAAATATTACTTTATCATATATGGATATTTACTGCAGCATGGTAACAACGTGATTATCAAAAGATAGGGGCGGCACGGTGGCGCAGTGGGTAGCGCTGCTGCCTCGCAATTAGAAGGCCCAGGTTCGCTTCCTGGGTCCTCCCTGCGTGGAGTTTGCATGTTCTCCCCGTGTCTGCGTGGGTTTCCTCCCACAGTCCAAAGACATGCAGGTTAGGTGGATTGGCGATTCTAAATTGTCCCTGGTGTGTGTGCACCCTGTGGTGGGCTGGCACCCTGCCCGGGGTTTGTTTCCTGCCTTGCGTCCTGTGTTGTCTAGGACCCGTGACCCTGTAGTTAGGATATAGTGGGCTGGATAATGGATGGATGGATAAATTCTTAGACTGCCAGTGCATCGGTCCGCTTGAAACTATACAATCAAAAAGGGCTTGTAAGTGCGCTTTTAGAATATTAGAACAATCTGGACGAGAACAGGCCATTCAGCCCAACAAAGCTCACCAGTCCTGTCCACTCAATTCTTCTAAAATAACATCAAGTTGAGTTTTGAAAGTCCCTAAAGTCTTATTGTCTGTCACACTACTTGGTCACTTATTCTGTGTGTCTGTCGTTCTTTGTGTAAAGAAAAACTTCCTAATGTTCGTGCAAAATTTCCCCTTAACAAGTTTCCAACTGTGTCCCTGTGTTCTTGCTGAACTCATTTTAAAATATTAGTCTTGATCTACTGTTCTAATTCCCTTCATAATTTTATACACTTCAGTCAGGTCTCCTCTTAATCTCCTTTTGCTTAAACTGTAAAGGCTCAGCTTTTTGAATCTTTCCTCATAACTCATCCCCTGTAATCAGCCTGGTCGCTCTTCTCTGGACCTTTTCTAACGCTGCTATGTCCTTTTTGTAGCCTGGAGACCTAAACTGCACCCAGTACTCCTGATGAGGCCTCACCAGTATACCAGTACATTACATATGCAAAAGTGTTGCTGTTGGCAAAAGAGCCACCGTGATGGCAATGACAATGACAGTCCTAGCACAGGGAAACACAAACTGACTGCCATTAGAACAATCTGGACGAGAACAGGCCATTCAGCCCAACAAAGCTCGCCAGTCCTGTCCACTCAATTCTTCTAAAATAACATCAAGTCGAGTTTTGAAAGTCCCTAAAGTCCTACTGTCTACTTGGTCTCTTATTGCAAGTGTCTGTCATTCTTTGTGTAACGAAAACCTTCCTGATGTTTGTGTGAAATTTCCACCGAAGTTTCCAACTGTGTCCCCGTGTTCTTGATGAACTCATTTTAAAGTCACCGTCTTGATCCACTGTACTAATTCCCTTCATAATTTTAAACACTTCACTCAGGTCTCCTCTTAATCTTCTTTTGTTTAAACTGTAAAGGCTCAGCTCTTTTACTCTTTCCTCCTAACTCATCCCCTGCAATCTGCCCAGTCGCTCTTCTCTTGACTTTCTCCAGCGCTGCTATGTCCTTTTTTTTGTAACATGGCTGTAATGCTGCCTACGAACCACTAGACGTCACTCTTCTCGAGGCTTCGGGTCTTTTTACGGCACAATCAGTAGGAAGCCTTAGAAGCTTAAAGGGGCTTCTTCGTCTGCCCATCACTACCTACAAGTGGCCCCGGCATGCAGACAGTTTGACCAGACTAATTATTGTACAGTAGATAGGACACGATGTCCTTTCTTTTCTATTTGTAACTTTACGTGATTAAATGTGAAGAATGAATGGCGAGAAGCAGAGGAGAGGTTTACTCTCCCAAGGGGTAAAACCTACAGATTCCCCTCCACACTCCCACATACACCCCACTCACCCACTCAGTCAACAAGCGAAAAGGTGTGGGAACAGACTAGGCTCGATTTTAAATAAAGATCATTTATTTCCAAACCCAAAGAAGTTTATTCATGTAACAAGTGGCAAACAGCAAGGAGGCCTCAGCTTTGACATACATTCTAGGTTGAAGCAATATAAAAACTCCTCTATTACAGAATACAACAGTTTCTTGCAACATGGCGATAGAAAAGGGGGAAGCAGCCGAAGAGGTGATGATGTGCACGTCGCATCGGGGTGGAGCTGTGCTGGCCTGGAAATGAGGTATCCGTGTACAGCTGTGTGTAGAGAAAAACCTGAGAGGATGCCGGAGGTTACGGTCGGAATAAGAAACATGAAAGAACGCTTGAAGCAGCCACTGAAAATGCCAACTTCGTAGAAAAAAGTGCAGCCTATAAAACCTGATGAGATGAAATTCAGCCAAGATTCACTGATTTTCGTTTTTGTTTTGCTCTTTTGTTAGCGGCTTTAATGTTGCATCTGTACACACAAATAACAGTTTTTTCACTGTAACCTGAAATGAGAGGGTTAGTCCATCCTGGCCGCTGGTATGTCGGACTTGAAGACATCAATCGTCGACACATTCGTCACCCGCCCCATGTGGCGGACACAGAGGAAGGCTGTGCTGGTATCCATGATTATTTTGTAGAAAACAAAAAGCAATAAATCATATGCAAAATTTCCTTTTTTTAATACAATCGAGATGTTATTGTGTGGGGATAATGTGCATATTATGATGAGGACGTATCACTCTGTAGTGCCAGGCACAGTTACACTTGAAGACCATCAAATCTGATGAAACACATTCAAGCGTAACACGACGGCCTCAGAACGTTTACCAAACTGAAGTGGTCGGAGCGTCGAGGAACTCCATGAACACTCCCAAATGGTTGAGAGGCCTACTTTTGGAATACACGGCAAACACAGACCGATACGCACTGGAAGAGCCTTGTTGTCATGGACTGAATCTGTCAATCAAATGAAATCTGCAGAGTTTACTGTCAAATGAGTGATGCCAACGCTTGACAACACATGGAAAAATTATCAGCTAAACATATTTTAGAGACGTTAAAACGTTAAAGGAAAGTGTAGAGGGAACAGGGCTTCAGAGGAACTGGTCCGACAGTTTCTGGGTAGTCACCGGAGTAGAAGATGTGCGTGTGAGCTAATAAATGAAACAGGAAGACGCTAACATCACCGGCACTCCTCATGTAAGGTGAACACCTGATGATGCCCATGAGAAAACAATACAATGTACTTGTTGTATAGCCCAAAATCACATAAGAAATGCCGCAATGGGCTTTAACAGGCCCTGTTATTTGACAGCCCCCCAGCCTCGACTCTCTAAGACGACAAGAAAAAACTCCCAAAAAAAAAAAACCCTTGTAGGAAAAAAATGGAAGAAACCTTAGGAAAGGCAGTTCAAAGAGAGAACCCTTTCTAGGTAGGTTGGGCGTGCATTGGGTGTCAAAAAGTAGGGGGTCAATACAATACAATACAGTACAATACAATACACGGAATAGAACAAATCCTCAATACAGTATAAAAATAAAAATTTTAGAAGTACGGAGTACAATTTAACAGTAGATGATATCACATAATATGATTTGGATGAATAATAATATTAATAAACGCCAATATTTTTGGAAAAAAAGAGTAGCAGGCCGAGACCTCACAGCAGTTAGAAGGCTGAAATGAGCTCTTCTGTTAATTACGACACAGAAAAACCAAACATGAGAGTCGAAAGTCGGGAGGGAATCAGCCAGGCGGACGGCTGCTTTATCTTCATCCCGCTCCTTTTAGAAGTTCTAACTCATTATTCCTACGAATTCACAAACAATGATACAGCCAATCCACTCTCGATGCAATGGGAGCACATCAAACTGCAAATGGCCGAATAACAGTATAGACAATTTTCAAAAAAAGTAAGTAGTGGGAGCAGGGCCTTGTGGGAGTTAGTTAGAAGGCTTAAACTCATTCATCTGTTCATTTCAGAATCAAGGTTTAGACAAGTGAGAGGGAAAGAAACGGGCAGATGGGCGCTTTACCATCTCTTGTCAGTTTTGTACATATATTGTGTGTTTTTATATATGAGTACTGTATATACACATTATATATAAATATGTATATATATATATATACATGCATACACATATAAAATATACTGTATACATACACGCTGTAAATATATAAATTAATTTGAACACGATTTCCCCTTAAGATTAATAAAGGGTATCTAATCATGTAATCTCACACTCTCCTATACATATTAATATTCACTGGTCATAACTTTCAGAACACCCCGATTTTCCATTTTTATTGAAATTTAAGCAGTCCAAATCCAGCGAACAACCTGAAATGTGCAAAGGTAAGTGATAAACTGTCACAGTTCTTTTTAAAAAAAGGTTCAAGTCTCCAAAAAGTGAAAAATAATGTCATTTTTAGAGTTATACCAACACTATATTGGGTCTGTCTGTCTGTCTTACTTTGTTAATTGCCTTTTCCTTACAATTATGATAGCAATAATCAGCAGAATACTGTCCAGACAAAACTTCAGAGGCTTAAAAACACTGCTTTTACACAGACAGAGACTCTGTAAGTAATCAACAAATGTTGGGACACCTTTAGGAATTGTTTGCATCAACTTTCAAGGCTTTATTAACTTCAGTTGCTACAGAAAAGCTGAAGTTGTTAACCCTTTACTTATTCCTCAAAAAAGGCCTTTTTGGAGACAAACCATTTTGTATAACTTGTGGCAGTTTATCGCTTACCAGAACTGCTTAAATAAGAACTGGAAAAATTGAGGTGTTCTGAAACTTTTGAATGGCAGTGTGTGTGTGTGTAAATACATTATATATATATATATATATATATATATATATATATATATATATATATATATATATATATATATACACACAGTATACACACAGACATAGTATGCAAATGGAGGAATATTTCAGGACAAACAAAATATGCAATTGAATACACAAAAAAATAAATGATTTATGAACTGTGACAATAAATAAAAACAATATTTAAGCACAAATAATAAAATGTGTCATGAAATGTGTTTTAGGTTGCTCGTTTCTTTATGTAGTTATTTCCTTGACACTGCACACAAAATGAAATACGCCTTGAAATGAAGCCTGTCATTTTCACCCATCACAGCTGAGCAGATGGGGGGTGTGGCTCTAGCGAGTGCTGTGCTTTGATTGGTGAATCGACAGTCAGCGTCTGACATGTGACGTCTGCCTGCGAGTGGAGTAGATTTTGGCGACTGAAGGTTCCTGAGCAGTCTAACAGCGAGTCACCAATCCAAGCACAACACTTACTAGAGCTCACTAACTGAACTTTGATGGGTGAAAATGTCAGCTTTTATTTCTTTATGTACTTCGTGCAGAATGCGGGGTCACCGAAAAAAATAAGACATAATGAAATAAATATGTAAAGAAATAAGCAGCAAAAATCAAATTTCATGAAATTTTATTAATGCTCCTTTATCATTGTGTTTTTATTTATTTATTTTTACATTTCACAATACATTTGTGTATTTATTTTATTTTGTCCAAAATATTTCTCTCTTTCTCTCACACACACACAACATGTAAGATGTGCAAAATTTGTGAATAATGCGTGAAACCCAAAGTCTGACTCTAACTTTAAATGACAGATTTTTGTCTTAAATAAAAATAAACAGAAAAAAATACCAGCACAGCCTAAGGTGAGAGGGTGCTCACTTTCAAACAGCAACAGTATAAACCTTTCCTAACATTTTTTATTGATGCACCATTTTAATAAACTCATTGATTATGAATCAACTTGAAAATCTCACCCCCAACCCCCACCACTTCCAAGACTTTTTACAAGCTGAGTTAAAATTTCAATTCTAAAAATATAGCTGCTTACAGTTTGCTTGTCAAAGGAAATTTCTGCACCATTTGGTAAAGCATCACTGAAGAAATTCATTAAAGTTACAAGCACCATTTCAGCAATGTGTCATTAACACCAATAATAATAATAATAATAATAATAAAACAGCATTGAGTGTCCAAACAGTTGACTACGTATGATCATAAACGCAGATATGACACAATGTACAGTACTAGGATTTATAAAGGCCTGTAGCCAAAACCACTCAATTACCAAACACTTTTGTTTTTTAAAATTCTTTGCTCATTTCTGTTTTTTAAAGAAACTGGCGAATTCAGATAAATAAATTAATATTTTTACAAACAAAGTACAGAAAATGTAATACTTATATGCTGTCCCACACAAATTTCATAAAAAGCCAAAGATCATAAATAATAATAAAAAAACAGAGACAAAGTATCACCGACGTGTATAACGTGTAGTGGTCGGATTCATTTTATAACAAACAAATCTAAACAGATGGGAGGAAAAGGTTAAGACAACAGTCAGTTAGCACCATTCAGATGTTATTTCATGGGTACAGTTAATGGTGAATGAATCAAAATGTCAGTAATAAAAAAGATGAACTCACGTTGGCATTTCATGATAAAAGCCGAATGTAAGCGTTTCCCTGGGAGCATCGAAATATTAAACATTTCTACTTCTGTTAAAACAGTGGATACTCTTTCGATAAGGCTGGCTTAATTTCTTCACAACATCAATCATCGGATGTACTAAACAAACTCAAGTCCCAATTAGGTTCTCGCCCCCTTTAATTTACAAATAAGTTTTACAGACCTGTGACAGCCATACGCAAGACATGTAGGCACGATAGTCAACACTTCACTTCATCCTGTGGCATTCGATTAAAACATTCAGCTCAAGTCTTTCCTCTACTGCACAAGGTTTGATTTTATGCATTTTTTTTTGTTTTTTTACTTACATTAGAATTGCTGTCATTGCTTTCACTACAGACAATGTGCTGGGTTTCTTTATTATATTTTTTTTGTTTTCACTTGAAAACTCCTCACCACCTTGCTTTTAGTGCTACATCGCCTTCTATAACAGGTGCTGTTAAGTATTTCTGAAGCAAAAACAGCAGACCTCAAAACTATTCATGATGGGTGAAAGTGCACAAAAATTAAGTATTATGACATAAACAGCACCACAGGGTTGGAATGGAAATGAGACGCACAAACTAAAATTAAAAATTATGTGTATTCAGAATATGGTGAACACCACACGTCTGTGCTTCTGCCTTCAGTAACTAACGCTTTGTCTACCACAGTATGAACCTGACATGGGAGAAATGCTAGGAAGCAATTCAGTGCAACTCAGACACACAAAACATATTGTTTCAAACACTGAGAAAACTGGCAAACACCTCAAGCTGATAGTTCAGCAGAGAATCCACTGATGATCCTGGTTCTTTAAGTCAGATTGGATGCCTTCTCTGGGTAATCTGTAGGCCCTGATGCACTCCCTCTTGGAATCTAAATACGATTAGGCTTTTTGGTGATTCTAAACTGGTCTAGTGTGACTACTGACTGCAGATGTCTTTATGTGGCCTGCCATGGACAGGATAGTGGTTGCTTTACACTCATTGTTTCTCCAATAGGTATCAATTTCACTGCCTTAAACTGGGAAACGCATTCTGAAATTGTTTTTTTATTTACTTCCGAGGAAAAGTTAAAAAATACCATGCAATATTGCAATGTGTGGTATGACAACTCCAAGTTCCATCTATCATCTCTCACCTCGATGAGAAATTGCCTCAGTCACACACATTCATAAGCTCAGTGCAAGAAAATGACTCGATGTAATGGAGGAACGCCCACAGCTGACATTCACACACAACTGGCACAAAATTGGCATATGCAGATACCAATTTGGTTACCAGGAGTATCAGATGATCAGTAAAGTGCTTTAAAATGAAAACATAGGCATTGCTGATCATCCCCTTAGTGGCTTCCCTCAAACACTCTCTGAAAGACGCAAGCAAACAAAGAAACAATGATGTGAAATGTGGCACACAAAACGAGAAAACAAAATCATCGAGAAGACAAGGTCAAAAAGTGGTAGGAGTTTGGGCCAGAAAGACAAGGATAAAAGAACAAAACAAAGCCTAAAACCACACAAGGTCCTGACTCCTTAAATAGTTTTAGCACTAACTAAATACGTTATTCTACACCTGGACACGAGGACCTAAGCGTGTTGAGCGTGGGAAAGGTGTGATGTGAATAAAATGTATTACTATTATTTTTATTAGTGCGCCACCACTTCACTTCAGGTGGTCACGTCACAGCAACTGGGTGCCACCTCTAACAGCAATATAGCCACGGCCATCCAAAAATACATAAAATGGCAGCGCTCACAATGAAACTGAAAGGACAAAATTGTGATGTCACTTAAATATATATATAAAAAAAAGTCAATATGAAAAGTATAAAACATTTGCAGAAATGCAATCAGCAGTTAACCAACCCTAAAGCTAGAACAGGTTTGTGTTTGTTAAGTGCCAGGCTTATGGATAGAAGAGCAAATATTCTGCTAGATAAACGATTCCTTGCAATTACAGGCCTACCACGTGTCAAAGATGAAAACTTTTGTCATAGCAACGCGACAGATGATGAAAGCAGGTATCATTATTTTGTCTCGGCAACAAAGTGAATGGAAAACAGTTCTACAAGAAAGGGATCTTCAGACTTCTACCGTATTGGCAAAAGTCTATTGGT